>NC_080726.1:14101954-14445704 GCF_019097595.1 Hemibagrus wyckioides | reverse complement strand
GCTTGCTTATAATGCGAGTATGAATTTGAATCAACAAGCAGATGGGTACTTTTGATAGATGTGACTGTACAGCCTGTGAAAGGGCAAAAAAAAAAACTGCCGAAGAGTGGCGTGCGTGCAAATGTGTCTCCCTTAATTCAGTGAGGAGTCGCCATGCTGATTATGCTGATTAGTGTAGATTCTCTGAGTGCCATCTGTCAGAGAGAGAGATAGAAAGAGAGAGAGAGGGGGGTAGTATCTGAGGAAGAAGAGGAGGAAGAAGATTTGAGCTCCTTGAGCTTGAGATTCCCTCAAACTGGACCATTCTTTCAGGTACATCAGTGTTTGCTGGATTTCCAAAAAGAGAGGGGATTAATATAACTCCGGACAAGAGCTCTACTGCTGACTGAGCCTGCTCTCCTCTTCTCAGATAAGACTTGTGGCAAAATGTGGTTCTGCACCTGATTAAACCTAGAGAGTTATGGCTTCTCTAAGCCTAATCACATGGCAATGGGTACAAATCAAACAAAACAGCAAGCTCACGCTTATCAGAAATGGTTCTGACGTAAGTCGAGGCTCTTCTTTATTTGTCAGAAGTGATCAGTGAAAAGTTGTCCAGAGCCAAAACTATTGCAAATAAATATATAGAGGATCTAGATGTAAGAGACAGCTGACAAGCAGGAAAGCACATAAAAATTTGACAGTCATTGCAATGTCTTTTAGTGTACAAGACAAAAAAAATCATTTTGAGAAATGTGGGCATATGTACTTAAGAAACTGTACATGCTGCACCCGTTTTTTGGCCTCTAGACCACTTCCCTCATGGATTCACTTTTCTCTACACCGCTCAAATGCAACTAATACCACAAAAGAACGGGAAATCGAAGCGACTCCTGCAGCCCTCAGGCGAATAGGTGGACTAGTCACTCGAGAAGACTGGCCATATAAGGTTATAACCAGAGCTGTTTTTGTAACTGGATGAAAAACAATATGGGTTTAATGAAGGATGGAGAAATTGAGCATTTAAGCATTACATGTCCTTCACATTTAGGATGCCCTTGAGGAGTTTCATTCATAGGCCAGTGCAGAGGGTATTGTCGGGAAATGTACTGTATGTTGGTTGGGTCAGAAATGGTCCCAACAGGGACATGGCAAGTTATTTTCTGCATTGTGGTGGCAGTGTTTGAGGCAATGATATCAGATCAACTCCTTTTATAACTTGACTTGTGGAATTTAGTCCCAGTGATTTCTCACACTGCATCCAGATTGCTTCTAACTTAAATATTTGAAAGCAAACAGAAAAGAACAAGATTCTCAGAATGCAATGCAGATTGAGACTATTTTCGTTGTCACAGAGTTCACGTGCCAGAAATAGACGTGTTAAATATGTATGCTAGCTGGAGTTTTTAGGACACTCACACAGTGGGCAAGAATAGGTGTGAAAGTGAAATATAAAGAAAGCAAGGGGCAGATCTGAGAACTGAGTTCTGTGAAGGCATCATAATTGAATAAATTTAGCCACCATTTCAGAGATGATGAGCTTCTAATGTTTTCAATCTGGTTGCAGTGCACTATGAAGAAAGTGTCATTAAAAACAGCTTTTCTCTTTACTGTCAGATATTAGGCCAGCTCAGAGTGTGTTTGCTTTAAGCCCTTATCAGAGCCAATTACAGAGAGTACTCATTTCATCCTCTGATCAGAACAGAAAACATCTCATGTACACATCTGGGGAAAGAACATGCACACTGATGCTCCAGGCTCTTCATTACCCCTGCAGACTTTACTGGTCTACTTGATCAGATTTCTTGTATCATCGCCTGCTCTCTCTCTCTCTCTCTCTCTCTCTCTCTCTCTCTCTCTCTCTTTCTCTCTCTTTCTCTCTCTCTCTCTCTCTCACTCACTCACTCACTCACTGTTTCTCTTTCTTCTCCATTACCACCGTCTGTTTCTGTCACATTTACCAGCCGCTGAACAGGTGAGGACTGTGTCTGATTAACTGGCAGGGGGAAACAATTTTAGGAACATTTATACATACATATGTGTGGTGTTCTGGGAAAACCTGTCGGATATTGGCTAACTTCTGTCTAAAAGCCAACAAGTTTTGATCTAACTTTTTCCGCCAATAAGAGCCCACTGCCCAATCTCCAGATTTGAACCCTATTGAAAACCTCTGAAATGTCATCAAGAGGAAGATGGATGATCACAAACCATCAAGCAAAGCTGAGCTGTTTGCAAAAAGAGTGGTATAAAGTTTCCCAACAGCAATGTGAAAAACTGGTGGAGATCATGGAGCCAAAACGCTGATTTCTTAATGTTATTTAGCCAAAGCATTAACACAATTTATTTATAAATTATTTGCATTTTGTTTTATTTGAGTTATTAAAGCTCTGCAAATACTGCATGATCATGGGTTACTTTGATGTGTTGTCATTTCCTTTAAATATTCACTCTAAATAACAATAGTTATATTTTGGATATTGTCATCAGTTCACAAAAAAATGAAACAAAACTGTTCATCTCACCAATACATGAACCTGTAAGAAGAAAACATAAGAAACTGATTATTTTGCAGTCTCTTATATATCTCATATATATATATATATATATATATATATATATATATATATATATATATATATATATATATATATAAATAACTCTGTCCAGGGTGTATCCTGCCTTGATGCCCGATGACGCCACAGGCTCCCCGTGACCCGAGTACAGATCGGATAAGTGGTACAGACAATGAAATGAAAAAATATATATATATATAAATATATATGCCTTGGTCTCTACCTAATATAAAATATATAAAACAGTGGACAGTGAAAACGGTCAATCTGTCTCAAGAAGTTAAAACCCTTATGCTTTTCACATACAAAGAATGCCAGTCTCAACTGTGCGTCATAGCCAAATGGGACACAAGTTGAATCAGTCGAGTTTGTGATCAGATTCCGGCTGTCAAAATGTCTGTGGCGTTCCTGTTCAATTTTTATCATCAAAACAGACAAGAGCAATTACACACTCTGTACAGATGACAGTGGTTTTAAAATGTTTAAATGGCCTGGTAAAAACACATTAACAATACATTTAGTCAACAGAACAGTGCTCTGAATTTATCAGTGATATTTCAGCACTAATGCTGGCATGAATAGAGATCAGTCGAGTGAAGAGACGATAATGAGGCTCGTGTTTTTCAATGCTGAGTGACTTTCACCTCAGGTGGATGATTGATATGGATGATCATGACAATCGAAGTGAGAGCTCCCATTTCCCATTTTAAACATAGAATACTTAAAAAAATATACTTACTTAACACTTAAAAGTATTTTTTAAAACTTCACCCATAAGTCGATCTCTACAAATACTGTATATAAGCAGCAGATCGGGATGTTTGCTGGACTGTCAGCTCATTATGTTAAGATAATTCCAGCTGTGATAATCTAGAGATGGCAGTAGAATTATTAAGGACTTTTTAAAATAATTTAATAATGATAATAATGTCACTATAATCATTCCTATGAAATAATGAGGTTGATATAATGATTTATATAAAAGACTTTTGCAACAGTAGTGATAATCTTTGACACTATATAAAAAAAAAATCTATTTCAAGGTGAAAATAAAGTTCATTATTAAAATAAAAGCCCATCACATCATGGGGAAGTAGCTCAAGGTTTTTTTTTTTTCTTTTTCTTTTTCTCTTTCATGATTAGGAAAGGAAAAGAGAGGAGGACGGTTTTATACATTGAACATTTTTTTTGCTAGACTTGCAACAGCAGCAGAAACAGCTCTCCTGCTTCTCCTCGCTGCTTTACATGACCGTAATTTTATTCTGTGGCTTTGACCTTGATTTCATTGAGGCGGTCTGTCCTGTTTCTCCAGGCAGTTTTCACTACTTTAAAGAACCAAATGGTATATGTACAGCTGCTGTGCGGTACAAAACACAATGAGAGATAGAGAGAGAGAGAGAGAAAGAGAGAGAGATGTAGTTAATATTACATTACAGAATAAGCATGGCAGAAGCATGGACTGGAATGTTAGAGCTGCTTTAGGATCTGTTAGTCTCAGGCACTGGGGCATACAGTACTGAATAGCCTACAGCTATTTTACCTCATCCAGCCAATCAGCATAAGCCTCAACTCCCCATGTATCAGCCATCAACTACACATACAGACACATTACAAATTAAAGGAAAAATCAGTGGCTGTGTATGGAGGCCATTTTGCTGCCATGGTTTGGTTCCACTTTTCCATATCGAATCAATACATCTATTCTGACTCCTCACTAGTCATTTTGATTATTTCACAACCCCTTATCTTAATATCTTATTTTGACTTGATGGTGACAAAACACATATCTGTACAATCCATCAATAAATTGCATTACTTTTATTTTCAAGAGTGAATTTGCAAACGTTTGCACACACAGCTGCGGTATTTGGTATTCACAATTTTGTACATATTCACTGAACCTCCCAAGCAAACATGATACTTCTGAATTGAATAGCAACTAATAATGAACCCGACGGTGGTCTTCTTTTTTTTCTCAGGCCTGAACAGAAAGGTTCCTCTGGTACCGACATGCAGCTAATGCAAATCAGAGGTGATTGTGTAAGCAAAGCTTTAGAGTTCTTGCTTTTTAGTGTGGTGTCTTCAGAGACCCTTGCAGTACTACAGGCCTTTCAGTTTTAATTTGGTTTGGATGAGCACAGTTATTAGCGGTGAAGAGCGGCTGTGTCAGGCAGATCTGTAATGGGGCTTCTGCAATGAAGCCTCTGATAACATCTAATTAGCTGGTGTCCATCTTAAATGCTAATAACATACACACTGCTCAGATGAAGTCTGGACCCAAATAGATCAGAACAGAACAGAGCTCCACATTATATGATGTCATAACTAAGGAAAAGGTAGTAGATGCAGTCAGTGTCGCAGAAAAGTAAAAATATTTACCCATTCATACTTGCTAGTTTCTAAGATACTAAGGACTAAGGTACTAAGGACTGGTGCTGCACACACAGAACAAGAGGAATAGGCCAAAGGCTGAGCTTTTCTCTATATATGTTCTGTCTTAAATTATTTGGAAGAGAGATATAAAGCCTATAGTACAAAATGGAAGATTTGTAGAAGTCAGATTAGGAAACACGAAAAACAAATAACCAAATTGCTATCTAAATAGAAGAAGAAGAAGAAGAAGAAGAAGAAGAAGAAGAAGAAGAAGAAAATGATGGGTGGTGCTGTCATCATTTTTAAGACAAAAAGCAATAACATATTGACTCAACCTGATCACATCCTTTGGGGGGAATTAGCACAGCAATAGTCAGGGACAAAGAGGAGAAGTTTAAAATGCAAGTCAAAAGCCAGAAAAAAAACAGTGTTAGCTGGGCATGTCCCTGAAGAGTGCAGATAAAATAAATCCTCTGAAAGTGTCAATACATAGTCTTGACAGGCTACAATGTGGATTTCTTCAAGGTTGAGATGAGATTCACAAAACAAACAGATAATGAAAAAAAAAAACTTGTTCCAGACATGTGGATCTTTGAGATTCCTGATGTTTTAAAGCAAGGATTGATTTCTGCTCTGAAACTTCAGAATGGTCACAATAAATATCTGATTGGTTACTATTTGTATTCATACTGTATTTGAGGGACAGCAAGGTGTAGCCAGGGCAGTGTGGGTGTGGGTGCGTCACCCCCCCCCCCATTTCTCCTTGCTGTGTGTAAAAAGTTATTAAAGCACCATCTTAGCATCAAAGTCACAGGTAAGTCCCTTTTCAGTGGCACAGCTCTCATTTCAACTTCAATAGAATTTCATTTCCCTGTCTAGCTCCCCCAACCCATCCCTTTCACCCCTACACTGCGATGTGGGCAGGGAATTGAAAAGGAAAAGGAGGTGGTTGGTGTGTGTGTGTGTGTGTGTGAGAGAGAGAGAGAGAGAGAGAGAGAGAGAGAGAGAGAGAGAGAGAGAGAAAGAGAGAGAGACACAGACAGACAGACACTAAACATTTCCTTCTAGTTATTGTTTACATTTAGGCTTAAGAATAGCATTAATTGGCTGCATGTATAATTGTGTCAGTGGTAGTTGTGTGTTGAAACTCTGATAGTATATATGATAACATCACAAAAAGAATAGATGGAACACAAGTAGAAGATAAATTTAAAGCTTCTTGATGAACATCGCACAGATAAGTAAAATGCCCTGTAATGTAAAATGAAGTTTGCAAAAAAAATCCTGCATGTTCCACCATTTCATAGAATCCATAAACTAGGGGTGTGATGCAATGACACTATATGTATCCGTTTACTGCTCAAAATATTTGGTTTCTGTATTCAGATATAAACCCGAAGTAGGAATTGCCAAAATGGGAAGGCATTTTATAACCACAATGTCCCAGAACACACTGAGAAACTCAGAGGTATGATGTATCTAAGAAATCTACACACCTCTGTTAAAATGGCAGATTTGTGAAATGTAAAAAATGAAACCATGATTAATCATGGCAGGAGTTTTGCATCCCCTATGTGAAATTACAACGTATAAAAAATTCAGTGAGAAGCAATCAGAAACTTTTGCACACCGCTTAACTAATACTTTGTTGAGGCACCTTTTGATTTTATTACACTTCTCAGTATTTTTGTGGAAGAGTCTGTCAGCATGGCACATCTTGGCTTGGCAATATATTCCCACTCTTTCTTGCGAAAACATTCTTAATCCATCAAATCTTAAGTGCATCTCCTGTGCACAGCTGGCTTCAGGTCACCCACAGTTTTTTTAGCTGGATTCAGGTCTGGACTGGTCTAGGTGATTCATAAACATTGATCTTCTTTTGGTTAAAGCCTTTCCTTTGTTGATTTGAATGTATACTTTGGGTCATTTTTGTGCTGAAAGGTGAAACTCCTTTTCATCTTCAGCTCACTAGCAGACACCTGAAGGTTTTGCACTGAAATTGACTGGTGTTTGTAGCTATTCATGATTCCTTCCACCTTGATAAAAGCCCCAGTTTTGGCTGAGGAAAAGCTGCTCTAAAGCTTGATGCTGCCAACACCTTGCTGTACCAAGTGTTTGGTGATGTGCTTTTTTTTTCACAAACATAAAAAAGGAATAATGCGGTTTGAGCTTGGATTTATTTTTTTGAGAAAGAGAAAGGGTTTCCATCTAGCCATCCTACCCCATAGCCCAAACCTGTGAAGAATAGGAGAGATTGCTGCCAGAGAGTAATCAGTGCTTGTCAAATATTCCTGCAGCTCCATGTGGCCATAGGTCTCTTGGCAGCCTCCTTGGTAAGTTATCTTGTCCTTTTATTACATCCTGTTCTTGGTGATGACACCGTGGTGTCCCATTTTCTCTGTTTGTTGATGATGGCCTTTACGGTGTTTCATGTTACATCTAATGTTTCTTTTATACCCCTCCCCTGATCAATACCTTTCAGCAAGTAAGAAACCATGCTTTGAAAACATTTTTTGTGGACCATGTCTTCAGTAGTCGGATGAAAATAAGATGATGTGAAGTACATCCTATAGAAAGAGCTGATCTTTATTTGGGGTTAATCAGAATAATTTCATTAATGGCAGCTGTACGATAATTATGAGAAGATTGTATTCCTGACAGCCAAGAATAGGCTAAAGTGGGTAAAGGTTCACCAAAGTTCAACAAATGAAGAGTGGAAAAAGTCATTTTTTTCTGACAGTTCCATAGTAGAGTCTGTGCCCACTATATTCTCAGATTCCCGTTCTTGGCTGACAGGAGTGGAACTCGATTTGGTCTTCTGCTGTTGTAGCCCATTCATCTCAATGTTTGATGTTTTGTTTGTTCTGAGGTGCTTTTTTGCTCACCACAGTTTTGAAGAGTGATTACTTAAAATTATTTCTTGTTGGCTTAAACCTATCTGACCATATCTACAGTATCTATTTTCCTCTGACCGCTCTCATCAACAAGCCATTTCCAGCAACAGAACTATTGCTCACTGGATGTTTTTCTTTATTGCACTATTTTGTGTAAACTCTAGAGACTGTGTGTGAAAATCCCAGGAGATCAGCAGTTATAGAAACGCTCAAACCAGCCTTTCTGGCATGAACGATCATGCTACGGAAAAAATCACTGAGATTTCTTTTTTTTTCTGTCCTGATGGTTGATGTGAACATTACCTGAATCTTCTGGCCTGGATCCGAATGCATGATTTGGCTGCCACATGTTTGGCTAATTAGATAATTACATGAATGAGGAGGTGTATAGGTGTTCCTAATAACGTGCTCGGTAAATATATATATCACACCTTGACAGGTGCCAGTGTAACGAAATAATCAAGGGTAATCACTTCACCTGTCAGTAGTTTTAATATTTTGGCTGTTGGGTGTGCATTGTAATTTCACCTATCTGGAATGTGATTTGCCCTTTAGTTCACGTAAGGGGGAATATTAAATGCTATAGCATACATGCACATTTTAGAGAATTATGAGCTTCAAACTTTGTGGCAACAGTTCAGGGAAGGACCACACATGGGGGAGGTGGTCATGTGTCCACAAACTTTTGGCCACGTCTGTGTGAAAGTGAAAACCTCCTGCTCATGCGTCTTCTTTGTTGTGTTTTGATGCACAGCTGTACTCTCAGCCAGATGCCCTGTGAACTGTTCTGGCAAGCTTTCTAAAAGAAAGGAATAAAACATATAAATAAATCTAGCCTTAGGGGATTTCATCCTTACCACAGTTCAGTGGTAAGATGGTCATTTTTGCAAGAACATATTTTATGTACATAAAGATGGAAAAGTCAATAACATCAATTGATTAGTTGGCCAGATAGATTTCTTGCTCATTCTGGTTTTGTTCAGCTTCAGACAGACTCTGAGCTGTGGGAAGCTTAGACTCACATGGGACAGATGAAAGAATTAGTCTCTGTTGTCAGGATTCATAGCAAAACTAATTTCACTGAAATTAAAGGCAGGTAGGAGAAGGAGTAGGAAGGCTTTCATTTGTTTACAATAAGATGCAGTCATTCACATTGTTCAGCTTTTGAATTGATACAAATGCAAGACACTGAGAATTGTCCTCTGCCAGATAATAGCAGAGCTGACTTTATTAGGGAGCTAAAAGGCTGGCTTGTGTTTTGAGCTGTTATTCCAACAAAAATATAGAAGAGATTTGATGAAACGTGGACGTTCATATGCAAATCCTCCAAACAAATATTGACGTTCTCAAGTGGCTCAGCTGTTATGCTGATGGGCAGATTTGCATCTTCTGTCTTCAAGTCCATCATGCTGTGCTGTTCCGTGAGCCCGATGATATGCGTCACACATGGGATTATAGCTGTGATGTAGCATTTGAATGAGGACATGACCTCCACCAGCCATCTCTGTTGGTTTTTCAGTTGTCCTCCAGCTCCACATACCTTCCACATGGGGAAATAACTGGGGGAATAACACTGTGCCAAATCTGTCAGCATAGGTGCTGGCTGTAGCAGCTGACAAGTTCCTGGTGTGGGCACTAGGGACTGATGCATGTTTAAAGATTGCACAGTGCTGGAAGACTTGAGAGTAAACTGGGTTGTGAGGGGTTTGGGCAGAATCCAACCAGAGGGAAAGCTGGGTTCTTGTTGGGAGGAGTGCTGAGCATGAGTAAGCAGCCTCCAGTGGACTCACATTAAAAACCAAACCTGCACATCTCAGGGGCTCTTCAAAGCAAAGGCAAGTGAGTGCTATTAATCCCAGGCTTTTCTTGTGAGGAACTGAGGCGACTGCTTTTTGTGTGTGCCTTCGGGAGAAATAAGGTAATGAGATCACACAAGTTATAGCTTTTATTGAGCTAGTTTGAGACTCCTCTGAGGCTTTCTGTTGGCATGAAAAGAAGCGGCATTTAATCCATTTTAGAGAAGACAGACCTCTTTAATCATGCCACAATAATCTAAGTTCTGTTTGGGACACATGGATGAGGAAGTACAGATTGTTAGTGACATTCTGGTCCCTGCTAGTCTCTACAAGCCTCTTGTTCTTCTTAAATGATATCTAAATGGTGGGTAATTTTCCAGTGGCATTGAGGAGAGTCAAGTAGGTTGGTTGTAAGCAGCATGTGCACAGTAAAGAAGCTTTTCCTTTTCATGTTTATATGTTTATTTATGTTATGTTTATGTTTATTTGGCCAGAAAGAAATGATTAGTGGGTGGCAGGGTGATATAGATGGTACCCTTGGCATCTGACAGTTCCAGGGTCCCTGGATCAATCTCAGGCTCTGGTCACTGCCTGTGTTGAGTTTCACATGCTCTCCTTGTGTCTGCCTTGGGTTTCCTCTGGGTTCTCCAGTATCCTCCTACTTTCTAAAAACATACCAGTAGGTGTATCAGTGACTCTAAATTGCCCCTAGGTAAGAAAGGGTATGTGTGTTCGGTACCCAGTGATAGACTTGATGGATCCGTTCCTTGTGTATTCCTGTATCGTGTCCAATGTGTAGCACTGCTGCCTCACATTGCTGCCTCATAGCTCCAGGGTTTGTGGTTTGATTCTGAGCTCAGGATACCTCAACATGCTGTTTCTCATGTTCTTCCTGTCTTCACATGGATTTCCTCTGGGTTCTCTGCTATGATAAATAGCCCCATAGGTAGGAACATATGGATAGTTCCCTGCGTTGGACTGGCATCCCATTCAGGGTGAATTCTAGTATTTCTAGATTTCATAGTATTCCTGGGATTGACTCTGCATCCCCACAACCCCTACCAGAAAAAAACAGTTACTGTTAAGTAGGTACTAATTCAACCCAATAGAATTTTTCTATGTTAGCTTGAAATATAGTCTCTTATTCAGGTTAAACCTTGTTGATGTCCATAGTTGCATTCTATTTATTCCAGTAGCATGTTGCTGGGAAATCAAAGCTGTGAAAGTAATAAGAAGCAGGCATGAAGTCTGAACCTGGAGTCAACTGCATTATCATGCAACCTTGAGCTTGTCAGTGAAGAGGCATGGATGTTTTCTCAAAATTAGCTACTGTGAGTTCATTTTCACTAGTTGGAGATGCCTCACTGCACAGTAGACAACAGCATTATAACTACCTTGTATACATCACTGCGCCCTTAAGTTGACAGGACAAAGCTCAGACAAGACAATTAATTCAATCCAAAAGTAGATTTTATACAGGCAATATTTGATAACTCTTCTCATCCTCTGTTCTGTCTCGCTTCAACCCTTGTCTTCTATTTTTCATATGCACAGAGAGGAAGACAGAAACTGAGAGAGATGCTGAAATCTAAAAAAAAAGAAAATATATGCATACCAAAACAGACATATTTTATTTCCTTAAACTTTCATGACAAATGAAATATTAAACCTACATTTCTGCTACCATTAATTGCATGTCAGTAGAGTTAAGGGGTAAAATTAGAAAAATAGGAAAGGGGCAGCCTATGGTTTTGACTCATCACAAGAGGGACCTGGAGCTAGATGGGTTAAAGGCTGAGTGTGTGTGTGTGTGTGTGTGTGTGTATGTGTGTGTGTGTGAGACTCTCAGATAGAACACCTCCATCACTAATTCATCAACAATTTCTCTTCTTCAGACAGTGATGCTCTTCAAATGACCTTTCGTCAAAGCTCTATCACTCAAGCATACATCGTAGCACAGCACTCACCTAGAAGCTCCTCTATTGATTTACAAAGACGTATGCTAGTAATAGAAGTATTCTGCGCTGGCGTTCGCTTCTGAGCAAGCTGTATCAGAGTCCTGAAATGACATCCGTCTGGAATGAGAGTTAGTTGGTGCACACAGCCCTGTGTCCTCCTGGGAATAGAGGTGGCCAGGTCTGAGAGAGCTGTGAATCATCGATTAGCGACGGTAGTGAATGTCTAACATGGAGACAGCGTGAGAGAGAGAGCTGGTGGTGTTGAGGTGGGAGGAGAACCTTGTGCTGTTCTCACACTTTCACATTCATTCACTGACAGAAGCTAAATTTGTTATGCATATTCAGAGCCGTGCTCAACTCCACTTTCACTCCTTCACACGCAATTCTCCCCTGACTCACACACACACACACACACACACACACGTCTTCTCCTACCTTTCTACATTCACCAGTTTGTAATAAAACAGCACAACTTCTTCACTTCATTTCCAGTCCTGCTAAAAAGGGTGTACCCTTCCCCACCTGTCCATCATGTCTAGAGGTGAAATCATGGTGAATGAGAAATGTTGAGGAGAGCTGAGGGGAGGACTGCTCCGTGCCCTTTAACGTCACTGGAGGTCAGCCTCCATCCACTTCCATTCGATTTCTCCCACTTTAGATTTGGATTCAGTGTGCACTTTCACTGCCTAGTATGTAGACCCCTTTCTCCAGACACCAATTTGAGGGGCTAAACTTGGCAATCAATTCCCAAACTAGAGACTGCAAACTGAATTAGAGGCGAGAGAAAAGCAGTGAATACGTCTACAGTATATCAAACGCATTTGAGAGCTAAGAGCTGCTGAATAGCACCAAGAGCTTGAGAATGATTAAAGGTAAACTGCGTAAGCCAGTATGATCACACACTATCTGGCCGTTTGTCATGCTCGCTCTATGCACTCCTGATTGATTTCCACAGCTTCAAAATGCCTCTGTGTCTATGTTTCTCAGAATTACAGGTGGACGCAGCAATAAAAAAGGCTTCTTTTCATGTATTCCCTCTACACCTGTAGACCAAGGAAGTGTGAAACAGTCATCAGTTGAATGAACAGTGAGAACACTGTCATTTGTTAATATGGCTGTTATCATATTTTGTAAACAAATGTAAGCGATGATGTCTAAGTAGCAGTAGATCTCCATAATAAAGTATATCACCATATGCTTGGAGTTGACATGCAGACCCAGTCCCTCATTCTTTCTCTCTCTTTCTCTCTCTCTCTCTCTCTCTCTCTCTCTCCAAACACACACACACACACACACACACACATACTTGCTCTTCTCCTCCTCTCTATCTCTCTCCCTATAAGAGTGGCAGCCTGCCCATTTCAATATGTAAATCATCCATAATTCAATGCTGCATGCCATAAATCTTAATTAGCAAGTAGAAAGAGAAAATGGAGCCGTTCTTGAGGTTCTTTAATGCAACTTAATTATGTAAAGACTCCATCTGAAGCATGGAGGGGAGGGATAATCTGCACCTTGAAAAGTTATTGATGCCTTGTGTCATAATACTAAATATTCACAGTTCCTCCCTCCTCATCTGTCCAAGTACTTCCTCTCTCATCGACATTGTCAGCCATATAGTTACAGGGTCTAGCTCTCCTTTGTAAACTTTTTCCTGTCCATTAGCCTCCAAGATAGGAAAAATTGAGTTACAAATGAGCTCGCTGATCACCTAGCTCAGTGGGCTTTTAAAGAGAGCCTTGGCAAGGCTCTCGAGCTATTTGCTCATTTCTCATTTAGATAACAAGGTTTTTCAAGTGGCTGCTTATTGATTTGATTTAGGTGTGCCATGCTGGGCAAAAAAATTGGTGGTGCACTAATGCACTTTTCTGTAGCTTTTATCCTGAATCAGAGGGGGAGATTATGAGAAACATTCATCACCTCTACAAGGCATTCAGGCAACTAATGGAAAACTGAATTCTTCGTCTGTCCTTCCCTATGTTCTGCTATTAACAGTGTATTGTATATCTTATAACACACCGCTACAGTTAGCAGCCAGCGCTGTCGGAAATGTGTCTCTGTACCTCCTTCTGTCTGTATCTTTTGCCACACTCCAAAAGAAAGCCTCACTTGTGGGATCCGGTTGAGCGATGGGAAGCATATCAGTGAATCGCCATATCAGCCCCAGGAATGGTTCAGCACATTTCCTTCAGGGAGCTAAAAAGCCTCATTCCCAGCCATCTCACTGAAATCATTCTGCAGAACCATGTACACAGTGTGATATCTTTGGCAGATCTCTGATCTCACACTAAGGAAAGGACTTAATGCTGAACAGACAGTGTGGTATCATGGGAAATGCTGATCCTCGTATGTAGAAGGTCTGAATATGTCTCACTACATCTGTCTCATCTCATTCACATTAACGTCCAACCTGCTGCCTGTCAGACCACGGCTGGATTTACACCTGATACACATAATTAATAGGCATTAAGGTTTCTAAGTATCCCAGTTGCCACTTTTACTTCACAGCATGAAACTCTGTAATTATGGTGGGAAAACATGTAGCCAGAGCACAGAAATTCTTACACTCAGGGTTTTCCATTCATAACCACAGGTCATGCAGGTTTTTGTGTCAATCATGCATGCATAAACCTAATTCTATTCATCTTTAAATGTATCGTGTATGCTTTTGCCTGACTGGAATTAAAACCTCACAGCAAACCAGCCCCATGATGCCACTTCTGTCTTAAAGAAATAGTCTCTAGTTTATGTATAATGACTCCATATTACTGCTGAGTAACTAATTTAATTTACTAGTGACTAGTTGGATAATACCTAACATCTTTACTAACAGAGTCAACTGGTTGTAGCTTTGTGTTGGTGCTTTAGATATATTTTAAATGGTTATGTTTTATGTTTAATAGATTTCTACTAGAAGTTCAATTTAAATGGGTTCCCTATATTTTTTCCCACTCGGATACCTGGAAACATAGGACTGGTGAAATGGTCAAGAATCCTACACAATATATTATATCAATAACAGTAAAAATTTATATAAATGATTTAATCAACAATTATAATATTAAGGGACTGATAATTCATTTTCGAAATATTGACAGAAAGAAAGAAAGAAAGAAACATGAATAATATACAAGACCATTCACTGTTTCATTCAACTCCTTTAACTGTTTAATTTAACCTTTAACAGTCATCAAGATGTAGGATAAAATATCCCCAAGATTTTCTCTCCCATTAGTGGCATGATATATACCGTAAACATCCCTACATGATGTTGATAACTGTGGTTATTATATTATCCAGGCCTAGGGAAACATGTTTGTGGTAATTGCATATATGAGACAGATGCAGTAGATACAGATAAGACTGAAAAACCATGTGAGTATCCCTTTAAGCTAGAGGTGGATGTGCAGCTGTGGGTTTTGATTCCAGCCCAGAAGCAACACTACACCTGTTTCAAATGACTGATGAGCTGTATCATGTGTATTCCTGCTCGGCTGGGATGAAAACCTGCAGCCACCAGGCTCAGTGCAGATAAGATCAGACACCAGCGCCTTAAACAGTAGTGCAGCATATGGTCTTTGGAATAATGTAATGGATTAGAGCGCACACAGTGGGGTGGCCTGAAATTCTGTATTATTCATATGCCACGATGCAGGCAAACCCATGAATGTGTGCATGCATGTGCTCAGTAAGTTGAGCAGAAATAAGTTAAAATCTCTGCTACTGCTGAGTGCTCTTAAAGCATCATGGTGTGCAGTCATGCCTCATTAGAGAGCTGGATGGTACAGTGGGTTGGACTGGTCCATTAGCAGCTGATCAGACCTGTTTGGAGTCCGAGCTGGCCGTCGACAGCTGTGAGAGGCAGTGCTGGAGCAGCAGCACTGATGGACAGCCTGAACATGACAAAACAAAGTAGGAACATATGCTCCTTGTCTCTGAGGTACTGAATATAAGGACATTAACCATTATAGATCGACATTATGCTTTCCAGGAATATTTTGAGGGTAGAAAATACACCTTTTCTTAGGTTTTTGGATTTCGGATTGGAGATTCTAACCTACAAAAAATCACATTTCTGTTCTTAAACAGACAATCTCACCAGGTCAAACCTTACCTAGAAGATTAGCTACAGATGATATAGATACAGACATATACATGTCATTACCTACTTGCAAGCAGTAATAATATGCATAAGATAGACAGTAAGCAGCATTACAGTCCAACTGGTTTTGTCTGCACATTAAAGCAGGAGTTTTCCTTAATCTGACTAAGAACCTTTACTCCTGGGGGGAAATGAATCCTCACTACATTAGCTAGTATGATTGCCAGTAACTGTAATCAATTACATTATGAAGAATTCACTCTGAGAGGTTTAATTGTTTCTAACCATCATCTATTTTAAAGTCAAACGTTTCTTCTGAGCCCAAGTTTGCTTCTCTTATGAATTTTTGTTCTAGCGTGTACTGTGGGAAGTGATTCAATTTGCCACTAAACATGCCAGAGGAGGAAAGAAAATGATTTCCACCATCTTTTTTTAGTGAACTCATAAAAATCCAATATATCAAAGCTGTGCCCTGGCGATAGGTGTTAAACAGACACCTGTTTTCATTTAGATTGCCCTTCCTCCATCTTTTCTTCTTGTCATTTCCATTATTCTTTCAAACCCTGAAAAAATAGAGGAACAAACCTGTAAGGCTGAAATTAGAAGTAAGGCTGGACTGACGCCTCTGGTGTGTATGGTGCGTGTCTAACACACTGCAGGAGCGCTGCAGAATGCAGAGGAATATTGCTGGATTCATAATTTATATTCCATTGCTTCTGTTCACTTCAGTATTCCAAGGAGCAGGCTCTCTCCTTCCATCTTTCTATTCCTTTCTCTCTCTAGCAGATGTCAGGCCAGGGAATACTTTCCAGATGGCTGCCCCTAAACTTCAGCGTTAATCATGGTCAACACCTCCTCTCACTAAGGGTAATGATGGCAACCTACCCTGCTTTTTGATCCCTCCTTCAACCTGCTCATCATTCTTACCCCAGTACTTCCCCTCGCTCTCTCTCTGTCTCTCTCTCTGTCTCTCTCTCTCTCTCTCTTCTCTGAGTACAGCTTCTGAAGAAGTCCTGATGTGTTTTTTTCAAGGCTCCAGTAGATGGGATGGGAATTGAAGATTGTGAAACACAACATTAACTCAGCTTCTGCAGAACTTAATCTGGCATTTTAAGAGATTAGCAACAAGCCTCTTTAGAAGACAACAAATGTTTGCATTTCTTAACAGACCTCCGTAGCCTACACAGCATGGAGTCACGAATTGTTGCACAAACATGTTCAGGACTAAACTGGCTCTAATGCCAACAGTCTGCTATCCCAGGGGGGCATTAAGTAAATAGACCAAATGAATGTTTTACATCCTCAAGCTCTTGCCTACAGCACTGGAAATAGCCACAATGTACACCATTTTTTCTTCCCAGCAATATGTTAAATTGATGTTTGGGGTTATATTGAACCATAAGTTGAGTCATGAGTTAATACCAAAACTAAGGACTTAAGCACTACTCAGATCATTAGTGAGAGTTACATGTGTGAGGTGGAGCTTGACAAAAACAGAGGTGTATTTCAGTTACGTTTGAGTTTGTCCCTGAAATTATGCTAGTTTATTTTAATTTTTTTGTATAAGGTTCAGTGCAAAATGGTTCATTAAACCACATTTGTAGTGATTATTGTGATAATTACCACTAGTATTTGCCGTATCCTTATACATCATTGTATTTGTAATGCTGTGAGGTTTTACTGTAATAAAAAAAAAAGCTGGTAGACTTTAAATACAGGTATATTTACAGTATTTTTTACTTTAAAAGTTATGCAGAAACAGTGCATGTCTCTCCAACAGCAAGCATAAACTGGAGTTATCTACATAACATATTGACAGATTGTTATAGCCAGTGCAGCATACATTGACTTTCAACAAATAATGACCAACATACTGTAACAATACTACAGAATTACTTTTTTTTTTCGAATCCTCGTTTGCTTTTTTTATGTACTTTATACCAAAGATTACAGCATAAGAACATAATCTGCTTCCTCAGTCCACATTTTTCTGGCTTATGTTTAAAGACAGTGGTCTAAGACATTTTTTGGACGCCTCTACTCAAGAAAAATCTGTCATCTTTGTAGGCACAAACAATCAGGCATAAACTTTCTGAAACTTCCTCCTGTGCGACTGTCGAAATTTGATGCAACTTTTGAACTAAGTCGCCAACTTTAAATCTGGTCCTTAGTGAAGGAACAAGCACCACGATGTCTAGGTGAATTGCTTGGAGAATAAACAAAATCACATTACAACACAGACAGAAAGAAAGGGCTTGGTATAACCTGAATTCTTAATTGCCACTTTAACTGTCCAGACAATATCATTACACTCACCACAGAGAGATAACACCGACTGATGTGATATTCCTTATATTATTCCACCTCTGTTCATATTATTTTGTAATATGACCCTTTCAAAGTAATTAGATTTTATTCTTTTAACGTTGTTTTATTTTCATATCTTCATAGTCAAGTAAACCTACAAGGTGACCTTACTTCTACTCTGACTGCAACAGGAGCACAAATATGAAATCTACATTTGCATTTGTTTCTACTTTTCCAAACAAGTGATATTCATTTCAAACGAATGGTGCAGTGGTGCATGCATTATTTAAATTGAGGTGCAGAGGATACAAGATAACCCCTGTTTCTTTTAAGAATAATTGTGTACCTTGTTGGCACGGCTTTCTTCTCCGCTTTCCAGCATATGAAATTAAATACCGAATGTACTAAAATAATGTCAAATCAAAATGAATTCATTTGCTTTACTATGAGACCTAGCAAGTCACTGTCTACTTGATTGTCATGGTCAAGATTTTGTATAATGGTACACTTGCATTTGGCTTGTAAAATCCATATTATTTCTATAGGTTTAACTTGGAAAAATTCTGTAACTCTTGGATGCCTGGATTATTTACACTGAGAATAATCGGGCACTTGTCTATTTGTTTTGGAGCTAGAATATCTCAAAAGGGTGCAGATTTGTGTTTGGGTGCCTAGTAATGGCAAATTAAGGCTATTTTTTGGTCTGGTTGGTTACAGTATGTATACAGCTCAGAATAAGACACACAAATCTCTATTTGCTGAAGACTGACTTACTTGACTTGGGAAACTGAAATTGAATGCATTTGAGCATCTGTTAAAGGAGGAAATGTTCCCTTGGTGAAGAAAACCTAAATTCAGCAAAAAATAAATAAATAAAAATAAATAAATAAAAGCGTCCTTTCTTGGCAGTAGAAACAGTCCAAAGAAATCTATAATCATCTGTAAAGCAAATGTTAAAAGTAGTTTAGCTGTTGTTTTGCGTCATGTTTGTCTTGATGTAAGACAAGAGCTTATGGGAAAACAAGCCGAATTACATCTCAAGGAACAATTTTAACAAAGCAATTATGCACTATACAAAATATTCCACTCCATATACTTCAAAATCTGTTTCTCTCCATTTCGCATCTGTACTGCAGTGCTAACATGCACCAGCTCACTGGTCCTGGAACAACATCCAGCATTGTCTATAAAGATAAAAATCTGCTGCTTTATTCTTTAACAGAGAAGCAGTTTTCTTCCATGAATAGAGCTATGCTTACTACCAAGTCCCATTTTGCCAGTGCTGACCATTTCATTTCAGTATCAAAACAGTTTGTCATGCTGCATTGAATCTTTTGTTGGTGCAATATTTAGGCAAGTCAGACAAATATTTAGCTTGAGAAAGTGCATGACACCAAATAAGGGTGTTTTCTGACAGATTGGAGGAAGTCCTCTGTGAAAATAAAGTCTATCTCCAGCTTATATACAAGTCTCAGTGTCTAAAGGAAGAAAAAGGAAAGATCTGACTTCTGACTGATAGTGGTGTACTGGAATATAGCCCTTGCTTCAGCTCCACCTGAAGCGAGTGATTCAGCTTTAGTGCTTTATTCATGTCAAATATATACACAATATGGCCGAAGGTTTGTGGACACCTGACCATCAGACCCTTATGTGATCTTTCCCCAAACTGTTGCAGCAAAACTGGAAGCACACAAAACTAAAAATGTCTAAAATGTCTTTGTATGCTGTAGCATTACAATCTCCCTTCAGTGGAACCAAGGGAACTGACATCAACACTGGAACAGACCTCAACACAATTCACCTTTGGGATGAATTGAAATGCTGACTGCACTCCAGGACTTCGCGCCCAACATCAGTGAGCCTGACCTCACTAATGCTCTTATGGCTGAATGGTTCAAATCCCCACAGGCACACTCCAAAATCTAGTGGAAAGTCTTCCAGAAGAGTGACCGTTATTATAACAGCAAAGGGGTTAAGAGGGATAGCCAGGTATCCACATACTTTTGGCAATATAGTGTAAGTTTCCAAAGCTTAAACTTTCTTGCTGATACTGCTGTCTGTGCTATCAGGCTTGTCATCTTGTAGATTGCAAAGTTGCCAAGTTCCCTAACAATGTCCCACTGTGGCATCAGTGTGGCACTCGCCCACGGACTCAGTTACAAAAAAAAAAAGCACCAAGCAACAAATTAGCACCAGAATTACAAATATTTCACATTTCGTGTCGGACTTTTCCTTTCAAGTGCCTGCTAACACATCAGTCTAAAACAAATTACTAACCACAACCTTACATAACCCTTTTACAGTGTGTCTTGCTTAATATCTAATGTCCAGAAATTGAAAAATCAATGTTTTGCCTAATAAAACAAGCAAGGCATGCCATGTTAGGGCTGATATAATGCCATCACAGTGCAGGTGTCGAACTCTAATTTCAATTTAATCATATCTGTTCTGGTAAGTCTGACCTCTGCGCTTCAGGTTTCAGTCTCTCCAGCCGGCACTAGTCTGCTATTTATGACTTCATTAGTCTTGACATTATGCCCTATTTGCTTGTGCTGCATCACACTTAGACTCCAGGGCTAATTAGCAGAGTTCAAATGCCAGAGGTTCAGGAGAACACGTGAGAGGCTGGGTAATTAGTTTCATCAATATAAAATTAACACACTGCACCATATACAATTACCGTTAACTGTAAATATAAAAAATCTATTAGTTAACATCGAGATGTCCCAGTGAGGCATGGTACACATTGACAAAAATGCCATATTGTGTCTAATACGTCTCAAGAGGGGGTGAAGCAACCATCTGGAATGTGAATTTCTTCTTCCAGTTCTTATTTCAAAATGTTCCATGGATAATTGTCACAACTGTGGAAATTGCATGAGGTTTTAAATATCATTTTAAATATCCTTCTCAATAAAGGTTTCTCTGTTCAATGCAGACAATACCCTCTGGAGCATGCAGCTAAATTATTCTTACATTCGTCGAGATTTCAGGATGGAAGATACTGTTTTTCACTCTACAATTACGTGTTACAGTGTGTAATCTTCACAGTGGGGATCAGTCGTCTGCTCTGTCTATAACAGCAATTCAGTCTAATGATGGCTTCCACCAAATAGTGGCACAACATCTACAAGGTTTTTACTCTCAGGTGATAAGGTCACAATTTTATTATTTATTTATTTTATTGAAGTCACACAAGAGTCACACAAGTTCCTAAAATGAGAGAACAAAAAAAATCTAAAATCAAATGGGCGAAACAGGACAATAAAGAAAAAAAAAAACATCATTTTCATCTAATTTCCACTGTTCCTCAGACTTACAGGCTCACGGAGCCAAGAAAAACAACAAAATTGGCAACAATCCCTTAAAATCCCAATTTATTATTTAGTACCTACAGTGAAACTAATAGGAAATGTATGTAGTTACAAGACTGGGGAATTTTATAAATTAGGAAGGCCTAATTTACTGTTTACAAGCTGGTGAATGAGAGCATTTTGCAAGGAAGTCCATGCAGCTATATATAAATAATCCACACCCAGTGGTCTGATACATGACACTGAGTGAATAATGCTGGATAATTTGTGTGTAACCACATGGTCTGGAGATTGTTGTTCTTCTTATACCACAGCGATTTGCCAACGACTCCGATATTGACTTTATTACTGAATAGCACCTTTTAATGATTTATTCTTTGTGGAAGTTAGTTCTTGGTCTCATTCCCGGGTAACGCTTTACAATAACAGAACGTGCACTAATGCCTGAATGAACACACTTAAATATAAACTAATGATGAGTTAGGGTATGTGCTAATCACAAACTAACAAAGAGCTAACCTTAAATATGACATGAGTCTTATGTGTTCACCTTATCCACCTTAAGTACATGTTAGTTACTTAATGTATTAATTAACACGTAAGGGTTCACTAACTCAAACAATCTGTCAGAAAGAATATAAATTAAACATACATAATTGGAAATTATTTATATAATATGCCATGTGCAGTCACTGGATGTTGCTAGGTGATTTTCAAAATTTACACTGATCCTGCTTATCGAATATAGAAAAACACACTAATAAGAAACAGCAATCATTCTCCATCCATTTTAGTACTGCATGGTCTGGGTGGCTTGAGCCCAGGGCACTGATTTTTTTCCTACAAAGGTCAGCAATTTAAAATTATGCATATTTAATTCATATTCTTACTTATAACAAGTGTTTGATTTAGTTTACATCAACATGTTTATTAACATATTAACTAACAAACCCGTACTAACATGTACCTGTATTTAAGATAGCTGTTCATTCATGCATGATTTCATAAGACTCACACTGTACTTATGGTCAGCTGTTCATTAGTTTGTGATTAGCACATGCCTTAACTCAATAGTTCATATTTAAGTAAGCATTAGTTCACATATTAGTCAAGGATCATTCATGTACTGTTATTGTTAAGTATTAGACTATTATAGATTTATAGACAATATTATATTATATATTATATTATATTATACCCACCTCTCTCTCTCTCTCTCTCTCTCTCTCTCTAAATATATATATCAGATATCTACATATATGAGTGTATGAACATTTACTATATTACAGCATTCTATAATTGAATTGGTAATATAATGGTACAGCTAAAGCTATTGTCTGAGCTGTAGTCATATAGAAACTGTATTTGTTTAAAAAAAAAGAAAAAAAAGAACAGCAACATACAGTTTACTGTGTGGTTTTGGACAGTAATAGTTCACTATATCCCCTTAAACACCAGCTGGCAGAAAGCTGCTGAATCAAAGCTGAGGTGTGCTGAATTATTACAACCTGTAACATGACCCATTTTAAAGCCTTTAGTCAAACGAAACAAGTGAAGCACTTGTTACAGTCCACTGGCATCCATCTCATCCACAAGTGCAATAAGACATGCAAGAGATTTCAATCAGGGGAATATTATTTTTGCATATTTAAACCTATATGCTTTATGTATGTCCTGTAAGCTTTATTATTAGACTGTATGTTTTAAGCCAGTTGACAACTCCTCCTCCCTATGTTAAACTTTCACTTGAAATGAGCTGTCAAAATGGCCCACTTTAAAGCATTTCCAACTGTAAATTGTTCAAAGAGGAAAAGTGCTGGAGCTTTTATAACATCTATTACTGTAGCTTTCTGACAAGTGATGGAGCAAACTGAATTGGTTAAATTATAATAATGATTTCAAGTGATGCATTTTAAACATTAAGCATCCCCTTTCTTCATTCTAGTTATTACAAGCAAGCAAGCTTTCATTTTTAAAGTATAATATAGTTGTCACGTCACAGGGTTGAAATGCAGGGGGGGTTCTGCAAATGCAGATTTTACTTTCATTTACAATGGAAATGTAACAGGAAATACTAACATACTGAAATGTTAGATCAGGGCTTTGGCCAACAAACACAGGATTCAAACAGAGGCCAGACAAAGACAATGTGAAAAATATTAACTTAAATAAGGTGATGAACATAGAACAGGTGAACACAATGAACAAACGAAATGAAAAACTGAAGAAGACTTTCACTCAAACGTGTACTGTTGCCCTCTTGTGTTCAGGCAGGGAGGTGCCCTAAATGTCCGGGCCAGAATTTTAACAAAGTACTGCAAAACAAAATAAGTGGTTATCCATTATACATTATACGTTTTTGCAGAGTAAGAAATCAGCGATTGGGAGAGTGCTGCTGCATTTGATTACACCTCCATCCATTATAGGTTTAACATCTCTAAAAGAATGTCCTGTACTAAGCTCTATGGCTGAATGCAAGAGCCCTATTCTGTTAACAAAAGGATGGTTATCAGAGGACAGACATCCTCTGGCAGGCGATTCACAGACAAAGACAATTACAACAGCTCTTTTACACCTTATGTGATCAAGCTGTGCTTTATTGGTACTTGTAGACCAGCTGCGTAAATGCCACTTGTAAAGTAGGCATTAACAGGATTGTCACCGGGTGCCTACGAGCCACAGCAGCAGTCATTGTATAAATCCTGTCCGCTGGACTAAATAGAAAGGAGAGCAAAGCCTGAAGAAATGCCTGCCAATGCCAGCTCAATAAGGGAAACGTATAATATGGCCCTGGACACAGCGATCAATAGAGTGTCTCTGTAGGGGGGATACAGTGCTCCTGCAGAGCCATGGATTAGATCAGGCAGTGTAACTGGAGCTGGGCAGCGTTGATGTTAAGCCAGGCTGGTGAGTCACATCTTCCTTCATTTAGCCTTTAACTATCAACGTCAATCACTATTCCCGTCAAGATCCACATCCACTCTTAGTCCTCTACTCTGTGCTCAAACTCTTAGCCCCTAATTCCAGAGGGGGAATTAATTTTACAGGATTCCTGTTGTGACTCATGCCAGCTTAGGAACATCATATTTAAGAGTTTAGGAGCATTTCAAGTTTAGAATATTTTTCTCCTGACTCAGTAATGCTCCTGTGCTCATTTTTAATCAAACTGCAGCACCGTAGCTTTGACGTACAACTCAGGCTAGCTCTGTTCTGTGCATCCAGTCTCTCAGTAACACAACCACTGCACACAGAGACAAAGCTCCAGACAGGTAAAAGACATGGCCATGGTCTGTTCACAATCAGAGAAGATGGAATAGGCATTAAGTGGTGAATAGGTGAAAAAAGTCTGACGCTGCTGTTGTGTTAAGTGGAGGAAAAAATAAGAGGTGGAAGTACTGAGAAGAGAGAGATACAGAAGTGCAAAGCAATAGAGTGCAGAAGTGTCAAAACATTCTCCCAACCCTGGCTGTCTCAGTCCTGTCGCTGTGGGTTAATATAAGCAGCACACAATGTTTTAAATAATATACCAGGCTTACGGATAAAACGGATAAACATATAAAAGATTCAGCAACCATGGAATCCTGTCATAAGAGAGATCCACACAGAGTGCGTGAGAGTGTGAGAGAGAGAGTGAGAGAGGGAGTGAGAGAGAGAGAGAGAGAGCGAGAGAGAGAGAGATGGTGGTGGTGGTGAACAGGAATGAGGAATGAGACAGACACTTAAGCTTTGCTTTCTATACATATGTATGGATATAAAGTCATCAAACATGATGTGTGTCAGATCAAAATGTCATGGCTAGATGGCTCTGTCTGTTCAGGCACAATGTTAAGAAAGAACTGTGGAAAAAAATAAATTGCAGGGAGTTGCAGCTGAGGGAAAAAACAAAGAATGTGAAACATTATATACATATATGGGGTTAGGGTCAGATGTCAGATGTCAGTTATTGAGGAAATGTGGTCCTCACTAATGTATAAATGCACACCCACACAAACACAGATCAGATACTATCTTCTATCCATCCCTGTTTCAATTAGGGGAGCTGTCTGTGATTCGCACATCTGCTGTTAAAACTGTCAGTCACACAGTCAGGAGTCATCACTGTCAGACACAGAGAGAGCAAGCCATCAAAGCTACTGTGCAGAAACAAAGCTTAACACAGCACATGGCCAAACATGGCATGTAGCTCAACTAGCCTAGATTCCAGCTTATCACTCCAGCCTGCACAGTTCGTTTCCTATTACAGAGTAACATCACAACCATGTGTGGAAAAAAAAAAATCCCACACCTCACCACTTCAGCTAAGCAATATAAAATGAGGTAGAGGGCACAGACAAAATGCAGCTCTTTATTCTTCCCTCTCACCACAGCAATAGAGTGAGACGGCAGAATTATTGTAGAAGGAATGAGTGGAAAATAGACGTGTGCGAGTGGGGATACAGTGGACGCAGGCTGTAAATGTTATTGTGCCATTAATCACAGTGACAGCAGACGAAGTCCCACACCTATCAACCCAGAGAATTCTACACTCTGACAATGAGGTAGAATAAACCTACAAATAAGCAGCTCCCATCGATCCGGATGAGAAAACTGTAACTAATCCTGCCTGGGATCTGTTTTTAGACTCTGTTAGTTGCTGCCATAGACCATAATTGAAACCAGTGCTGTGGGTACAAGGGTATTTTTTTGTCAGGCTATATAAAGACTAAAATATTTGATTAAATATTAGGTGGTATTCTGTGTTAGAGCTGTCAGGGTAAGCAGAGCTGAGATCCTCATTTACACTACAAAAATGCATCTGTGATTTTTACACCAGACATGCCATCAATATAGATAAACAGTTTACATCACAGTACTAATAGTACCTTTTTTCAGTGTTTCTTATGACTAAAAATGGGATAGAAAATCTGTTTTTTTTATGTTGCCAGCATTGTCAGTTTACAGTAAGAGGTGCTGTAATATGTTACATATATTCATAAATGTGTGTATTTACATAATGTTTCTCTGTGGGGATAAATAAATCCCTCAGGCAGCCATGACAAGGGCTACACATAGCACGATATGCTAAAAACATGTCAATAAGAAAAGGTGAGAGCAATTAGCCCAACAAGTGAGAATTAACATAACACAGCCTAATGAGGATGATATTTCTATGAAACTTATTTAGCAGTCGAAGCTACATTAACAGCATATCACAGTTTGCATTGCACACACATGCACCGACACACTGTGAAGAGATCACGTCCATAGATATGATTATGCAGAGCCATTATCCCAGCGATTTTTGTCTCTCCCCAGTTTTAACATAAAATGTAGTAAAAATTTCTTATATAGTAGCTCACAGAAGAAACATGTCTAGAAACGTTCCAAAAAACACAACAAGAAAAATTCACTAAAGCCACACAGAAGTGTGTTTACAGTTATTCTTCACAATTATTCATAGTGACTCTTTGGCAGCCAATGGTGTAAAGTGCTGGAGAGAAGAAAAAAAAACAACAACAACAACAACAACAGTGTGCCATTTTCTCTCCTGTATCAGAACATATGCTAGTGTTCGAATCCACTCTTGGAAATATTCTTTAAATACTTCCATGGCATGACGGTTGCTTTGAAGGCTTCTAAAATTAGTTGCTATGAGTTACATCATCTACATTGTCTCGGAAACCAGATAGACAGGAAAGGGAAATAAACTGAAGAGCAAGACTGAAGACTGATTCAGTTATCCATTACAATGATAGCTACAGCACAGATATAACGCTTCACACTTACAATATACACATACAGTATGCCCAAACTTCAAATCATGACTGCAGGATTCTGTATATAAACTCCTATCATATATCATATCACATATGTTTGTGACTCAGACATCCAGGAAAAGAAACCTAATAGAAGCTCGCTTGAGCATGTTAATTTATAGCTTCTAGGATGCTGTATAATATGGTTGAAGTGATTTTTTTTTTTTTCAGAAAGAGTTTCAGATTCTGCTGCAAGCTGTTCTACAAACTTTTTAGCAAACTGCATTTTCAAAGAGCAGTACGGACAAAACTTTGCCTATCGAGGAGTGGAGCGCAAATGTCCTTGGGATAAGTTCATTATCAGTAAATACAGCATTCATTCATTCCTTTCATGAATTTCATGAAACCGGTTTATTCTGTAGATCTGGAGTCTGTTCTGAGAACTGCAGTTATGTTTATCAGGGAAGGAAACTGGAGAGCCCAGAGGAATCCCATGTAGACACTAAAAGAATTTCACTGTGCTGTAATGTATATGTGACAAATAAAGGCTATTTCTATTTCTATTTCAAAACACCACACAAAAAGTAACGTGAGTTCAGATTTGATCAGGAGATTGTGTAGCTGTGAGAGCCCAACAGTACCCACTCTGCCCACCATGTACCCAATACTACACCATCATGCTGTGCCAGTAAATAGAGCAGTTATTCATTATTTTCTGAAGTAATATAGTAGCTAAAACAATGCGAGTTCTGTTAGTCTCTGCAACTATTTTGCAGGATGTGGGAAAAGGTTTTTTTTAATTAAAAACTTGAAAATATTTAATTAGGCATGTTGCAGTATGCCATACTGTAGTTTATATTTTTGCTGTATTAGCCTAGATAATTTCACATTTAGAGGTGGGGAGAAAAGTCTGTGACTTACATGAGTTAAGTATGTTCAAAATTAAAGAAACATACATCCAAGCCTAGAAAAAATTTTAAGGCCAAAAAGATATCCATATCAAACCCTCTGGCACAGCTACACTGCATACAATATTAGCTTAATCAAGCTAGCAAGTGTTCATTAATAACTGCTATAAAGAGAATGGGTGTGTCTCGGTCAGCTCTCCGGTGCTATAGGTCACAAGATCGTGTATTCAATATAGGGTACTGGTAAGGATTTTGACTCACTACACATTGGGACACTTGGGACACTCAATTTCAGGGTGACGTGAATATCTCAAGTAGGATCATAGGCTAGCTAGTGGATTTATAAAAATCTTTAGACACATAAAAGTCATTAGACTCAACTGTGTATAGGGCATCAAAGGTAGTTAAAAATCGCTAAAATCATTTGAGCGCTACAACAACAACAAGCTGCCTACATTTGTAGTTGGCTGAGAGTTTGTCTGCCTTTTTTTTGAGCTGAGAGGATCTCGAAAATATGACTAGTGAGCATCAATGCGTCCTGTTTTTGAGGTGCATTGTGTCTTTTTTTTTTTAGGGAGTGAACATTCTAGTGCACTGGAAGGATTTTGAGATTGAGAGAGACAGCCCTTAAAACGGCCGACTGCTTTATCAGTGCCCTGACTACTGATGTTGGGAGCTGATTGAGACGCACCCATTGTTGGTTATGGACGTGACTATTTGAGTTCACCATTCAGGCTTTTAAGCCTGGCTGATTTGATTATATTGTAATCATCTGTGATTGCCACATTGTAATTGTAGTGTAGTGTAATTGTAATGACGTTGTATGGTTTCTGTGGTCAAAATGTACTTTATTTAATTGTATTGAAGGATACTCCAGTGTCAGCGCTATATACCAGCCAAATACTAATCTGTTCCTTGAAGCTTTCCAGGGAAAATCTTCAGGAAAGAGAGAATGTTAATAAGGGGCCAGAAATGTATACATACTCTGTAAGTGATAACAGGGACAAACCTGTTTCTCAGCCATTCTACAACATTCAATATATTATAAATGGGTGTAAATATTGCTCATTTACTGGAGAAAATGTGTCTTTCTGTCAAATTAATTTCCAAATAATTATATCCAGTAACTCCTTATCATCTACCTCAACACTGGCTATATTCGCATACCTTACATTCATCTTTCTTTATTCTTTATATAGGTTATATGTCTACAGATGTCATATGTCTACAGATAACAGATTAAAGAATGGTTTCATATAGTGAGGTTACAAACAAGTTGCCAATGTTACTCTTTTCCCTTTTTACTTATAAACTGAAACATGTCCCTCCTCATATTTACATTTTTCTGTCAAAACACTGCGCGAGAGATGCTAATGGCTTCATCATATTTATTTCCAGGTGGCGGACACACGTCACACCATTATATTACTCCTGGTATGTGTTTGACCCTTGGTTATCAGAGCAGTTCATTCAAGTAATGCAGGGGTATCCAATCTTATCAGGATGCACCAGTGTGGGTGCAGGTTTTCATTCCAGCCAAGCAGAAGCCACACCTGAGTCTATTGAAAGCCCAGATCAGCTGATTAAACAGGTGGAATCAGGTGTGGCTTGATTGGAATGAAAACCTGCACCCACACCGGCCCTTTGCGGATAAGATTAGACACCCCTGCTGTAATGCATTACTGTCCCACTGCCTATGAATTCCAACTAGTCAGTGCTAGATAATGTGTTAGACAACATGGGGGAGAACACAGACGTATATAACACGTCTGTATATATATATATATACACTATATTGCCAAAAGTATTCGCTCACCTGCCTTGACTCGCATATGAACTTAAGTGACATCCCATTCCTAATCCATAGGGTTCAATATGACGTCGGTCCACCCTTTGCAGCTATAACAGCTTCAACTCTTCTGGGAAGGCTGTCCACAAGGTTTAGGAGAGTGTTTATGGGAATTTTTGACCATTCTTCCAGAAGCGCATTTGTGAGGTCACACACTGATGTTGGACGAGAAGGTCTGGCTCTCAGTCTCCGCTCTAATTCATCCCAAAGGTGTTCTATCGGGTTGAGGTCAGGACTCTGTGCAGGCCAGTCAAGTTCATCCACACCAGACTCTGTCATCCATGTCTTTATGGACCTTGCTTTGTGCACTGGTGCACAGTCATGTTGGAAGAGGAAGGGGCCAGCTCCAAACTGTTCCCACAAAATTGGGAGCATGGAATTGTCCAAAATGTCTTGGTATGCTGAAGCATTCAGAGTTCCTTTCACTGGAACTAAGGGGCCAAGCCCAGCTCCTGAAAAACAACCCCACACCATAATCCCCCCTCCACCAAACTTTACACTTGGCACAATGCAGTCAGACAAGTACCGTTCTCCTGGCAACCGCCAAACCCAGACTCGTCCATCAGATTGCCAGATGGAGAAGCGCGATTCGTCACTCCAGAGAACGCGTCTCCACTGCTCTAGAGTCCAGTGGCGGCGTGTTTTACACCACTGCATCCGACGCTTTGCATTGCACTTGGTGATGTATGGCTTGGATGCAGCTGCTCGGCCATGGAAACCCATTCCATGAAGCTCTCTGCGAACTGTTCTTGAGCTAATCTGAAGGCCACATGAAGTTTGGAGGTCTGTAGCGATTGACTCTGCAGAAAGTTGGCGACCTCTTTGCACTATGCGCCTCGGCATCCGCTGACCCCGCTCCATCAGTTTACGTGGCCTACCACTTCGTGGCTGAGTTGCTGTCGTTCCCAAACACTTCCACGTTCTTATAATACAGCTGACAGTTGACTGTGGAATATTTAGGAGCGAGGAAATTTCACGACTGGATTTGTTGCACAGGTGGCATCCTATCACAGTTCCACGCTGGAATTCACTGAGCTCCTGAGAGCGACCCATTCTTTCACAAATGTTTGTAAAAATAGTCTGCATGCCTAGGTGCTTGATTTTATACACCTGTGGCCATGGAAGTGATTGGAACACCTGATTCTGATTATTTGGATGGGTGAGCGAATACTTTTGGCAATATAGTGTATATATATATATATATATGTATACATATTTACCTCCCTGTGTTTATCAGTGTGTAAAATAGGCCAATAAATGAACACACATGGCAAAAAAAAAATAGCAGGACAAATATATTCTGAGGAAGAGACATCCTGAGTGTATTAGTCTGCAGCATTCTCTCTTTTTAACTCCAATAGAAAACAGCCCTAATCAAACCAGCCCAAAACCTGCAAGCGTCAGCATACAATCTGCTCTTTTCCTGTAATTTCCATTCAGTCTCCTTATCCTTTTGCTTTCAGCAGTCTGGCTGGAAAGTGCAATCGAGTGCGCATTGTGTCCCTCAGAGCGGGTTAACAGCTTTTTTTTTTCCCTGTGTCCATTTGAAAGGTCTGGCGTACGTCAACATCCACTTCGCTGTTTGTTCGTTCCTCCATTGTGAACAGCATAAAAAAAGATCAGATATTGATCGATTGCAATGACAAACCAAGACTTAGAGCAGTACAAAAATTGTCTAAGGCAAACAAGACCACCTAGGGAGAGCAAAGACTAGACAGGGGAGCATGTCTGGAAGTCTCTAGGAGTCTGAAGGGCTAGGACAGTAGGAGAGCAGACAATTGGTTTCGCATGATTGTTGCAGCAGTTGCTGTGCACTGTTTAAGCCTCCAGTCTGACGTGTTACTTCTCATAGTCTAGAAGAGACTGGAACCTGCTGCAGTCTTGTAGATGCAATGATTTGCTCTTGGGTGCTGGACATTCTCAAGTGTTGTCCATTTATCGGTTGAAGTTAAAGCAAGTTAGAGCTTTAGGCATGTTCATAAATGTTACACGAGCAGCATATAAAGATGTTTCAGGAAATATCTATTTATTCTATGTTAAATTTGTTTCTATGTGTTCCTCACTCTGCCTCATGTTGGCCTATGTGTCAAAAAGTGTCAGCATTTGGGTCCTTTTCTAAAACGTTCCAATTCAACCCGTAACCCTGATGAGTTTATTTAGTTAGCTTCACTGCAGTACTGCAATCCTTCGGTGCTGGAGTCTCACACCCCTACCCTAAGCTCTGAATTGAAGCTGTATGGTAATAAGACCATCCAGAATATACCAGTCAGCATCAAACTCATTCCTTTCTCTCCCACTCTCTCTCTCTCTCTCTCTCTCTCTCTCTCAGAGATCCACTCAACCCCATGATCCTGTCCATACACTGTAGCAAGCAGGCTCCATTCCCAACCAGCAGTCCCACTCTGCATTTTCTCATTCCATTTACAAATATTAGCATTCGTGCAAAATGTGTTTGGAATAAATAAAAAAGGATGAGAAGGGAAAAGAGGCTTTTGTGTTTAATTCCATTGGAAATGAGAAAATGTATAGCAACCAGTGAGGTGGAAGCTATACATTAACAAGTACAGCAGAAATATATTTCATACTATAAGGCTTGTGCTGCGCACTGCCAGGATTTTAAGCACTCAAATATTGTTATACTTCAGTGAACTTTGTGAGTTTATTCACTTTGCTGGAACTCAGTAGCTAGGACTGCACTTAAATAGGAGACTGCCTTCTGGTGAATATTAATCCATACCACATAACAGTTCATAAATATCAGTGTATTCTTATGTATGTATATTATTTACATTAGCCAGAGACAGATTTACATCTGAAGCAGCTTCTTACATAATAAGAGGCAGGCTGCTGCCAGTTTACTGGTGCACTAAATGGTGTATGGTCTAGAAAACATCCCCAAACACCAGATCCTACACATTTTTAATCCAGATTATCATAAAAACGTTGGGTTCTCCTACTTCATGATTCAGTCCTGCTGCTAATTCTGCTTCTTTATTGCAGTAGGTGCACTTCACACATTGATGTCATGATGTCATCATTTTTTAATATTCATATCAAGTATATTATCACAGTGCTGCATAATATCCAAAAACCGTATAAATTTTCATGAAAATAGTCCTTATAATGAATAATAGGATAATAATATAATCAATAATAGAGACAAAATACATAAAACAGTCATTATTGGATTTTAATATTTAATAATATATTTTTTAAATTAATATTTAATCATGTATTTAGTCATTCCTGGAAATAAACCTTATATCCGTTGCTGAATACAAGACTTATTAGATATGCTAATTGTTCTGAGTTCTTTAAAATATTCCACTCGGTGGATTTAAATGCCTAACATGCACATTTGACTTTTGACTATCTAAGCATAATGTGAGCAGAGTGTTTCCCTAGTTAAACAAAGACCTGGAAGTAATGAAAGTTGGAATATTGACCTGTTTTCCACATTGTAGTACTGAAAGAAAACATATATGAACTGTTCAATGCACTGCATCATACATCTTCATTATCTAACCTTTAAGCTGTCAATTCCTGAGGCAGTTTAGACAAGCCCTCGATTTCCTGTGTGCACTGCACAGCTTGCAGTCATACACACACACACACACACACACACACACACACACTGCAGTGTCACACTGGGCATGGCTGACTGTGCCAACCTCCACATAAACACCTTGAACTAGCTTCTTTCTCAGTCTTTCTGAAACAGAGTAAATCCCTGGCTGCCTCTGATGGACAGTGTTGGTTTCTCTGAACCGCTCTGAAGAGGCCTCTGCTATAAAATAGTGGGCTGAAGTCTGCAGCCCCAGGCACAGCCTGCCTGTCATAATTCTTTACTTGGTGAACCAAAGCCTAATGCAGCATGCAACCTGACTACAGCTCAGAGACAGCATCTCTACTTTTACTAAGCCAGAGATGGCCATAAGAGTAAGCATCATCCACCTGGTATATAAACCCAGATTCATCACTCTCAGTGCAGATCAACACTGCTATACATTCAGCATTGAAATCTACAGTATTTACAGATCTAAATCTTCTCTTTTTGGACATTTTAGCATCACTGAGATCTCAGACTACTTGCTGTTCATACTACAACTCCTCTCCTGTAGTATATTAGCTGTATAACATTGAGTTTCCTGAAATGGATGCTTTACAGGATTCTGTGGATCAGGATTCTGATTCTATTTGGCTGTTTAATGATAGAACATAGAGAGTGTAAAACAGAATTGAAATAAAATACCAAAAACATCCTGGGGAAAAAATCAGCAACAAAGATGTTTTGATGCCGAACCATCAAAACAAACTCGTGCTTTATGCTATGGATCTACTGATGTTACTACTAGAGACACTAGTCCAATATTGTTCCTGTCACTGATTTTTGTGTCATTGAAAAAAGCCCATTCACTCATTTCTTTCATATTTTATTTATCTCTAATTAATTTAAAATATAATATATATATAATATAACTAATTTATAATTTATAACTATAAGTAATTTAGCGTGGCAAAAAAAGCAAATCAAAACAAGATTTGCTGCAGCATGAAAATGCAAGTTAATGAAATAAATAATACAAGAAAAAAACTGAAATATTTTAATTACTTTATTTAATACTTAATTGACTGAGCTGACTGGTGTGTTTGAGTGCCATTTAAAAAAAAGTACGGTATGCTGTATTGAAAAATGGACAATTCAGCCACAATAAGAGGATTATTACAACTAATATAACACGATGTAATTGTAAAGCCTCTGTAACATTTCTATTTTTCTTGAGATCATCTTAACACTGAACCTCAAGAGAACTAACATGGAAAGACAGGGGAAAATATTACATTTTAGGTATACACTTATATTGAGATCTTTTCCATCATATAGTAATAACAGATGTTGCTAATGCACCAGGCTACGGCTCATCATCGCCACTATGTGTTTCTCCTACAAACATGGCCTACAAGCATGGCCGCCCTGGACTCACACTCCTAGTAATCACCTGCACTCCCACACTCTCAGTCTCCATCCTCTTCCACTGTGTTTAAATGGTATGTTCATTTGCAATAATTAAAGCTGTATGCACTGTTTAAAAGGGACTTTTTTCAGTTTGTTGTTTGTGAAGTATATGTTCAGTTCTCTCATGTCTGTGATGTTTACCAAGCTTGAAGTTCTGATCTTGAACTCGTCTAGCCTGTTTGGAACCAGTTAGTACCCTGATTGACCTGTGCCTGTTTTTTGACCCTTCTTTCTGACTTAAGACTTTTGGGAAAGTTTGCTAACTGTTTCTTTTTTTATCAGTTTCCTTTCATTTAAAATATTCTTATTTTTGTGAACACTAAAATTAAACAACTTATGTTTACATCCAGTCACCCAAGTGTCTGTGTATATGACAACAGCTAGTGTCCACCAGAATACCCTGATATGCAGGATTCTTATTAAATGCTGTCAAGACATGAATCACAACCATAATTAAAATAAACATGTGTACTTGTATGTCTATTGTTTTAGAGTACTTATACAGAGAAGCCAGTGATTTCAAACCCTACTCCTACTCCCTGTGCTGAATAATTGCTAGTATCATTTTTAACTCTTCCCTAATCAGTTACAGACTTTGAAAATGACATTTATAGCCATTCCAAGGAGCCACTTGTGGTTTATCACCAAGAAATGTTGCGAGAACAAGGGAGTGTGGTCTGCAACAGAAGACAAGTCTGTACTATAGATATGAAGAAAAAAAAAAAATGAAAATGACACACAGTTCCACTCTCACTGGAGAAAAGGAACAAAATCGCTTCCCTCGCCCTATTTTTCTCCTTTTGTTCTCGCACATTTTCATCTTCTGACTTGTTCAAGTGTTTGTGTTTGAGCATTGTGGCAGGGGGATGGGAATGGAAGAGCAAGAAAGGGGTGAAAAATGCTAGCTGCAGCCATCAAAAAGCAATCACTGCTCGATGCATTGGGTCTGTGGGCTACAAACAAATAGGAGGCAAGTAAATGACAGCCTGTTAGGGGCGAGGGATAAAAGAGGGTGGCTGCAGGAGAAGAAACACTTTACATCTGCATAAATAGCCAGGGCACATGACCTTTGACGTTTAACCCCTTTGAAGAAACTTTATGAAATATTACCTGTACAAAACAAATACAAAATAAATACAAAAATACCTATTGCCGAAAATCACGTAGCTCACTTAGAGACCCTAATCACCAAGTGCCTGTTTCTAATGGTCTATGTGTATAATCTTCATAGTCAAATATACTACTATATACAGAATAATTAAGAGTGGTGATTGTTGTTCTTGTGACGCTAACAACATCAGCTGAGTTATAAAATTTGCTTTGTAAAAGTGATAATATGCTGGGTAAGTTTTACTCTTTTTCTCTTCCTCTAGACCTCTGTATAAAGAACACACTGTTATGATCATAATAGCCAGGAATTATTAACTATTGTATGAAGTATTCACAATCCCTGAACTTTTTTGTAGTACTAAAACTTCTGACTGAAATCGATGTACATCAATAATCTACAACAATAAGCCATAAAAGTTATGTACAGTGCAAAAGAACATTAGGTATTCACTACTACTGCTGTGAAGATAGTTGCATGGTGGTGGTAGCATCATGTAGAGAGATAACCATCAGCTTTATCCTTTATACTTTTATTGATAATAAATGTGTCTAGCCACAGGGCCATATTGGTTCCATTTTGAAATCATGGACATAATGGTGATCTGCAGGATAGTTAAAATTTGGGATATTTGTCCAGACTTCGTGATGCTGTTTGTTTTGGTATTTTGTTTAACAAGAGCAGGTGTTTAAGTTGAGTTCATGTGACATTTTACTGGTTACAGCTATTTTCAAATGGCAGCTGGAACAATGTGCCAGGGTTTCACAGCCACAGGTGTGAAAACGTTAGCGGTTTTTATTTGCTTTTCTTTCTGTGTATGAACATTATACATTTTCTTTTCTTTCTGTGTATGTACATTATACTTTACACGGGATCACAGGAACTAACTACAGAGAGTGTGTGGGTGTGTTAGAATCTCTCCCTAATATTGTTTCTCTCTCTTTGGCATATTCAAAACTTTCATCTACGGGGATGGCTGTGTTCATAAAACAACAACTGAGAAATCAAACTAAGAACAGAAACAGAGCAAGCAGAGAAAAATATTTTTATTCTTATTGGCCTCCTCTTGTGTTTCAGAATGATGTGTAAATTGGATTTTGTGCTTGATTTGATAATAACAATAAGAATTCAAGGCAGCCTATTTGCTTATATAGAAAGTGCGATATAGGAGTCTAGTGTGAATACAGACATTTGAGGTATGCAGTTTTATTGTCTAATGGTTTTGGATTGGTTCATAGTTTCAGGGAAGATAACTAGTGAATTTTTTGGTGTTTTTTGAAGAGCGTGGTTTTGGATAAAGGAAATGCTTTGGGTGAAGCTGTGTGAGGCTGCGTCAGGCTCGAGGACAGATTTCATCTGGCGATACAGTGAGAGCATCATACGACTTTTGAACAGTGGCTTTTTTGTCACTTATTCCTTCTTGGCCATGCATTTCATGTGTTTTGTTGCTGATGAGCTGCCTGCAGAGGTGGATGAGTTTGATTGTTGCCCTCTGTTCATGAGTGATTGTGCCTTGCCCTGATCAAGATGATGATCTTTTAGGCACAGTGCCAACCCTCAGGCATGACAAGACAAATGTGGCTTGGAACAGAAAAAAACCAAATTGTACATCTGCTTTACAATTTACCTACAAAAACGTCAGAATTCCAAATGTTATGTTTAAATGTTTCCATAAGGAAATTCATCAAATTCATCTTTTATTTTTGCTGTGATCCTGTGTGTCTCCACTTCTGATTTCAAGAAGAATTGTGTGTGACAAAGCTGTGTATCTGTTGAAGCCATTATTTTATTCACTGAACCATTAAAGCTGATCTTGCTAGTTATTAGTGAACATTCATATCACGTTTGAAGTGATATTTCATCATTTTTGTTAACTGATCATATCTAATGTATATGCTGCTTGACCATCCTGTCATACTGAAAGGTTCTTTTTTATTGCATGCTTTGCATTTTGTACTGCAGTGTAAGAAGATCAGTATATAATCAGATCAGCGCCAGCTAAGTGAGACTGTCAGTGTTATGCTGTGTATAACAAAAGTATATTTAACCTAAACAGGAGGATTAATTAAAGCACTGCTGAAAGGTGGATCACACCGTCATTATCGCACACGCACACCTGGTGGCAGAAAGGAAGAGACTCTGTATGTGTGTATGTGTGTGTGTGTGTGTGTGTGTCTCCACTGCTTCGTGTAGACATATGCTCTTAGACAAATCCAGACCACCCAAGGGTCTTTACATGCTGGTACATAAACTGTCTGCCACTAACTCTACTGTGTTTAATTGTGCATTCATTTATGTGTGTGTGTGTGTGTGTGTTTTAATAATTTTTCTAGGACAGACCCCAATAAAGCATGATGCACACTGATGCACACTGATGCTTTTACTGTCATGTTCCTTCAGGAGTAAAATCCTGCCAAATAAGAGACTAAAATTGCAGATTAAAAACATAAAACAAGAAAAAGCTGGGGAAATCGGAAAAAGAAAAAGACTAGAGATGAAATTAGTACAATATGCACAAAATTACACTCATATTCTTTCAGCCAGCACCAGATGCCACTCAGTTAGTCAAAGCGTCCTCAACATGCATTTCTGGATTATTATCTAATGCTGTTCTTTCAGGCCTCCATTTGTGATATTATACCCGCAGGCAAGTGGAACTATTGTGAAACCCATACAAGTTACATTAATCATCAGCGTGGAACACCGTGTTAATTCAGTAGTTCGCTCTTTAGGATTTCCAGTAAAATGCTTAATGTTTGACAATACACTTATTTAAACTTCTCATATCCTGTGGTGAGTGTACAGAGAATTTATTTCCTGTGGATTCCTCCTGCAAAATAAGCTCAAATTGGGACATTTTTGGGGGATGTGGGACATGTTGAGCCCCGGTACATGCAAACGAAATCCATTCACTAATGCATGCATGTGGATTTGTGTGTTTGTTGGGAAGAGGTGGGGGAGTGGAGGGTGTGATGGCCGGCTGTCAGTGGCCGAGTTCAGGAGGCGCAGCCAATCAAGAGGAATTTAACTTCTCCGGCTGCCATTCACAGCCTGCAGTAATGATGCCGGGCCAGTGAACGCAGCACTCCATGATCTCATTACACCCCCATAATTGGAGGTGGTTAAAAGCCGCAGTGCTCAGACTGGATCAGACAGCCAGTGCGATTTCAGTTTTGGCTAGATTGTGTCAGCGGCAGCTCGGCTCTGACGCTCTTACGAGGTCCATCAGCACTGACAGGCGAAACCGAGGAGATAGCTCTGCACTGGGCTGATGGCTCCAACTCTGTTTTTTTGACAGTTTGGTTTTTTTACTTATTTATATGTTTGTTTAATGTTCCTTTTTTTGGGGTGGGTTGGGGGGGGGGGATTGAGCACTGAAAGCTGACAGCAGCCAAAGAGCCAGCTTTAAAGAAATCAAAATGAATGTATGAAATACAGCAACTTGCTTTCACCCTTTAAAAGTTTTTTTTTTCCAAAAGTTAAATGATTAAACTTTACAAGTTAAAGGTTTCTTTATTATCGCTGCAAGTCTGAAAAGCATTTCAATTTGCATCTTATTGCTCGCACTTATGATATCCCATAAGGCGCCAATTAAAACATGTCGGGTGTCATCCGAAAGCCCAGACGTTTCCCTTCAACTTAAATTTAAACCAGTGATTGCAATTCAGCTTGAGTGAAAATGAGGTCTATTGAACTACAGCTCATGCTTCAACAAACTCTGCTTGTGTCTGAGCAAGATAAAGATGCTTGCTGGCAGGATTGCAGGAACATGGAAAGTCTTACTGAAATGCTCGAACACACACAAACACATAGACGGTGGCTGAGGGCAAAACTCAGGTATTAATGAGTTACTAATAAATTCACACTTGAATGGAGGAACATCTCATCTATGTGTTCATAGACTGAGTGAGCAGAAATTGGTCAAATTAAGTCACATACTGCTTTCTGCACCAAGCACAGCCATTAAAATGCCATTCAGCATAGTTTTCATTTTAAAATACATTTTCTCTTATACACTTGTTTTAAAGCTGTGCTATATTTCTCAGCATTTAAGCAGCAGTGAAAAAATCAACATAATTATTGCAGCTGCCGTCAGACTTCCGGAGTTTCAGGAAGGCAAAGGCAATGAATTTAAACCGCAGTCCAAAATCAAACAGACAAACATACAGGCATGACGCAGAGAAACAGGCAATTAATTTTAATTAGGAAGTGGGGAATCTCCATTGAAGTATTTCGACTCTCAGAATAGAGAGAGACAAAGAGAAAGAGAGAGAACCCCTGATATGAGGGAAATAGATATCAGTACACCACAGGCAGCACTGTCCTAAAGCACACTTTCCCAGTCTCATCATCACCATGTCAAAGAGTTTCAGCATGGCAGTCAGTGCACTGAAGGAAAAAGTTCACTATGTGTAATAAAGAGTCATTTCCATAAACTTTATATACGTTTTATAAACATCCTGCTCTGATGTAAATTAGTGTCATCTCAACTTGGAGCTTGGATATGCATACGAATTTTGTGAATTTGAATTATATACAAGTCAAATTAAATGAAATTCAGTGTTTGTAATAAAAGTACAACGTTTTTCTTTGTTTTGAACTTGCTAGGGATAGGACACCTTTTATAGCAAATAATTCAACATTGATGGTATTGGGATTGACCATTTTCAATTAAGAAAACTAAATACAAATCTTAAAAATTCTAATCTAAAAAATGGAGTTTGATGTAAATTGGGCCGTCTAAGAGGACGCGTCTGGGACACCCATGGAAAGGTAGTGCAAGAGCAGTGACGCTGTATAGAAATGACTTCTGTTCACTGGTCATTATAGCTACACAAGATGAGAGAATTTGATCAGCTGAAGCCAGAATTAGGCCATTTCCCAAAATCTATAAATACACAGAAAAGAGCCCTCGATTTCTGGATACATCTAAAGCCAAGTCCCAAAGAACCAATGAAAAGGCTCATTAACCCTGTAACCAGCACTAACACAAAGCACACTACCCAAACGAGCTCTGCTTTACACCTCAATATAAACACCAAACAGGTCATTAAACAAAGTCAAACCAAATATCTGTAACATTAACAGCATCAGGCAATTAGATGGTTGTAGAGAAAAGGATCTCCTTACTGTTAGTGAAGGGCATACTGCAAAACATATGCCGTTGTTGTTCAAAAGTTGCTCACTGTTTACTGTCACCACAACTTTTATGCCAGATGTCCTTCTTGACACAACCCTCCCATTGTATCCAGGCTTGGGAACAACATTGAGAGGTAACCCTTCATGGCTGGGAATCAAATTCAGGACACAGTGCAGGATCCTGACGCTGGATCACTGTAACACATGTATTTTCTGTCAAATATCTGACTGCATATCACCTGAGAATCAGTGAATGATCGCATCCCACTCCTACTAAATATATCCACCCTCCATCACCCCGTTCACCTATTGTCAACCCTCAACAGAGAGTCTAGATGAATTTAGATCAAATCATTTTTTTCCTACTACGAAAAATGTCAATTTGCACTATATTTGATGCGCCAACTAAAAATTCCCCAGATTATCATTTCACATTTATCATTTCTCTTCTATGACAAATCACTCTTTGAAACAAAGACAACACTGCTAATGCTGTTTTTAATGGATTTTAAATAGCATGAAGTACTAAAGTTATATCTAAAAGAGGGGGAGTAGACAAGCTCTCTAATGAGAACATTCATATGAGAATCATTTGGCATTAATTATTTCATAACTCTGCTAATGCGAAGAATTTGCTAATTCAATCATATTTAGAGTGATTACCTGTCATTACTCAAGTATTATACCACTTTTATCACCGAAAGTGGATAGTGGAGGATAGGGGATATCCAAGTCCATGTCAAGACACTCATCAACTCTCTACAGATCTGCTTATCATCTTTCCGCTCCAGATTATACAAAAAGGTGCACATCATATCTTCACATCACCTCGCAAATGTCTCTCTGTAACTGCTCACATATGATTCATGTTCTTGATGCCTGCCTATACTGTAACCAATGGAACTTATCTTTATCATTGCCTTAATTCTTATCCCAAATGTGACAGTCTGTGAGGAATAAAGTCTGGTGGTTATCTTCAGAATTTCCCCCATCATAGCATGAGATCCATAAGCGTGTGAATATTTATGCATTTATCTCCCCTTGGGTGTTTGTCTGTCTATATTCAGTATTCAGTTCAGCTATTCACTTGCCTTCTTTTTGGCCACATTACAATTTTTAACACAGTGTAAATGATTGTACCTTGCATATTATTTTAGCATTGTTATTATTAAAGTGGGAAGCCTGGAAGTACAGTGATTACAGTTGCAATGTCACAGCTCTTTACGGGGTATCCTGAGCTATTTCTTTGGAGTTCATTGGTTTCCTCACATCCCCAAAAAAACACACCAGTAAGTAGGTCGGCTACCTTAAATTACCTAAAACAGTGAATATGGGTGCATGGAGCCCTGCACTGGACTGGTAGTGTTCCTAGGACAAGCTCTGGGTCCACCGTGACCCTTACCAGAATAAAGCAGTTACTAAAAATAACTGAATGCATGCTATCAGTTTGTATTTTAAGAGTCACGGGTGTAGCATTTGTAGCAATAACAGATTGATGTTTGTATTAGCATTTAATTCAATTACTGTGCAGTAGTAGTTTCTGACTTTCTAATACCTATCTATCTTGCACTAGTTTCTGGTAAGGTAATGGATACTCAGTTATGCAGCACTTGTATTGCTGTCAGCTTCAAATACAAAGTGATATCCGGATTGTATACTGACTTGCTAGAAGATGATACTGTATGCTTTGCTTTTGAGTCTGCTTCCTCTGAAAGTTTCTTCCTCGTGTCATCTCAGACAGTTTTTACTTGTGACTGTCACCTCTAGCTTGCTTATTAGGGATCTGTAAGGAAATTTTACTTGCCAAGTAAATAAATGTAAATGACAGGATGTAGGAAAATTGTAAACTACTGTGAAAGACTGTCAGATTTTGCAGTTCGAAGTCTGCACAAAGACCATGTTCATGCATAAACACTTGGCTCTTTATATCCAAAACAAACTGGAACAGTAAACAAGCAAAGGCTTGATTTTTTTTTAATTACATCTGACCACTGAACCGACCAGCAGCCATCTCAGCAAGACCAGTTTGGAGGAAAATTGCTTCCTTGCAGAAAATCAAGGACTGAACTTTAAATTCTGGTGTTGAGTTCATGTTTCTGTCTGGATGCTGTACTTCAAAATTGGATGTCAGGCAATTTTTTTATAGTATACTTGAAGAAATAAAAAGTTCCTCAAGGGTTCTTCAGATAGATAAGGGTTGTTTGCTTCCCAAAGCAACCTTCTCTGAAGGTAGTCCTCTACTGTCAGGTTCAGAATAGAACCCTTAAATGGGAAAGCCAAAGAACACAACGTATATCCACAGAACAGCCATGAAAGCATAGAGTCTGTTACATGTAAGTGGACGTAATAAAAAGCTCAGTAAGAATCTCAGCTTTCAGTAGCGATGCATTTTTAACAGTTAAGCCTCTTTGTATAGTTTGCTGAACAGCTAAAATTAGATACATCTAAAAAAAAAAAAAAAAAGCATAATATTTGGTGTACTTTTCTAAAGTCAAACAGTTTATATTTTTTATGATGAATAAATAGTTCGCCTAATCAAGGTCGTCTGTGCAATTTCATCAGTAGTACCTTCTTTTTACCTTCTAGATTAGCCCACATTGATTTCTCTCTCTTCACCTATTTCAGACATAGGCTTCTGTTGTTTTATTTGTTTGTTTTGTTGGTGTATTGCTGTATCAGCTGCGCAATAGTGTAGTTCCCAGACGAAAAACACACACACACACACACACACACATAATGAATACTCCAGAGATGATGTAGGCGAACCTAAATACTGCGATCTCATGCAGTCCAAGGCCAGCAGAGTAAACACTGCTTGTAACTGTACAATATTTACCAAACCAAAAGTCACTATGTATCTGTGTTTTCATAGTCATTCTGTCAGAGCAGCATGACCTACAGGCTAACTTGTGAACATGAAAAATGATGTAGGCTGCTGTGTCTCAGTTCGCTGACTAATCCCAACAAGACACTAGACACTATTATAAAGTATCTAAAAGGAAAACAATAAGTAGCTCTAAAGGCCACAAATGTACATAGACTTATTTCTGAATGAAAATTTTTCTGTCTATACTCATCTCTCTTTTGCTTTATCAACTGTGGAACCCAGACAGTCGGGTCGGTCTCCGACACTTTTATTTCTGTGTTAAAAATATGCTTTCAATTTTCATTTCGCTATTTTTGCCTGGCACAATAAACTAAGTGAAACCATGTAAAAGCTGTAAAAAGGTAGTGTCAAAGAAAATAGAAAGTGAAGATATGGGTCTACTTCATTTAATGTCAGATTCATCGTTCATCATATTCTCTGCTTTAACTAGTTCATGTGTGAAATTATTTTCCTTCCTGCTCAAGGTGGCTTTTTTCTCTCTGATCTACACATAAAAACTTGCAACTTAGGGGGCTTTCATGCTAGCCGTTTAGTTTGATTCAGAAAGGTTTGCATGAAAATTTAGTAAGGTGAAAGCAAGGCTACCTGTTGGAGGAGGTGTAAGTTTAGTTGCACTGGTTCTGTGCCATGATTTGCGTGAATGTGAGCGTACTCGGAAGTAAAGAAACCTGCACACGTTTTTTTAGCTGATGGCAACATCATAAGTTCCCACAACACACATGAGCCATGAGTGTCAGGGAAACACTGTAGGACACAGAAGAGTTGAGGAGCAATATTCAGGTATGTGGAGATGAAAACATACAGGAGCAGTTACACAAAATTCACAAGAATGCAGACGTTCTCGCATTGTTAACAATTGAAGAAGTCTGTGTTCAATCTTCTGCACATAATAGAAAGGAAAAATGATAACCAAATACAAAAAAATAAGCTGAGTCGCGGTGTGTTCTCCTTGTGCGTTTGTGATGATGTAAGATAAACTCAAATGCACCAGGTTACCATATAATGAAGTGAATCTGAAACCAGATCAACGTTGTACTGAGTGCTGGGAACAATCACACTCAAATTCTGACCACAGCAAACATGTCCAGTGTGGAAACCACCTTAGGCTGTGTAGCAACAGCTGCAAAAAAAATGGTTAGAACTTTCAGGAAATGGTCTCATTTCAGCATGAATTGAGTTGAGGTGGTTTTAACTCATGCAAATTACAAGCAACAGCTGCATAGCATTAGCCAGTCTGTCAAATAATGCTATTGCATCTATTCACTTTAAATTGCCTACATATAGTTCTGTCTGGATGACAACCACAGCCAATGTTTTTGTCTCTAATGCTGGATGCTGCTAATAGATGACTACTTTTCTAACAGCACTTTTAAGTGGGAGTGTGTGTCAGCAGATGCTGCTACAGATAGACCAAAAATAAATAAGGAATTGTTGAACCATCATACTTCATAATAAATGTTTAACTCAGAATACCTTTTTAGAACTACATTTATAAGAATACCTGGATAAGAAGATAATTTATAAGTCTGTAAGTCTGTAATTTAATGCTTGTCAGGCTCGTTCACTTCCTGTATTGTCCCTCAAACTGGTAAAGGTAATGAAAAGAGCTATTTGCAAAGTGTGCAGTTGACATTTAGCCTTAGAGTTAATAAAATATAAAAAAGGCAGATATTGCTTACCACTTTGAGTTAAGAGCTCAGGTGAAATGCTGTCTGTGGAATATAACCTCATAATATTTTATTATATTGGGACATCTAGCTCTGCCTGGTCTGTATATATACAGAATGATGTAATAATCTTTATCTCCTATCATTTCTGAGTAAACAGGCTTTAATGACCCAACCCAGGAAAAAAGCATATTGACTACTCCACATGCACATCTTTTGTTTTTGTTTGACATGCACTGCTTCGGCATAGTCCATTCATTTTGTCCTCTAGCTAAGTGCTGAATTTATCAATAGGGAGGCAAGTTAATTGCTGTTGAACTTAATGAGCCATTGAAAATATTGACTGATAATCAAAGGTCTTTAATGTGTTCCCGGGACTTGGGAAAACTGAGAGATCAGCATTTCTGTAGGAACATGTAATAAAAACAGCAGACGCTTAGCTGGACCATGTGTCTCCCATCAGAGGTGATACCGAGCATCCTCCTGGGAGTGGCTCCTTCACAACATTATGGTGAACACCGAGCGTTTGTAATATGGTAATAAAACAGAGAAGTGCATTTGTTTGTGCAGAGTATTAGCATGCATGCTTTGTCATGCTCCTCAGACCTTGAGTCATTGCTCCAGACTTTCTAGGTGAGAGAGAGTTGTTCTTGGCCTGCGTGCCTTTATTTTTCCACCTCCTCTTATTCTTACTGTGCAACTTTTTTTTATCATTTCTAAAACTCTTACACCCACCTTACCTTCTACTCCCTTTGACTCAATGTGTACATCTGCTTCTGGGCCTCAGAGAGCTTTCTGAGCCTGCAGCAAGCACTAGCAGAGCCAGTCTGTGTCCTGCCACAGATCACGATGCTGAGGAACGTGTGGTGTTTAACTAGCAGCTACATCTTCAGTCCCGTAGGTTTCTCTTCCTCTTTTAGTCTCTGGCAACCTAACACAATGTCATTTTGGGGTTGAAACAGGTCAGAGGCAGAAAGCTCGACAGGGATGTGCGAAGATAATACCCCCAATGGGAAGAGATGCACAGTGCAAGTGCATTTTTTCCTAAGTCAATCTACTGTGAAAGAGTCCTGAGAAACAGACATTATGTTTTGACTCCTTGAGCCAGCTGTCTCTCCAAAAACATATCTCAGGTTACTCATTTCTGTCTCTTACAGCCAGAACTCTCACTTTACCTCTGAGGGCCAGTATAAAATCATGACAGGGCCAGAACTTTGTAACTCTGCGGTGCATTTAATATAACAGTAAATATCCATAAATGTTGGTGTTGCGGTGGGAATAGACAGAACGCTACAAGAGACAGCCTTTAAATTTACTCGAGCTGTCACAGTTTGTAGGGTTTATATTGTGTTGGTTTTGGCGCAGAGGGCTGGAAATGAATTTTTATAAGTTACTCTGCTGACAAAACAAACATACGGCTTAACAACAATGTGATGACTGAGCAAAAATCATCTTTCCCATGACAGCACACAGAGATTCTAATTTACTAAAGGGTAATGTAGATAAAAACACACAAAGTTGCAACATCTGCAAAAAAAAACAGTGCAAGTTGATTGATTAACAGGGCTTACAGATTGTCTTGACTTTCAAGCTAACAGGGTTTGTTTGTTTCGTCTGGTTGCTATAATTATTTTAGGTGTCTCTATCTAAAAAAAAATAGCATAGCAAAATATCAGGGGTAAAGTAGCATACATGGTATTCAGTTCAGTTGTATATGTATAGTGCTTTTAAGAATGGAAATTTAAAGCAGGTTTATAGAAATATATTTAAAAATATATACATTTAGGACATAAATTTTGACGTATGATATAAAAATGCCAATTGCATGCTCAAATTAATACCACTGAAATGCAGGCATTACATTAGCATTTTTGGCACTTGAAAAAAAAAAATTACCATGTCATAAACTTGTTATGACTTATTACTAAGTTTGCATTGATACCAACTGGGTAGCCTGATACTAAGCACATTTACTCCTACTCATATTCACAGAAGTTGCTCTTTTCCCAGCATCTGAAATGATATCAGGTGATATGTGATACAGGGCTAGGGTATACTCCTGTGCTAATAAACAGAAGACAAGAAATGACAGTGATCTGGATTTATTTCACAATTGATCAAAGTGACGCAGACTGCAAACCTTGCTGTGTGAAAACATCAAGAAGGAGGAACTACAGCATCTTCCTACAATTAGAAGTAACCTGATAAAACATCTTAAAGATAAAACTCAGCATGAAGAGCTCATTACCAGCAGCACACAGCAGCAATCACGCAGGCTGGGTGGGGAAAAATGTATACAGACAACATTAAGTGAGAGAAAAAAATCTGGTTTGTTGCTCCTGATGATCTGTCGAAGTACATGAACATATGTGTGCTTTAATTGGTCACTGTTTAAACTGCAGTGATGCTTCTGATATACAGTAAAGTCCAAATCATAAAACCACAATTTCTCTATAGAAAATCATGATGTATAATGATTGCTTGTAACTGGACTTGTCGCAAAGTAACTTTATGCTATAACACTTATTTATAGACCGATATGAGGAAACAAAACAAGCAGAAATATACCAGTTCTTCAGTGGCCCACTTTCTCATGTCATGTTTTTAGGTGAACGTTTTGGTAATTACAGCTGGCAGATCGGACAAATCGGGCTTAGTAATGAAGAGAGCTCAAGAGCAAACGAGAGCAAAGTGACCCACTTCATCTTCTTTCAGTTGCTGGCCACTGTCCATCCAGCCTGTTTCGTTAGCACCCTCTTCAGGACACTTTGGCAAAAACAATTCAGTAATTAGTAAACAGGAGATTGAGATCTGCTTGAGAGAGGGTGAGGTTTTCATCAGTGGATTCGGTAGCTCTTGAACTAGACTTATTCCATTAATTATTAAAAAATAAACAGTTAATATCTCTCAAAACAAGTGAAGTCAAGCTTCTTGACATGACTTGAAACAAAATTCTACTCGAATTAACTGATAATGGAATACTGAAGTTGCCAAAATAGATTTAAATGAAAGTGTGATGATCATTTTCCTGCCTCTAGCTCAGATAGAAACACAGCAGAGATGTGCCTGGCTTCAGACTCCGTATTGGCGAATACTAAAAAAATCAAAAGTTATCTTATTACTATATTATACTTATTACTACAGTAATGCTGGCTTAATGTTAGATATTCATCACACCTTGCATCACTAATCCCAAAACCATTCAACTTGAGTCTGATTTTGATTTATGTAGACATTATGAACACAACACGCACACACACACACACACACACACACTCAGGTCTACACTTTTATTTCATTCACTATTTTTGAATAGGATTTCACTGCCTTTAATTAGAATTGTACTTGACTTGTAATTAGGAATAGGCCATGGCTGTGGAAAACAATTAACACATACAAATCCCCACTTAACTGTTGTTTCCAACCCCCTACTTTACACTTGACCCACAACATGCCCTCTATCTACACACACAAGCCACAAATTACCGCTTTATTCAGGATCTTATTAAATTAGTGCTATCTCTGTACTGGATTCAACCAGATGCAATCAGAATGCACACACAGAAAGAAAAACACACTAAGACTATAAGCAAAGCAGTGTTTGTTTAGGGAAAGCGACTTAAAATAAAATAGGATACAATTAGTTATGCTTTATCCTCTCCCACTCACATTTTACCTCTCTCACAATGAAGTGATAGTTCAGTATAATAGCCAAAATGTAGCATTCATGATCCTTAGATCCCTTTTTCATGGCTTGAAAAGTAGGGTCCATGTAATAGAAACTATAATGGAAATTAGCATGATTGAATTGACATGTTTTGAAAGCTGGTTTAGAGGAGACTTTGAAGTAGCCTTCGAGCGTTGTGCTGCTTGCGTATGACTCAGTGAATCCCATAAGCTGCTGTACTATCTCTAACGTCCAGACTGGCTTTGCTTTAATCAGGCCTGCATGCTGACTGTGTTTTTATCCAGCTAAAGCTGCTATGCTGCTGCTTACTACCAAGCAAGAAAACAGTGAGGGGGGCGGGGGGTGGGGGGAGTGACAGCATGGAAGCATGGAGGATACCACAAAAGAGAGGGAGAGAGAATGGGGAAGAGGGGAAGAAGGAGCGAGAGAGATCACATCGTAAAAGAGAAACAGAGAGAGGAGAGGGTGGAAAATCGTTTTTAATGCAAGCGTAATTGAAAATGTGTGCAAGAGAGGAAATATAGTCCATGTCACCTTGTAATTGAAGTGGAAAATCTGGCTGAGCCTAACGTAGGGATGCATTAGAAGGCCTGTGTTGAGGAGGTAAGCAGGTAGCTGAAGAGTCAGTCATAGAAAAAAAAATGAGGGAGAAATATTGAAGGGAATAGAAAGATTCAAGGACAGCTATAAAGCAGTAAAGTGAAGTAAACAGCTCGAGAAGATTGATATGTATGTCTTTGTAATAGAGATATGAAACAGGGCTTGGCTGGAATGATGATGAATACAAAAGGCAGCAATTGAAGGAAAGACAGCAAACAGGCTAAAGGATTGTGGAGCAAAGAAGGACACATTCACACATGACCCTGAGTTTAGAGAAAGAGAAATGGCTGCGTGTATTTCTTCTGCTGTAGTGAAGGCCTATAGAACGTGCAAGGACTTCATTAATTTAAGCAGTGACTAAGCCCAGTACAGTTAATGACTTGACATTAAAGCAGGATCAATGGAAAGACTCACAACATTTAAGAAGGTACTCTTAATGAAAATGGATTACTTCCCTAAGATTGCAGTCCCTCATGTCTCCTGCTTTTCTGCCTCAAGTGGAAAAACATGTGCATGCTGTTCTTCCTAATATTGCTCTCAGAGCAGGTGTTCAACCCTCCACTGTGAGTCATTATCTGCCTATACATTCACATCAGTGTCAGTGGCTCTAAGTTTTAAGGTCACAGATGTGTGTTAGGTGCAGTGAAACAGATTCAAATGGGCTTATATATGTGGCGTCCGTCTGTGTATGGGTTGTGCGCAAACGAAATGATTGTTAACAGGGCCGTGTGTAGGTCAGGAGTAAGACTAAAGAGGTCTCCTTCCTGCAGGTTGCCTGTGAGCACTGATCAGATCTGTAAGAGTAGTAATGACTGTACAGCTAGTCAGCTCCTCCATACTCAACTCTAATCAGCTGCTATTGTGAGCTGCTTTTCTCTGCCATTTTCTGCTTGGCTTCACCCAAATGTGGTGCCCTGTAGCTCTAAATGTGGTGTGTGTGTGTGTGTGTTCTTACAGTAAAAAAATCACCTGCATTGAATAATTCATCTCCTGCAAATCTGGGCCAAGAGAGTGGTTAGTATGCAAGCTAGCTGCAGCTTGTACAGGTACATTTGAAGGAAAGTCTTTTTGTTTGGGGGAAAGATCAGAGATCTCTTAAGGGTTGCCAATAATAATGAATTGAGGTGAGCTACAAAAGCAAGCCTTTGCTGCTGCTACAGGTCACCTGGGCATGCAAGGGCTGCCCTGGGCAAAGTGCACTGCAACTCTAAATCACTCACCACAAAACACTTGTAGTCAGTTTGTTCCTTCAGCAAGCATGTAGCATATCCACTAGACTTCAGTGTGCAGAAATCCAACCCAGTCTTCTCGATATTTTACCAGTAATAGGTGATCATCATGTCAAGATTACAGATATTCAATAGTCACACCAGGAAGTGAGAAATAAAGGAGGGTTTTGTCATGGCAGGGTTTTGTCATGAACATTTCACATTTCAAGGCACACTTCACAGTGTTCCAGGCTGCTGTTGGAGGTCGAGACAAATTTCTGACTTGTCACAAAATGTACTTGACGTCATGTTTTGTGAGCACTGTCACAATCCAGTATTCATTGAAAGAAGGTCCTACTGTTGCCTATTCCATATTCACACGATGTAGTCTTTGAGACTGACTGGCTTCTCTGTGCCACATGAATGATAATGAATTTCAACACAATAGAGCCTAGACTTCAACTCCTTTTGAGGAAATGACACATTGTATTGACCAATTTTCCTTGACCACCTCTCTATTTTGTGATTTTTATTATTTTTTTTCTCAGTTTTTGCCCATAAGATCCCACACATCGTTAGAGCTGTGTGCTACCTGTCAGGCGAGGTGACTAGAGAGTAACTGACATTTAACATTGAGTTCAGTGCTTCTCCATTGTAAACATTGGGTTGGCTGTAACACTTTCAGTCAAGCTTTCATATCTCCTGTGTTTAATAACTAGTGATCAAATTTATATACACTAAAAGCCCAGAATATACTCCACAAAACAGAATGAATAGAACATTGTAAATTTATAACGGCTTTAATAATAGATATTATCACAAATCAGCTTTACATGAATTTGGATAGATTGTGAATATATAGAATGGTAGTGGGATTATAAAGCATTACTCATTACTAAGTGAGTTGAAAGGATCTTCACAGTAAGCATGATACGAATAACTGTCCTGGGATAAGCACAGGACATCTTTATGATTATAGCAGCAGATCATGAATATGGAAGAGCAGAGCAGCTAGTATGAGTCTACAGTATCCACTGAAGCAAGTGTGAGGTTTAGGCATGCACTATTTTGTCTTTGTTTTGTTTTTTTTAGATCTGCAAATCTTTTACGGATATCTATTGAAACCATCCACAGTGGCAAAAAAAAGTGCCAGAGTGCAGTCTGCTCCAAGAAGTAGAAAATCAGAATGAATCAGGCAGATCTGGAGGGTGAGAAGAGCCACAGCAGTAGAAGTGAAGTCAGAGAGAGAGAGAGAGAGAGAGAGAGAGAGAGAACAAATTATTAGCTATGCTCTTATCCTAGAGTGGCTTAAAAGGTTGTACATGGTGTCTAGTAGTGGGTTGTGAAATGATTTTATTTATTTAGGTTACTTGCTAACCTTGCCTTGGCTGTGTTCCTGCAAAGATTACATCAGGTACTGAGCCAGTTTAACAAAAGCAGTGGGGAAAAACTGTCAGTCTGCATAAAGATGTCTGAAACCTTGCTAGCTAAGGGTCCTTTTCTTCCAGTAAATATCAGGCTTTGATCGTGTATTTGGATAGCTACTTGCCCTTGCAAAATGTTCGTAAGCCTAATCAGTTCAGATCGTAAGAAAATACAGAATGTCTGTCACACTATGTATGAATGAAATTTAGGCAACTGAATTAATCAGCAGTTATTTCCCAGCTATTTTCAAATGAGGAAATCCTGTAGCTTTCAGACTTTCAGAGATTTAGTGACAATTGTGGCTAGGTTGCAACTATGATTGTTTTTGATTCAAGATTAAAGCTGAATGAAACTAACTATATGGATTCAGTTGCATGAAAAAGACAAAATGGCTTCACATAAGGGCCCAGCAGTGGCAGCTAGAAGTACTGGGATTTGAATTCACCACCTTCTGATCTGTAGTCCATCATGTTAACCACCGAGCTACAACTTCCAAGATAAAATATAAGAATGTCAACATATCCCATAATGCATAATCAGACAAGGGCCTCCATTAGAACCTCCCATTTTTATTTACACATACCATAGCTTTGATGGAATGTGGGCAAATAAAGGAGTGCACAGATTTGCCCTATGAATCATACAGGATAAATATAAAACTGTCCTCTTCATCCAGTGATCGGCAGCTTCTCGACCTGCACTGTAATCAGACCCAGCATGTGGAGTGTTGTCTGGGTCTGATTGCTCTAGATGTCCCTGTACCCCTGCCACTGCTCACCGAATTACTGCTCACAGTAACTGCACATTGAACAAACAATGAAATGTCCTCCTCCTTTGTCTGAAACTAACTAAAAGGAATTAATGCCACTCTGACATTTATTGAAATCCTTTTAATTAAAATGGCGGTATTAAACATCTGTGCTTTCTTTGGCCGTCAACCACTGCCTCTCTCTCCTGCACCTTTAAATGCTTTCCCAGTAACAAATTCAGTCTCCCTCCACCCCCAAATTCCCCTCTGTATTCTTTACATGCTCCATATGGCAGCAGCTTGTTTAGCCCAACTATTTTTAGCTCCTCCGATTTGTCAGCTGGAAAAGCATCGTTGTCACTTCGCCTATACTTTCTTCTTGCTTTCTTATAGCGAGTGTGTTTGTTTGTTTATTTAAGGGCACATATTCATTTGCCATGAAACCCTTATTATCAAAGATTGACAGTGCCGTGCACACGCAAGTAATCTCGAAAATATCTTATCAAAGTAATAGAATAGAAAATAATCTCTCAAGTATCTTATCAGCTTTTTTTGTATGCACCAGACACCCTCCTGCGAGCTTCGCAAGTTGCACCTCCAGTGTTAATCAAATCTACTGGCACATCACACACATCGGTTAAGAGGTGCCAGAGCGATCTATTATCACACTGTAGCAACATATCAGGAAGAAAAACGCATGCAAAAACATCAAGCAAATCATGTTGACTAAGCTGAGGAAATATTTGACATGGGATATGTCTCCCTCATCACCCAGGTCACTGCTGTGAATATTATACTGGTATATCGGTCAAAACACAGAGGAGTGGGTTAGATGTAATTGTAGGCTCCAGGCCTCTATTCTACTGAGACTAGGCCAAGGACCAGTGCCCTAAAGATTGCTTCCCGTTCTATCTCCATGGTTCAGTTCTTTAAATAAAAACAATTATAACATATTGGTCATGTCCACAGAGCTCTCTTATAACCAACTACATAAGTTGTATTTTTATTCCATCCAGAATACATGGTTGTTCTCTAAGGTCTCTTCCACTCTGTGTTAGATTTGGAAAAAATGTAATTCTGCCTCAGCTTCCAAACTAGTCACAGATTCTGCCTGCTTTACTCAAGCGGTTAATAATGCACTGACAGGTAGAGAAATGAGAGAGGTCCTTATAGTCAATGCTGCAGAGTTAGTACCATACCCAGGGGGTACATTTGAATTTGGAGGAGCTCATGTGAGCTGAGCCTTTGGATTATGTTAAAGGCAAGTGCAGCTGAGCTCAGGAAATCATAGTATGGCATATTAAGGATAATAATAAGGATGATGTAATACAATTTTTCCATTGCTTTATAGGGAAATGCTTACATTGTAAATGTCTGCAAGGCATTTATAGACAAGGAAATTGTATAATGTTGTTTAATATATATTTTATGTATCTGAGAAAAAAAAAGATATCCAGATTCTTTACTGTGTTATGTATGTTCGCTGGAAGAGGAGGTAAAAAAAAGAAGGATTTAAGATGCATAATTAGATCTTTTTAAATAAAGCTTTAAAAGTAGACTATATAAGTAGACTATACCAAAGGTACAGAGTTAATGGTGTCATACCAGAAACAACTAAAGTTACAGTTTAATATTTCTGCTGTATTCTTTTTTATATCCAGTCTCCACATCCACCTCCACCCTGACCAAGATAAAGTGCTGAATAAATAAGTCCACATTTTTAGTACCAGAAAGAGAGATAGAGTCTCTCTTCCTCCGGAATCCTGAATATTACCCCTGGTCAGTGGTACACAGTGGTTATCAGTAATATCAGGCCTTTAAGCATGAACTTGAATTTTCCACCAACAAGACACATTGAGGTGGGATGATGCCCTTTAGTCCATCAGAGATCTTTACCGTTTCATTATACTTCCAATTAGCTAAGAACCATAAAGCAGGCGGTGTTACTTTCATTAGCTTTCATTAGAAGCAAAACATTTGCTCTACTAATGCCATTTAAGCATATAAGCACCCTCAATGATTGTTGCATTTAACCAAGAACAGCAATACAATCACAATAATGATGTTTAGACTAATTAGTGACTTGCTGAACTTGAATTGAATTCCAGGTCTATTAAAAAGACAAACAGAATTAACAGGATGTTGTGGGAAAGCAGTTATTGCCATTTCTCGAACTCTAGACTATAGTAAATAAGGAAACACAATCATACCCACAAATCTAATTAATCCTAGACAAGTCTTATACTTTTTCTTTAAACATATCTTCCAGTGATCAGCCGTATCTTCCCAGGCTTTTCAGTAAATTGTTTTGAAGACCTGAGATAAGGCTAGATTGTCATTCACGTCTCCGTTCACTTCACCACAAATCAGACGCAGTTTAATTAGCTGGAATTTTAAACTACATTGGGATTTTGAGTCTGTAATGCACCAAGAAGATTCTAGACATGCTTTAGCACCTTAGCTATTTCTACAGGTAAGTCTGACATTTTGGCAGCTTTCCATTAGTTTCTTTTATGTCCCATTAAATTTAGGACATATTGCTTAGCTTTGAATTATTAACTTCCTGTTTCTAGCTTGCCTTTAAATAATTGACAGTCAGGAAGGACCATTTTCAGGCAGAAAAGTTTCCTGTGTGTTTACTACAGCTATTATACTGTAAAAGCACTTAAAAAAAGCCAAGCAAAGGTCAGGTGTATAGGTAAATATATAGCTCGGTATAGTTTATATATATATAAATTATATATTCAGTAGCTTTAAACATGGTTGAAATTCATCGGAATGATCAATCGTACCTACAGGATTAGTAGTAAGTTCAGTATAACTTAAAAGACACTCCTTAAATTTTCATTTGGATCTTCCAGTTCTTGCTACAAATAATGATTTAAAAGGGTTTTGTTTACATTTATAGCATTTTGCAGACACCTTTATCCAGTGCAACTGAGCAATTAAGGGTTAAGGGCCTTGCTTAAGGGCCCAGCAGTGGCCCTTGGACCTGGGTTTCAAGCTTACAACCTTTTGATCACTAGTCCAACACCTAAAAATACTAAGCTACCATTTCCCCCTTTGCCTTGCTGCCAACTGCATTTCTGTCCATTTTAACTTAATGAAAATATATAACGAATAAATATAACACAATCCAAAACTAATTTTAAGGATCATCTTTAAACTAAAGGCCACCTATTAATCTTACTTTGTCTTTGGTTAAGGTGTTTTGGTTTTTTGTTTTTCGTCATGAGAAATCTGTGTGAATTCAAAGAAGCGAGGACGATGTGAGTGGATTTCATTGGCTTTCCATTCTTCTTAACTTAACAAACCCAAACTCAGTGGCAGACTATAAACCCTAATGAATTTGAAGTATGAGACCATAATAGGATAGAAAAAAGATCTGGACTAATTTCACTAAAATAACTGAAGTTTTTACATTTCTGCTGTATAGATAAAACATTAACTAACGTTACCTATGATGGCAGCAGAAATCAAACCAATCTATCGTCACTTATTGCTTTGCCCTTTAACTTGATTCTTTTTTTAGGTGTGTAAATATGAACATCAATGTGACCAACTCTTAAGGGAAAGCATGTTATTTATTGGGCCATTCAAGCAAGGTAGCAACAGCCATGCGCTTATCAGGGTCCTTAGAGAAACACAGGAAATTGAGTTTGTCCAGTGTAATGGTGTGCAGAGTCACAGACACACTGCTTCTCTCCTATTAGCAGCGATGTGTTATTCATGAGGGCAAATTTAGTGTGAACTATGCTTCATTGATATTCAACAGACTGACTTTACACTGTCTGTCTAGGGACCAAAGCCATTCTGTTTCATGCCTTTATTTAGTTATTTTCCTCTTGGTGACTGCAAGGCATGAAAAGGGACTGTGGCCATGGGGTCGGCAGGGTAAACGTCAAGCCCAGTCACAGCCTGTTTAATCATTCTCCCTGTAACGAGCTCTCAGCTGCATCCATTATACACAGACAGATAAGGGGAAAGGTGCTGAGAGAGAGCGCAAGAGAGAAACAGACAGAGAGATGGAGGAGGCGAGCGAGACTGACTAGAATAACACCTCCATTGTTCGTCAGCAAAAAAATCTATCTCTTTTGTCAGGAATTCAAAATGGTATCATTGGCACAGAGGAGCTATAGACGTGTTAATGGAGAATCTATGACGTGGTCCAAACCACCTCAGTAATTCACTTTAGTGAGGCTCATTATGTGGTCAAGCAATATGATAATGCACCTTCATGCTCTCGTGTCCCATTTGCATCTGTCTGCATTGCTAAAAATACCTCCTTTCTCACTCTCATTCTTCCTGTGTCTACACTCAACTGGAGATGCAGAGGGGTGTAAATTGTGGTGAGAGGGTTCCAGGAGACACACACACACACATGCTGCAATCAGGGAGGTGACAGGTGTGAAGCAGCAGGTCTCTGGAGGTACTTTTCTGCTGCAGGGTGGAGCACAGAGATAGAAACCCTGTCGCTCAGAAGCATATCCCAAACCTTCCTAGGCATCAATGGGCACCTTTTCTTCCAGCCAAAGACAAGCTGCTGTATTAGCTCACATTATGATAGCAGATAAAATCATGCTTAGAAATAGAATTTAAAAAGTTTATTTTGCAGATTTTTCAGATCTGAATGGAAAAAATGTGTTGATTAACTAATCAACACATTTTGACCAGTGTTGTTCTATAGCTTTGACAGTAGCGCTTGCTGTAATTCACAGGTTTACATTAATGCACTCGTTCTAACATGTTTCTGTAGTAACTTGAGATGTTTGGTACACACACTCTACATTATCTTAGCCTAATAATAAATGGATTAATATAATAAGACAAATATGTGTGTTCTTAGCCTCCTAAAACCATTCAACCTTTCGTATAATGAAACATTCTTTTGCATTTTTCTTCATAGAACCTTCAAGAATTCCCCCAGTACAACCAAAGAACCTTTAAGGGTTTAAAATTTTCTAATCGTGTATACTAATCATAGGGAGTTAAGCTTTGTGGTTACAAGGCAAATAAACAGGCGAAGCCTTGATGCCCAGCTTGGATTTAGCTAGCAGAACAGCTTTGCACATTTTCCCCCCTTATTCTCCTAATGCTTCTGTACTGTAAATATCCTCTCGGATTAGCCATCTTACATCCCAGTTTAATATCTCCACTCTAAACTGGGCTTTTGTGTTTCTGTTACTAGATAATGTGTTTTTTTTTGTTCGTGAGGTTCAGCTTTTGTCATTTTCCTGGCACAATAATCTGCTTATTTCTCAGATTCACTGAATTTATTTTTGCTATATGTGTGAATTTAATTGAATTAGACTTCCTCAAATTTCTCTCTTGCATTTTTGATCAGTTTTAGCCCAGATAAGGAGTGGCTATGCAGCTCAGATAAAAAAGGGACTTCTATCCTTTACCAATTTAATAATCTTGTCATTATTCCATTCTGACTGATCTATTGCTTAGCCAAAGGGTCAGTGAGTGTATTAAACTTCAATTTCTTTATTATTCTTATTGTGTCTCTTTGATTTTCATGGTGAAGATGATGGTGGTCTGTCTCTTTCATGGTTCAGGGTAAACTGACTACATGTGACTTTCCAATGCATAAACTACTATTTTTACAAAATATCAGTTTATTCAATGGAAAGTCATATGTAGTCAATATATGCTCTTGTCTGCACTGTTTATTTCCTAATAAAATAAAAGATAAGGACCCAGCTTAGCTTGACTTTGGACTTAACTCGAGATACTGTGTCTGGACTTGGAAGCGTTTTGGCAACTCTTCAGTTTCAGTTTCAGTTTCACAGTTTCAGTATTGTATTGTTTTCTCATGGACTATAGAAAAGTGGAGTCCCATAGTATAAGAGATGTGTTCAATCTGGCTGCTCACCAGGCATACTAAAGACTGTCCAACTCTTTTTGATGTGCACTTTCATTCCCTATTTTGATATTCAGCTAGGAGCTATTACATTACCTATTTATAGCGGCCTCACATGATTTTTGAAAAATGCCTTACCTCAAAAAATATTCCAATAAATATCTGCTTGTCTTTTGTAAGAGAGTAATTCCCTAGCCCTACATTTCAAATGGAGGAACTAAGGATTATAGTGATGTTAAGAGACAGAGGGAGCGAATCGATTTTGAGTGAATGACAGCAATCGTGTTTTGAATAATACATTTTTGGAGAAAAAAGAAACCAGCTGTCGCTTGTGTACAAATGGGACTCATAGTGTGTAAAAATGTAGCTTCTCCTCCCTTCTCTTTAGATGAACTGCTGGATAAATCCAACTGAGTATCTTGGAAAAGAAATATTTTGTATTTTAGGCTTAACATAGCTATAACTAAGCATCTGTGAGACCATTTGCAGGCTCATTGATTGATTTAAACAGCAGAATTAGGCAGATAGTTGCATATAATAGCTGGCTGCAGAATACTTGATCATGATATAGCATATATCTACCGTAATTTATAGGTTTGTGGAATTTTAATGGTTGAATTTTCAGTTATATTACCCCCTGCCACAACAAAAGACTTCTGATAGATTGGAATTTGGTATCCACATTTGTTTCCCTGGGCAACCAACAGTGGATAACTATTGTATACACAAGCTGTCGACAAGCTTCCCAAAGGATCTAATCATACTGACCACATGATAATCTGTAGCTACCAACAGATTGTGTAATACGTTTGTCATTCATTATCATTTAGCTTCTTTTATTTACCATTCTTGGGCAGTCTGTTTGCTGTGTCCAGCTGTATTGTGTCTTTGTAAATTTCTTACCATTCTACTTTTGCTTTATCTTGGCCTTATGTGTGAATTGTTTACTTGCCATGCTCGCAGTCAATTGTGCTCATTTTTGCCAAATTATTCCACAAAACTTCATGCCTAAATCAACCCTACCCAGGTCTTTATGGTGCATAAATAGATCATCTTGCCTATGATCTCAAAATTCCATAAACTGAAAACGGTTTACCTCATGCTAGGCTGTATTCCAGAAACACTTTTCTGATTCTTTCCCCTTTCTTCTTCCATCTGTGTGTCTCTCTAGGCTGTGGGCTTGAGTTCCTGCTGGTGCTCTGTGGGTTGGAGCTATCCTGGTCCTGCCCGCGCCACTGCATCTGCTACTCTGCCCCCAGCACCATCAGTTGCCAGGCCCACAACTTTCTCTCTGTACCTGAGGGCATTCCTCCCCACAGTGAGCGTATCTTCCTCCAGAATAACAAAATCCACCAGTTGCTAAGGGGTCATTTTAGTCCCACTACAGTAACACTGTGGATCTACTCCAACAACATCACCTATATTGATCCCACCACCTTTCAAGGGTTCACTCTGTTGGAGGAGCTAGACCTGGGAGACAACCGCTACCTGCGTTCTCTATCTCCGGAGACCTTTCATGGGCTTAACCGTCTTCATGCCCTCCACCTGTACCGCTGTGGATTGAGTGCACTGCCTAATAACATCTTCCAGGGCCTCCGCAATCTGCAGTACTTATACCTGCAAGTAAGTCTCATAACTGCCCATGCTTTTATGTGGTATGCATTTGTTTTTTGTCATGTTTAATTCTCTCCTCTTTGTCTCAAAAGGATAACCACTTAGAGTACCTGCAGGATGACATCTTTATGGACCTACACAACCTGAGCCACTTGTTTCTTCATGGGAACCGCCTGTGGAGCCTGCACCAGAACACCTTCAGAGGACTGCGTGCTCTGGACCGGCTGCTGCTGCACCACAACCAGCTGCAGTGGGTGGACCGACTGGCTTTCCATGACCTGAAGCGCCTCACCACACTATATCTGTTCAACAACTCCCTGACAGAGCTATCTGGTGAGTGCCTGGCCATGCTGGGTGCTTTGGAATATCTTCGTCTGAACGACAACCCTTGGGAATGTGACTGCAAGGCCCTGTCTCTGTGGGACTGGCTTAAGAGGTTCCGTGGATCCACATCTTCAGTGGGCTGTGTGGCCCCGGCCAGTCTGGCAGGAAAAGACCTAAAGCAGCTGAGGAAAGAAGACTTCCCCAATTGCTCTGGATCAGAGTCCCTGCACCAGAGCAAGACCAAGTCATGGGCTGGAACAGACAAGGTCTCACTGAAGCAAGAGCCTCAACCTGGCCAGCCGCCACAACCACGCCCTCACCACCCCCACCTTGGTGAACAATTCTCCTCTCTGCCCACACCTTTGCCCCAACCACCCCCTGCGATTAATGGAGTACAGGCAGGAACAGAAGATTCCCCGAATCTGGTCACTCCTCAGAGGTCTGGTCGTTCTCGGAACTGCACACGCCAGCAGAGCAGGGGCGGAAAAGGGAAAGGGCCAAATGAGGTTCATACATCAAAGGAAATGGCAGACAAGGAGTTTTCCTCATCTGACTTCACTGGGAAATATGGCCACACATCCCCTGATAGTTTGACCACACGGAGAAAGAATAAATGTACTCCCCGGACCACTGTGCGTCCCCCCAGTGGGGTCCAGCAGGCCACCAACATGGGCAATTCCCAGTGGCTCCACCTTCCTCTTTCGAGTATTGTGGGACTTCTTGTGCTGCTAAGTGCTAGATTCATCATACAGTGAACTTGATGCTGGTGCATTGTAGCTAAATGAAAACAATGCAGCTCTCAGATCCACTCTAGCTCCAGCCTTCCAAGGCCTCTTTACAAAAGTCTCTGTGTGTGCAAGTGTGTGTGTATGTTTTGGGGTTGGGGTGGGGGGATCATTGTGTGTATGTTTAATAATATGTGTAAAATACTGTTTAAGGATCTTTGCCAGTTAGACACTGAAATAGACACACATGCTTAAGCATCATATGCACATATCTGTGAAATAGATACATTTGAGTGAACATCAGATGCCTAATATGAGCAGGAGGATGGAAGATTGAATTGAAAGAGAAGCAGTACAGGCAGCCTAAACATGCTTTCACTGCCATTGTTGCCAAAATATTTACATTTACATCTAGATGGGTCATTATAACATTATCACAAGTGATAGCTAAACAGCAAGACATGCAATTGGAATAAAACATGCAACTGAAATGTTGCTAAATAAGAAATTATTATAATACAAATTGCCAATGATAAAATATTAAATTGTGACATAATATTAACACATTCACATTTTGTTGCCTCCAAAATCATCCAAAATAAAGTGTTATTTGTAAATCCAGTCAAGTTTTACCTTCAGCATGTCCTGAGTCACATTTGTTGGCAAAACACATAATGTATTTTTTTCTTTGACAACAACTGAATGTAATCCTACACATAATTGCCTCATCTGAAATATATGTGCCGTGTATTCACTTAATCCCCGACCATAATGTGCTCATTATGGAAATAAATGAATATGTCAAAAAAGAACCCATGTATAACAACAACAACATAGCACAACTTTGCTATTTTTAGTCAAATTTGACTTTAGCAGATTAATCAGGATTAACAGACAGAAACTGTTTTCTTTTTAATTGTATCCTCCTTATTTTACTGCAGTAATGTGCTGCCAAATATTCCTTTCTAGATTTGCTGGCACTGAGGGAAAAAAAAATACATCGAACTCTGAAAATGACTTACACTCTTACACCTGAACAGTCAGGCTATAACCTATTTCAGCATTTTGCAAGGAAACGCAGTTAGTCAGTTAAACTATACAATTCTCTCCAACTGTGCAGACAAATAGATAAAAATATACAAAAAGCCAAAAACTCTATACGTATATCATATTTTATTTCGCTACAAACATCGCATCAACAAGCATCTTCATCATTTGCACAGTCTGTTTGGATTATTTTGCATCCACGCATTATGGAGCCTATTATAACAAGCTGCTATTAATGTTTAACGAAGCAAACAGGGTACATTTGCTTCAAGAACAGTGTGTGTGTGTGTGTGTGTGCATGTGCGTGTGTGTGTGTGTGTGTGCGTGTGTGTGTGTGTGTCTAGGATATAAAGCTCTGAAAATTTAAAGAGTTGTATTTGTTTATTGTCTTCTGTGTTTGTTTGATTTGGCTGAGCTGGGAACTAGAGATGACCTGCTAATGGGGCATGGAAACAGGAAGTGCCCCTAGAGGACTAAGGTCAAATTGGGATGAACCTTTTTTTTTTTGCAAACATCCCTCTGTCTGAACTGCCTATTAAAATGGACAACCTTTCACTCTTCAAAGGCTGTGAAATCAACAATTTAACAATACTATGAAGAAATGGGACAATATTCCTTCAAATAACTTGGTGTGATGTATAATAGTGATTTTCAACATACCATGGCCAAAAAAAAAACGCACTTTTGGAGCCATAGGACAAAAAACTGGGGTCTGGGAGAAAGATAGTTTGTCTGTGCTGGACAGAGGGAAAAGTCTGGATGGATGTTCAATCTCCAGTTACAGGTCCAGGGAATGGCTGGAGATTTGTGCCTCCTCTACTGAGAAATTCTTTGTAAAATAATAATGAACTGTAAACAGTTTCGTCAGCCGGTAGATGGACTTGTGACTCAGATAATATTGGTACCATGACAAAAACCATGAATGAATGACATTTATGATGACAACAGGGTTTTTTACTTCTCAAGCAGAGAAGTGCATTTCTTCACATTTTTTGCTTTCTCATTTTTTTTTATTTGATTCTTACATGCTTTAGAATCCATTTTCAAAGAAACTGCACAATCCTTCTTCCTTCACTATGCCCTCTGTCTGTCTCTCCGTCTGTCTTTCTGTCTGTCTCTCTGTCTGTCTCTCTCTTTCTCTTTCTCACTCTCCTGCATCACACCATCCTAGTTATTCGATGGTTTAACAAGTTGTTCTCAGAAGATAATACAAAAAAAAAAAATGTTTATAAAGATATTAAAATCTATATCTTCTTATTTTAAGAAGCGTGTTGCCTTTTCTTTTTTAGTATTCAGAAAGCAGGGCACTGACAAAGTAAAGAAAGAAATGCTTCCACCTCTCTCATGTCAGCAAGATTTTTTTTTTTATTCAGTCGATGTTTCCGGATCAGTCACTGCTTACTATATCTGAGGAATAATCCAGGTATCTGTGTAGCCCAGTGAGTCCCTCTCTTACACACACACACACACACACACACACAAACACAATTTCGTGGGTGGTGGTGATATTGAGCTCCATGTATTGGTGTGTGTGTTTTCAATCTCCAAAACATGAAACCTGACATATAAAGGACTGCTATAAATCATCTTAAAAGCATCATATTTGAGTCGATTATTACAATTATAAATATGGCTTTACAGTATTTTCTGGTCTCATTTCTCATCTCCTTCCAACAATGATGGGAATTGATCCTGAGCTAAACCGTAATTTTTTCCTACAATAATGTGGGGAAAGCTAGTTTTCCGCATGGCAGAGAACGGATACAGCATTACTTATGAATCAATGTCGGATGTTGCAGTTACATAAAAAACTATATGGGGCTTTGGCTTCTATCTTTATGACACCAAATGACAACATGTCGCTAATTTGGTAGGGCATAAGACAGTTTTTTTTTATGCGCATTTGCACCACTCACAGGTCCCTTCCTGTTTCTTATGCTCCAGGCATTTGTATATACTTATTACCAATCTACAAAATGAATTTGATTATCTAAAAAAGGAAAAAAAAATATTGGCAACTAAATAACAACCAGGCTTTTGATGTCATTAGATATTTAACCTAATTTTGCTTGTCAAATTTATTGGCATCATGAAACTGAGTAGTAAGCTGACTGTGTTCTACAGTGTTCATTATGTAACACCAAAAAGAGCATACAAGAAAACATATTTTGCTACTTATTTATTTCTGCTTCAAAAAAGGAATTTACAACTAGATCACAAATGATCTAGATCTAGAAACTAGATCATTTAATCATTTATTCAGCTCCATTAAACGTCTTCTCCTGGTCAGTGTGGAAGTGGATCCGGAGTCTATTCTAGGAGCACTGGCTTGGTGTGATGGAGTGGGAGACCATTCCATCAAAGGAAACCAAGCTCACACATTCACTCACTCAATAAGGATAGCCAGTCCACCTACTGACATGTTTTTGGGAGGTGTGAGGAAACTGCAGAACCAAGAGGATATCCACCTGGAACCCACAGTGAGAACATCCAAATTCTGAATAGACACTAAACTAAGCTCAGGATTGAGGACATTTTGGAGCTGTGATGTGTGCCACCCAAAACAATTAGTAGTGCTTTGTTTTATTTCTATGTTTCCGTTATGAACATGAAAAACATGCCTTCTTACACACGATTTCCATCTTGTTCAACAACTAGCTCTTGGTATGTTTAGATGTAAATAACATAAAAGTGGAAATACCTGCAGGCAGTCGACTCCATTTAAGAGCATTTTAAGTGATGTCTTTTGATGAGACTTGGGGAATTTACTAATAATACTACCTGCACCCACCAACACTAAACACAGATCTACTGTCTTGCTAATTAGACAAAGGGGAACAAGAGGAATGTGATTTGTCAACTTGTATGAAAACATTCGAAGCTGTTTGTGCTGAGATGTGAGAGGCACACACTGTTAATGCTGCTAAGAGCTCTAGGCTAAACTGCAATCTTGTCAATGCTGTCAGGTTCTGGGGAAAAAAATAAAGAAGCAGCAGCTCTAGCAAGAATTCTGCTCCTACGTCAGTGTGTTAGTGGAATTTATTCGCAACCGAGAATTTTCTGTACAGCTGCTAAATATACTCTCATCCGAAACCTCTTACGTTTAACACATGAACGAAGAATTAGGAAATGTATGACACTGACAAAATTGGAAAGGGTGGAGAGGTGAGCTCCAGGAAGAAGGGCAGAGAAAAAGAGCAGACAGAGAACAGATGGTACGAGGTAGGAAAAGGTGGAGGATTTATCATGGGGCACACAAGGGTCCATGAACTGCTGGAAAACTGAACCAGTAATGATGAGGACCAACAGTAAATGCAAATATGGGATTTCATTTGCGCTGTGTGATGTGACTGTGTATTGCTGATGAAAAAAATCCATCATAGAAAGCTTATCATGGAGTCTGAGGAGGAAGTGAGCATACATGGGTCTTACTTCCTCTTTTCTTTTTTCTTTTTTTTTTACTGCTGTGCGAGTTTGATGCTTAATTAAAAAGCATGCACTTAGAAAATTAAAAAGGCAAGCAAGCAAGAATGACAGAGAGATGTGGGAAGAGAGAGAAAGAAAGTGTGTGTGTGTGTGAGAAAGAGCAAGAGAGAGAGAGAGAGAAAGAGAGTGAGAGAGAGAGAGAGACCAAATGAGGAGAACATGATAATTAACAGCGAAAAGAATAAATCACAAACACCAAAGCACCTGGCTCTTAAGCAAGCTCTCCTCTCCCCTTCCCTCATTCTCTTGCTTCTTCCCCAAGTCCCTCATTCCCCAATCAATCACAAACTAATATCGCATCCCTCTATAGAAGCCCTTCAGTCTTTCTGCAGTGCTTTTTATTCAGTTTATTTATTTAGCCTGAAAATCCTATCAGTCCTCTCACAACACCTCACTCCCTCCAGTTGAAGCGTCTGCATATAAAACAGTAGGATCGCTCTTCTCTACCCTCTACCTTAGCTGACCATGTGATCTTTAGTTCCCGATGTAAAGGACCTAATTACAGTACTGCCGGAACAGAAAGTGAATATTTCCTGCAAATCCCTTGTTATCTGACATCATTTATTAGCAGCCTGCTTGTACTTTTACCCAGCGTTATGACTGAGACTGTGTGTGTAAGTGAAATCCCTGCTGTGGCAACATGCCTTGTGATGTTTCCATCGGCTTTCCAGTGATTTCCAGTGGAAGTTTATTACAGGTTTTGGTAAATACAGTGACTTCTGCTGCTCTCCCTTGCAGAGCTCAGTCTCACTGAAGGCACTTCTGTCAGGCCTGCAGCTGATCAATGACTGCAATTAACAGAGCAGATCGATTTGTGCGAAGGGAGCCCAGGGAGTGCGAGCCTCTAGCAGCATGGCCCGTAGCCCCATCACTCCTGCACAAATCCCAAGCTGAGACGAGCCCCTGAGCAGCACGCCTAATGACACACACACTGCACTATCTCTCCTCTGACTAATCACACGCACCCTGCCACTGACACCATACACACTTCAAACTATGATGCCACTTTCTCCAGGCTAATTCCAAGAGAAAATGGACAAATGGTCAGTGATGAATATGGATAAAATGATGTAGCGCATACAGGATGTGTGTCTCATATTTATGAACAGAAGAGAACGTGACAGGATGTGCGGTTATAGGAAAATAACCAATGGCAGAATGATGTAATTGGGGCCCAATTTTTCCAACAGCATGTGTTTTCCTCTTATACCACAACCATTGGGTAACAAGCACTGGGTTTTTTTTGTATTTATTAACCAGTGACATAGTGTCAGTTTGATCCATTTATATTTGCATGTAATTAACATGTAATTAGTTAATGAATATACATGAAACAAGCTAAATGTAGCAATTATTTATTATAGCAGTTATAAATAAGTATTTCCCACACCAGCATCTTTTTATTTCTCTTTTTTAATGAATAAAAAAACATGTGTCAGCCTACTAAGAAACCGGAAAGTACCAATCGAGGCTGACCTGACTGTTACCAAGCGCTTTTGGTAACTCAGGTTATTTGAGACTTCTTCCATAGACGTTAGATAAACATCTCCTGACAGAAATCTTCACAGTTTATTATTAGCCTTAGACTGTATTGAGTGTCTGCCATAGAAGTAACTGTTTATGAGTTGTAGAACGAGTGCGCTAATATAAACCTGTGATTTACATTCCCAGTCATTAATTAACACCTTCTGACTAATCAGATTCAAAAATTCAACTGAGCTTTCGCATAATTACTTTTGTTGTTTCATTAATATTAATGAACATTAGTCTGATTCACATCAGACACATCTGTGGTGTTTGTGGTATTTATGCTGAAGTAGGGATACATGCTTAGTGAACATCCCTGAAACCAGTTCATAAGAAACCGAACAAAACTCTACTTGAACTCAGAAATTTGCGCTAAGGGGGAGGTGGTAAGAAGTGCATTTATTTACAGAAGTGGGCTTGAATATCACGCTCTTCCGGCACATTTCAAATGTCTCACCACCTGTTGCCTCACTCCACCCACATCAGTGGAGGCGTGTTTACTTCCCATCACAAAATAGCAGCTGAGCGCACATAGCAAAAAATAGCTTAACACGCACCTAAATTAGAAACAAACTGGAAGTAACCAGGATATTGCACTTGCACAAAAATAGAGCCTTAACTCTAAACTTGCAGTCTTTTCCTGACAGCACTGATGGCATTCTGCAATTACAGCACATTAGCTCCTCATTTATTCCACCAGTAGCTGAATCATGATATTTTAATACCAAAAACTTCTAGAATGTGTACAGGGATGTTAAGTCTTAATAGAATTAGAGGATTTCTCCATGTTTAGCAAACAACCTCAAACTGACCAAACAAGGTCACAGGGAATCTGAAACCTATACCAGAGGACACCCTGGGTGGGGTTTCAGCCCATCGCATGGCACAACTGCACACATATTCACAATTCAGAGATGCCAATCAGCCTAGAACACATGTTTTTGGACTGGGGGGAGGATGCTGGTGTACATGGAGGAAACCTCCAATGCAAGGAGAGAACCTTGACAGGAACTGAACCTCCCATCATGGACGTGCAAGGCAAACATGCAAACCACATGTCACAATATATATATATATATAAAAAATATGTTATTCATAACATGAAGTCATCTACATATGAAAATAAAGGAATTATTCACATTATTCACACTAAAAGAATGAACTTGAACAGTTTAAAAACTTGAACTGTTTTTAACTCCAGTTATATGTGGATGAAAAAAAACCCCATAATATATTGTGTCAGTGAAAAAGAAAGCTTAAAAACAAATGAAAAGCCAGAAAATGTTCTGCTCTTTTTTCTATAATGGGTTTGATCAAAAATGAACGCCAAATTTAAAAAGGGCTAAAGAAGACTCAACATGAGGTCACTGCTGGCCATTGCGTTAGAGCTTGTTAAACAGCAGGAACTTGACAGATTGGTGGATGGGTTTGCAAGGTGAAAAACAAGGAAAAAGCCAGTCACATAAGGTAAGACTGCCATCTGCTATTCACTGAGACGACTAGCATACTCATAATGGACTTGTAGTGTATTACCATGTTCAATTTATTTCGCATGTGCTGGGCTGATTAGGACTTCATGCATTGATTGGTGTGTGTGGAAAGTGATGAAAGTAACCTTAGATTCCTTCCCACAGGCCAGTTATTTACTAATCCATCCCTAAGTAATGTGCAGCAAAAGATTTTCATCTATAGACTTCAACACATATGTACCATTTGGTCTCCATATAAATATGGATTTATGAAGTCATGCAAATATAGTCAGAAATCAGAAATACTAAACGCCTGAGCTTATTTTATCAGTTGTCGCTCATTGCTCCCTCATCGACAAATACAATCGAAAGCCCAGCAGGAATACAGGAGTGTTTTGATTAGCATATGACCTGAACCATCCACACAAACTCTTAGTAGTGTTATCCTCTCTCTTCATCTCTGCTCCTTTCCTCTCCCTGTAGGGCGACACACTCCCCCCCTTGCAGCTCTTCCTAGATTGCAGCGCTGCATAAAGTTCCATCTTCTACAACATAAGAAGAAGACACACATGGAGTGCGTCTCTCTCTCTCCGCCTCCTCACTCTCTTTCACTGTAGGAATCCACAGCTCTTCTGGGGCCAAGTTCAATCTTGCCTTTCCATTTCATTCACTCTTCTTCACTCTGTCCTGCCGATTTTTGGGCTCTGTTCCTCCTCCATTCACTGCGTTCCTGCCCGCAGCATCAGCAGCCTTTCCTTATGCACTGTATAAACCCACAGACACAACAAACAGATCAGACTGTAGAGATCTCTCTTTGCACTTCAACACAATTTCTCCACAAGAAATTTTTTAATGAGTTCGAAGGAAAGCAAACCATATTAGAAATTAAGATGCAGAATATGTCTCTGCCTCACCAGTGAAAACTCTGTCCCTTTAAAATCGTTTTATTTTACAATGAACACCTCAGCTATGATTTTCATAAAGAAAAAAGATACACACACACTCACTCACTCGCACATACACACAGGTTCTATATAGATTTTGGTTCTTTTTAGACCTTTCTTCTTTTTGGATCTTTGTGCCATGTTTCTACTGACGTCTGTATTACTGTAGGTAAATAGTGCTATAACAACAACAACCCCAACCTTAAAATGGTTTGCGTTTGTATTTTTACAATAAAATATAACGTACATGCAACAGAATAAAGTCCTACATGCAGTTCATAACAACATTTCCTTGTCTAACTAGAAATCTGCACTTTCCACTTATTTCTACAAACTATAAATGAGAAGTGCTGTACAAGTCTATTCTGATTGGTCAGAAAGTGATGAATAAATGTGTATAATTTTCCATAATAAGCAGGATTCTGACTGTAATGATGGATGTAAAGCAAATCACACATTTCTATTAATGCGTTCATTCTAATGTGATTGTTTCTATAGTAACAATTTACACATGCACTTGCCTGGCTGATGCTCCACATAATCAAAAAAATCCAAAATATTTAACAAAGAAATAAATATATAATCACTGATGTTTTATACAGGATCAGAGATGTTTATTTAACATTTAAAGAAGTCCAGTTTGGCAGTTGTTTGTCATGATCTGTAAGTTTTCTTACAGGGAAGGTCTTCAGGCGAGAGGAAAATAAATTGCACATGTTGCACAACATTAAATTTAACTGCCAAAGGTTAAACAGTATGATATCTGCTCATAAATGGCACAACAGAAAAGCACTCATCCTGTTCATGAGATCATAAGTTTAAACTCTGACAAGTGAAACATCCTTTCATGGCTGAGAACCAAGAGAGCAAAACTGGCTGTGTTTCTTGGGTTGGAGTTTTTCAAATTAAAAAATTTGGATTACAAAAAAAATAACTATGGTATAAAACCCTTTGGAACATGTGGTTGTAGTAAATTAGGACACTTTCATTATTATTTTCTGGGAGGCTTAGTGGTTAGCAAATTCACCTCACACCTTCAGTGATGCATTACATTACATACATTTCGGTCATTTAGCAGTCACCCTTACCCAGAGAGATGTACATTTTTATCTCATTTTTTACAATGAAGCAATTGAGGGTTAAGGGCTTTACTCAGGGGCCCAGCAGTGGCAGCTTGGGGGTCCTGGGATTTGAACTCACAACCTACTGATCAGTAATCCAATGCCTTACCCACTAAGCTCTGTACTTTAAGTGATTCTTTATGGCTGCTCTAGTTTCCTCTCCTAGCCCAGGAATATGCATTGTAGACTGATTGGCATCTCTAAATTGAGTGTGTGTGTGTGTGTGTGTGAGTGATTGTAGCTTGTGATGGATTGCCACCCTGTCCCCTGGGACAGAGTCCCCTGGGAAAGACTCCAGGTTCCCTGCGAACCCTGTGTCAGATAAGTGCTACAGAAAATGGATACATGAATGATTATTTTCTTAATCTTATCACCAGTGATACCTGTGTTATAAATGTGTTAAAATGTGAGTTATATTAAAAAAATCATTCTTATTCTTATACTCTCTCTCTCTCTCTCTCTTTCACACACACACATCCACACATATCTCTCTGTAACACAAACATCGGATACATCTGAACCACAGGTATCACCCGCCTGAAAGCTAGCTTGACAATGTTTACTGAAAGCAAACTGGGGTGAATAACTCAAACAGAGCACGTCTGGCCCTCGTCCATACAGCCACTCACACCCTAGCTGACACTTTTGCTCCGACACAAAGCAAATGTCAATCAGAAAAATTAGGGCTCTTCAAATAATAGGTGGTGAATAAATCACTCCTAATAGCTGAATTCATCTGGGGGAAATAAAGCCGAAGCGTACATTGTTGATGGCGATGTCTTTTATTTTCACAGCAGATCAAGCACTCACATGAAATAAATGTCCTCGGCGTACAAAATTACAGCATGTCAAACCAGCAGCCGAACAAGCAGGAGTTTACAAAACATCCTGATAGAGGCTTTTTTTTTCTTTTTCTTTTTTGCTTTTGTGTTCCTGCTGTCTATTATTTCCTCAGGATAAAAATCCATCCGAAAAATCAACATAATTCAAATGTCACAGCGTGTCATATAAACTGTTTCCGTCTACTTGGATCAGTTTTCAAATACAAACACTCATTATGTTAACTCCGGCAATCACAATGTCAACAGTGGATCCAGTGAAAAAATGTTAAGCATTACAGCATGATATTAATAAAAATCTGCTTTTAGGAAACAAATGAAATTTTCTGAGTAGAAACATTATTGTAGAATTTGTTCAAGCGGGTGTAGATCCAACAAAAAAAAAAAAAAGCAGCGATGCAGTCCATAGTTTTGGACTGTGTGCTGAAATACAGACAGGAGTTTTGAACAGTGGCCCAAGTTAATGTCCCTATTTATCAATCCATCTTCGTGTCCATGGACAGGCGCATCAAGCACATGGTGCAGCCACGCTCAGGTGAGTCACTTAAGCTCCATTACTTGGTTGATGGAGAGAAAGAGCTGTTTCATCACTCTTTTTCTAGGAAAGGCAGGAGGTGTATTAGTGGGGGGGGGGCACAATTGTTGCTGCATTAACATTTTTTGGGCTTTGTGGACAAGCATAAGAGTTTTAAATCTGTGAGGTGCTACAGAGAGCAAGTGGAGGAACACAGCAATGGAGTGATTGTTGGAGAACTTGAGAAGGTTAAAAAAAATAACAAATCATGAAGCTTCATTCTGGATCAGTTGCAGGGGTCAGATCACACATATGGGAAGGCATGCCAGGGATGAGTTGCAGTAGTCTAAATGAAATGACTGGAAGGACCAAATAAACACCTGAGTGACCTCTGTGGAGAGGAAATGCCAAATCCTCCTGATTTTATAAGAGACGCATGATTGTTGACCTAATGGATATAAAAATACATGAGCTGTAGGGACGTAACCAAATCCGAATACATTATTCAGATGAATGGCTACGAAGGTACAAATACACATATGAATACGAGGTACACTATTCATTTTTCTTCGTTTTTTTTTTCAGAAGGGCTCACATGGCAATTGAGAAAAAAATCTAAACGTGCACTGGCTGAACCATTTCCAGCATGAGACAAGCAGATATAAAATATATAAATAGATAACAGTCTCGTCTTGCTCATTCTGTAATTGAGACAAATTATTTATTAAAGTGAATATAATGACCATGTGACAGCGCTGGTATTTCTACCTCTAGGTTTTTTTCCCAGTGTTTCCTGAAATAGATGTGTAGTGCATATTTATTGCCAAAATAAATCATGCTTAAAATAACCTTATAACCCTATAAAAAACAAAATGCCCTTAGAATGAAAAAGGTAATTGCAAACCACAAAAACAAACAAGCCCACTGTTTAACAGGAGGGTGGATAATTGATTCTTTGAGTTTATTTTGCGGCTGCTGGTCCGGAGACTTCTATGAGGCTCTGAGTGGCAAGATATTTTAACCCAAAACCTTAATTTGTAGCATTTTGTAGAGAATTTCCTGATTTAAAAAAATCCATACTAAAACTAAACAGCATCCCCATACTATTAAAATAATAATAACACTAACACTTTATGTAAAGGGTACTGATATACAGTATAGTGTTTTATTACAGCCAGAAACACTGAATAAATGATTTCTAAATCAATGCTAAAGGTTTATGCAAGGTTTATGTCAAAATGCATGAGGTGATATTAGGAATTTATTGTGGCTTTGTCTTTACATGAAAAAATGAAGACCGATCAATCAATGGAATGAGGTAGAGATTAGTACTGTATTTTTTATTTATTTACTGCACTCTTGTTTTACTCTCAGTGCAGTCATGACACTTTGAGGAAGCTGTACAAGTTACACATAGAGTAATTATTCATGGAAATGTAATTACCACTTTTGAGGGCAATAAAAATCATTTAACTAGCAGCCATATGGACTTTGTAAATAAGTGAGGTTTTATTGTAATGAATGTAACGAATGGGCTATTAGCACTTCAGCTGAAGAGCAATCAATTTCCTACTCAAGAGATACAGTAAAGACAGTAAAAACATGACAGGTAGATGCTCACAGATGATTGCTCAGTATTTCATGAATGTTAAGTAGAGATAAAAATAATAACTTCAAAGATCTGATTAGAAAAAAACAACAACATACTGTACAACAGTCTGGAACAGCGGGTTAGTGATGGTACTGGATAAAGGCTTTGGACTACTGATCACACAGCTGGGGGTTCGAGCAAAGCCCTTAACCTGGAATTACAGTTTCCTGTCTCATTTGAAATCAAGTGGATTAAAGCACCAGGCAAATGGATAAATATAAACCCCATATTTGTATATTTGTAATTAAAGGTTTTTGTGAACACAAAGCAATATACATAAACATATACACAGATAAAACAATGTCCATAATATATGCAATTATAGATTTATATAACTTCACAGGTTTTGACAGGCCTAATATAAATCTTCTATTCATGTTTTCTAAACTAGTTATGCAATGCTTATTCATGTGTTATAAAGGTCATGTGCATAAACCCTTCAAATATTACCACCTGTTACACATAATTGCATGTGTAATTCATTTTATTAATTTTTGTTCATTTTCATGAAGGGTTTCAGTAATTATGGAAAGCACTGTATGTACTATTATTTGAATTGTTACTCCCTGAGAGTGAGAGAGAGAGTGAGAGAGAGAGAGAGAGAGAGAGAGAGAGAGAGAGAGAGAGAGAATACACCCCCTAAAACAACCAAAAAACAGAAACTGACCAGCATAAGGGCAGCTGCAGCTATCCATTCATAGACCTTCTGATGAGGAAAAAAAACCACCAGGGGATAGAGTGGGTGATGAAACATGAGTGACGAAAGAAAATCCATGCAGAAAATTGTGCACAGAAATGTTCTAAAAATATTAGCTCCTACACAATGAAGCTGACAGATTTGAGGGATGGCAAGATTAAATGCAGAGATCAGAGGAAACAGAGAAGCAATCCGAAGGATGTCTAGGAGGACTTATTTTTAATCTGGGAATAAAATTATTTTAGGTGTTTCGATGTTTCAGAGCTCCCATCTGCTGTAATGACTTGAAGAGAGCTTGCACAAGAAAGGTCTAAAAAAATAATGCTGAGAGGATGCCACTCTCTCAAGGGGCGTTCTCCACAGGAGACAGCGCTCCATGCCACAACCCCATAACTCTGACAGCCTCCAGGAACACAAGCTTAAGAGTGCCACACTGCTACTCATGCACACGCAAACACACATACCATGTTGGATGGCTAAAAATACTGCAATCAAGTGTGGCAAGCTCTGTGCTCACTTCGGTACCTCAGATTAGAGGCTCTGGGGGATGAACCACATTTGGTTTAGCTTGTTTTTCTTCCACGTGACATATAAAGGCAGATCTGCTCCTCTCAGAGACATTTTGACTGGGTAGGACATGTAAAACCGTGCAACACTACATTTTTCTTTGAAGGCAAGACCTAGAAGCACAATCACTGTAGATTACTAATTAATTAGGGCTTTGGAACGAACAGGACTATCTGATATTTTCCTGCTAGAATTGCACCAAAATAAATCTTCTCAGTTTCTGAATGACATTTTGGCATCCGGCTCGTCATGGAGTTCAGTTCAAAGCCCAGCTGAGAGGGTAAATTAAGTGAGAGTGAGAGACATCCAGTTTCTTTGTCCACATCCTTCTTCCTCCATCTGCCCTCCTCAGCCCTAACCCAGTCAATTAAATTCAGGCCTGTCAGATCAAACAGACTTCTATTTACTTTTATACGCATAACAACCCCCAGAAGAATGCAAGGAGAAGGATGGCAGGGTGTTGACTTTTATACTCAGTGAGGAGAGGATCAGGAGAAGAAAGCTGACATTTGAGGAGTGGCGAGAGCCGTGCCCAGAGATCCCGTGACGCATACACTGCCCCATCAACAACTCACAGCTGCTTGTGTTCAATTAGGAGAGTGTCTACTGACGGTGTTTGATGTGCTTTTAGAGCCAGAGAATAGGCCAGTACTTCATCTCTACTTAACAGCAGCACAGACATGCACAAGTGGACACACACACACACTGAATTTTTTTTTCTTGTATTGTTGATTAATGTCTTCATAAGTTGACTGCTCATTTTCGGTCATGTCTTTGAAAATTGGCCTGGTCATTGTGCTGAAGCTGCACATAACGTACAGCGTGGATAAAGAAAAATAATGGTTGCGAGTCTGTAGTGACATTTTTAAATGAATGCCTAATTTATGTAGGAATATTAGCCAGTCAGCTATTTTATGCTATGGACAATGTGCTCAATGCCTCATAGAATTAAGAACACTGAAGGGCCTAAGCCTGGGTTCATGGGATGTGCTACTGATGCCGAATTCTGACCCAATCATCTGCATCAGCAGCAGAAATCAAAATTCCTCAACACCAGGTAATATTTTACAGTCTAGTTTGTATGAGCCTGACTTCAGATTCCATGAAGCCCAATTCTTTTGCTGTTGTAGTTCATCCCACTCAGTGTTGTGCATTCTGACATGTTTCTCAGCTCATAAGTTGTAAGTTGTACTGTACTTACTGTACACCTCCTCCTGTCACCCATACAAGTTTACACAGAAAAGAGCAAAAAAAATAAAAGATCCAGTGAGCAGCAGTTCTCTGAGCTGAAATGTCTTGTTGTTTAGAGAGATCAGAGGAGAATGGTCAGCCTGGTTCAAGCTGAGAGGAATACTAGAGGCTCCCATTGAAATAACCACTCTTTGCAATCATGATGAGCAGACAAGCATCTCAGAATTCACAGCACATTAAATGTTAAGGTAGATGAGCTTTAGCAGTCGAACGCATTCCATTCCCGTCAGCAAGAACAGAAATCTGAGCCTACAATAAGCAAACGCTTTCCAAAACCAGACACCAGGGAATATTTCTGTCCAGTTTTAGTGAGCCTGTGATCAGAGTAGCTTTAGATTCCTTTAGATTCCTTAGCTTGTTTAATAACGTATGGACATCTGCTCCTGTGGTATAGAAAATTAGGGAAAAATAGGTCTCACAAGGATATTCACTATATCTAGTTTTTCTTTTTCTTTCTTGAGTGTAGGTGTTAAATATATGTGCAAAAACCCACTTTAAAGCTGTCAATATTGTATATTTATTTTTCCCTGAGGAGCTCGCTTTAAAAGTGTCCACCTCATAGAAGAGCACTTTTAGCGTCTTGCTGAGTCACATGGAAAAGCAATCCTTAAAGACTGAATTATCAACTGAAGCTTAAGAAAAACAGGAATGCTGGAGGAAATCACATTAAACTCAGCCATCCCTCCATCCCACAGGATATTTAAACAAAACTCTGTCCTGATGTTTAGTTTCTGAGGAGAAAAATAGAATGAATAGGGGTGATGATGAAAGAATAAACCTGATTATTCATTCATTCATTCATTCATTCATTCTTCAGTAACCACTGAATCTCAGTCAAGGTTGTCTTTCCCAGGAGCCCTGTGTGCAAGCTGGAGTCCAGCATTGGGCACCATGCACACCTACGTTCACACACACTCATTTACACCTAGGGGTATTTAAGAGATTTAGAGCCAATCCTCCTTCCAGCATGTTTTTGGAAGGTGGGAAGAAACCAGGAAGCCTGCAGAAAACCTCTGAGGATATGGCGAGAACACAGGAAACTTTAGACAATTCCTCGAGCTCAAGCTCAGACCAAAGACACTGGCTCTGTGAGGTTGCGAAGACATACTGTGGCACTGTGCCACTTTAAAACCAAACTGAGATAATGGAAATGTCCTTAAATTGTTTTACCTCCTGACTGAGTCATATTCTCTGCAATATTTCTTAGCAGTGAGTTTATAGAAAGTGTTGATGCAACTACAGCTGCAGATCAATTTAAAACATAATGAAATAAAATGTTTCTGTTATGTATTTTGGTATCAGCTGTTAGATTATATTAAATGTATCTGGCAAGATTTACAGAGTTTTGTTCCTAATTGGTCCTTGCTATTTCGTCACAGAAATGCCAAACCTGAGACAGTGAAATGATCATACTCTCGATTTTAGAAAAATTAAAAATGAATTAATGTTGTTATTGTTAATGTTGTTAAAGATGTTATTTCTTTATTCTGTTTGATACTTATTGAGGGTGACAATCATAGCTGTATTATTATTATTACTAGTAGTAGTAATAGTAGTAATAGTAGAAGAAGAAGAAGAAGAAATAGAAGCAGCAGCACTATTATTACCCTTGTTTTCATGACTTTTTATCCCTTAAATTTTGTCCCCAAGAGAATCTATAGACTGTAGAAACTGCAGTGATGTTTAAAAATGTTCAATTTCCCTGCAGTTTGCCACGCACACCATGATCAAAGAAAAAAGATGTTTCATTACACAAGCTTTTGTTAATCAGTGTTCCATATCACTATCTAATTAGGAACTTCATAAATTAAATTTTTTTGTTGTTGTTGTTGTTGTTGAAATGACACTAATTCTGAAACAGTATTCGAAACAGAACCTCCTAATTACCATTTACAGTGATTAGCACACATAATAAATCTATTTCAACAAACGGAAGAAAGACATTAGGATGCTTTCAATTTCTCTGTTTAATGACAGACAGATTTAAAGGTGAGACTAGGCCAATTAATGCACCAATAAAGACCATGGCCACATTTCTGTGGGAGAAAAACACAGTAAGAATGCACCTGACCTGGATTCCAGATTTGGGGGAAAAACAAAGACAGCTATGACCATTTCAAAGAAAGACTGTGAATAAATAAGAGCTATCTCCATGTACCAGATTTGTGAGATTCCTGTTTGCTGTCTCTGTATCTTTGACCCTGTCACACATGCCACAAGAGTCTCCATACAATGCCAAATGCACCGAACAACAGGAGACATCTCATTTCAAAGAAATGATCAGAACACTGGCAGGGATCGGGTCAGGTCTCTTTGTCGTTCACTCAGCTTCTACTCGGAGCAGTATTTCCTCATCACATGCTTTAAACATGTCAGAAGAAGCAACATTTACTCAGGACACCTCCGACCTCATGAACACACACGGGTGAAAGGTCTCGCTGATGTCACTTGCCATCTCATTTCATTCTATGAATGGCCTGACAGCGCAGACATGAACAGGTCACACAGGTCTTGTGATGTGATTGAAATTGGACATAATCTGATGAAACGCCACAGCCAATGACTGTCTCCCGTCTCATCAGAGTGAGAGTCAACAAGTTTCAGCTGAGGTGGCTGACAGCAACCCTTCTGACATGAAATGCCGCTAAGAACATTGGCAGGGGAAAAAAAATAGACTAATTAAAAATAATAAATGTGAGAGAATTTAGGTTTTTAAAAAAGGTCACCAGCTGTCAGACCATGGCCAGTCTGAGTATCAAATTAAAGTAACTGTCCTTCAATTGACCTTCTAGTTCCTCCAACAGGATAACATCAGTGTAATGTTCACTGCTGACTGACCTTTCCTTGGTGTTAGCACCTAATGGCACTTGTACTAATTATTCATTTATTCATTTATTTTCAGTAACTGCTTCATCATGGACCTGGCTAGGGTCCTGGGGGGTCTTGAGATTATCCCAGGAACACAGAGCACAAATGCAGGAATAAACCCTCGATGGAAAGCTAGTCTGTCTCAGAGCCCCAAGCACTAGCTTTTTCAAATTCAGTTGGTTAAATTAACTTAATACACTGGATATCATTTAGATATCTGCATGTCTAATCTCACTCCATCACAATCCTCTAGACTCTAGGTCTGCTGAAAACATGTAATGGTCCAATTGTTTTTTGTAAACCCAATAAATACAATGGGATTACTGTAGTAGGCTCAGGGATTAGTGGCACTGTGTAAACACACTTGACATTGCCATTTAGCTTTTCAGAAACTCTAAGACTTTATTTAAGAGTAGTGCTGACAGCTGGCATCAACCAACATGGGCAGGTATAAAGCATGTTTCAAAAGGGGTTGGATGATATAATTACTGTTTTGGTTAAATGTTATGTCTGATTTTGGGCCATGAGATAATGACCTAACCATAACCGATATATATATATATATATATATAGCGAACCTCAGACATGTTAGACACAAAATACAAGACACCATCCCCCCACCCCCCAGAAAAAGAAGTGACATGACTCTGGTTTTATGTTCATTTTACCTCAGGATTCACTGTCAAATCTGAGACCAACTGTAGAAAGGTCTTAATAAATATTTATGTAGGTTTATGTCACTTGTCATGAAGGCTTATTACAGGAATCATGTAGCCTTATGAACACTGGTATTAAGAAAACTGTTACCAAATAGTTGGATTTTATATTCAATGATGAAATAAGTTGTAATTAATTGTAATGCAATGTTTAGGTCTATAACTGTGCTTCCTGACTGCATTATATTTAGAGGCCTGTTGAATTCTTCTCTTATTTCCAGCATAATTATATATATACATTGTCACTCTCGATTTCTGTGATAATTAGCCTGTGATCTTGTCATATGACCTCTGTTTCTTTCCCAGCATTTATTGACACCGGGGCAGCTGAGAACTTCATAGATGTCAAAACAATTAATCAGTTAAGGATTCCTGTACAACCAGTTAAGGCTTCCTGAAAATGCGAAGAAACATGGAGGAAGCAACACACATTTATGCTGTCCATAGATAAAAGGAATTTTCTGACAGACAATGAATCATCAATCAGTGGCAAAATGCAAAAGGCTAGTGACACTGCAGTTTTTATTTATTCCATATTTAATTTCACTTGTTTCCAGCTGATCTTAGACTCTAATCAACTAATCGCTGTGACTCCTGTTTGGCTAGATTGAGAGCCTGCAGCTTTATCAGCCCTTTGTGAAAAAGATTGAAGACTGCTCATCTAACCTAACATTGAAGTAACTACAAATTGCAACTGTCACATCATTTCAGCTTATTCCCAAACTTCCATCTCACTATTCGAGTATGTCTTTCCTGGTCTGCTAGATGGAGAAACCCCCCTAGTGAAACCCCAGTACCACTGCTAGCCATTGGAAGAAGATTAATATACTCTGTAAGGTCGATTCTTTGACTCCTGTCACTGCCAAGGGCAACTCCCGTACCTCAAAACACTGTAAGGGCTATAGCTCTGAGGAATGCTACTGGGTCCCTGCACACGGTGTCCAAACAAACACCTATCTCCATTCACAATCTCCAGATTGGACTCACCTTTACACAATCACCTACAATCTCATAAATAACCCTGACACACTAACAGACTTTTCTAAGCCTCGCTCTAACATAGCCCCATGATGATTCAAAGAATTTGCTCTCTGCCTATTTGCCTCTTTGTTTTGACCTTTGTCTGCTTATTGTTAGCCCATTAACCTTTTCTAATTTATGCCTGTTTGCCAATTCTGTCTGACCCTTACCCTTTCTCTCATTGTGAGCATTGCCTAGCTTTTCTGTTTGTATGCCTGGGTGTTTTGTTAAAAAACATAAACCTGCACCTATGTCCATCTATGCAACTCCATGGACCAAACATGCAACCTAAAAAAAAAAAAATCTACTCATTATGGCCATAAACAGGAGCAATTATTCCAAATTTTCTTCTAATTTAGTCATTATACATTTCCCATTATCTATATTTCTATTTTTCATACAGCAACTACCAATGCAGAAGGGTTAAAGCACCCACTGTATCTTCTTAAACTACCACTCGGGTAACATCATAGCATAGCCGTAAAAATTGCTAAGAACATGATACTGTTATAGAAAGCGAGTGGTTAACGAAAAAGACCAAACTCAGCACAAAACAGCGCTGCTGGCAAGTCAATAGGCACAACATGGTCCATGTGAGCAGCTGATAAGCCTGAGCTGGTTGATTATTGCACTTTATAATGACTCCATGCTGAGAAAAATATACTTCAGCTTACTGTTATTTCCACGCTAATTCTGTGTTGCTTTTTTGTTAAGAAACTAACACAGATAGGACAACATGACAGACAGTTACGGCACATCCAAGAAACTGATTCTCTAGAAACAAGAGGTTATGGTGTTAGGAGATTAATTCGATGTCATTTCAGATTGGGCTTGTGAATCCTTTGACCTAGCAGCAGGACCCGAAAAGCACACACAGCTATACGATTATCTGCAAACAACCCATTACTCTCGCTTTTTGACCTCATTCTGGCTTGCCTTCACAATTCTTTTATCTATCCTACACTATCTCTGTTGCCTGTTCTGGCCAGCCGAGCTTTCAGTCTCCATTGCCTCCTAATCATACAGCCTTTACTTAGGGCACAGTCCATTGAAAAGCCATCTGAAGCCATAATCAATTACAGCAGAATCAATAACACTTGGCTAGCAAAGAGCAAAGGGTGACAGAGTGCTCATTGAGTTGTCAATCAGATACTTACTCTTATCTCTGGATTTATTCTGTCCTGCTGTTACATGAGTATTGGAGGATGTGTAGGTACTGTACGTGTGGCAGGAATTAGAGTTAATGTCAGATATCAGTAATACTAATATGTTGAGTGAGTATATAGGTGGCCTTTGATATACTTCATAGTATTTGACCATTTCTTGAACACATGTAGACACAAGAGCAGATTATCAGATCGTTTTTGCATGTGCAGTACAGACCACAGAATAATAAATATGTGAAGCCATAACTCCGAGAAATGTTATGACAATAACAGAGAGATCTGTCTCCGATCACAAATAGCAGTCTGGAAATAAAGATGTTAGACTCATCCGTCAGCTCACTCCATCAACCACCAAGTAATTGAAGACTGTTCCATCAGTATGTTGGATTTATTGTGGTGTGTATGTTTACGAACCTAGGCTTCAGAGAAATGACAAAAGATAAGAGGGTGAAAAGTGATTTATGGTACAGAGCAGAACCTTTTAGCGGGATTTCAACACACGCACGCGCACACACACACACACACACACACACAGTTGCTTACTGCCATTCAGTTATGTTATGGTAGAGTGTGTTATAGTAATGTTACAAAGTGAGACCTTCATGTTTTTGAGTAGTGTGCTTTAGAGTCTAATTTAACTCATATGCCTTAATTTTAAAACATTTTGTCCATGCCAAACAAATTACTATACACACAATAAATAAACAAAAAAAAGAGAAAGAATAAAAATAGCAAGAATCCATACCACAGTATGATGTAGTAGCTGAATCTCTATTAAGGCATGTCAAAATTATCTAAGGCTTAAACCTAGTAAGTAGAAGAAAAATCATGTACCTATTCCACATAAGTGTGCTTTAAGCATGACAGATTTTGCAAAAGTTTTAAAAAAGCAGTATATATACTGTAACAAATGGGTACTAAATGCACTAATATGTGAATGAGAGTGTTCGTGTGTGTGGTGCCTTGCAAAGGACTGGCACATCTAGAGTGTATTCTCACCTCAAGCTCAGTGCTCAAGAACTGAATGAAAGAATGAATAAATGGATGAATAATGAGACAATTAGGATACAAACTGAACAGTGATTTGAGAGAGGGGAAACTAGACTCTGGGGAAGTGGTAGCTTCGAAGTTGTTAAGGCATTGGACTACTGATCACAAGGTTGTGAGTTTGAATCCTAGGTCTACCAAGCTGCTGCTGGGCCCTTAAGCAAGGATCTTAACCTTCAATTGCTCATTTGTATAAAAATTAGATAAAAATGTAAGTCGCTCTGGATAAGGGCATCAGCCAAAATGCTGGATATGTACACGGAATCAAGCAGTTTTTAATCTGGTTGAATTAAAATGAATATGTTAGTTAAGTGAAAATTGTTCTTACAATGTAGACTATATATTAGGTATCTTTTGTAAGTTAGTGCAGCCATACTATATGCCCCAAAATAGAACAAACATGTTATTAATCCCCCCTCCCATCCCCTGCCTCCCCAATTTGGTCACCTTCTAGTTTCACCTTCACCGGTCAGCTTTCCCTGTCACACAAGAGCAACCACCCCGGGAGAGTGGCGTCTTCCAAGATACATGAAGCCAGGCAATTACATCTGCTCATGCAGCAACACAGGGAAGGAAGTGTAACACGCTCTGTGTAAAGTGCAATCTAGCCTCTTTTGCATACACAATGCTCATGATTGACTAGTGTCACTGTGATTGAAAGAGGAAAGAGAGCATACCATCTCTCCTACACAGAAAGCATGGCCAATTTTGTTCTTTTGCCTCTCTTGGATTAATATTTGAGCAGAATGTCCATTTAATTATGCACACATTTATAATGGTCCCTGTAAAAGTTCACAGCAGTCTTCCCTTTAATTTGTGTGCATGCAAGATCACCCACTTCCAATGATGTTCCAGTGCAAAGAAAAACTGATGAAACCCAAAAACTGGGTATAAACAGGTTAGTCGGTTGGAGAAACGAAGAGATGATTGCAGTACAGTTTGAAACAGGTACACTTTTTAGTCTTTTTCAACAGTGAGGTATTTTCATATATTTTTTGAAGACTCAATCAAGAACATTCATCAAAACAGAGACAGAGAATTTTTTTATTGCCAGCTAGCTACAATACATGTGAGTTTAGCAAGCCATGTTGATTGTTCAGCACCTCTGATTAGCATAACAGTGCTGCTGAGAGTTTGCAGTCTCTCACTGCTGGCTTTAGTATATACACTATATCGTCAAAAGTATTCGCTCACCCATCCAAATAATCAGAATCAGGTGTTCCAATCACTTCCATGGCCACAGGTGTATAAAATCAAGCACCTAGGCATGCAGACTGTTTTTACAAACATTTGTGAAAGAATGGGTCGCTCTCAGGAGCTCAGTGAATTCCAGCGTGGAACTGTGATAGGATGCCACCTGTGCAACAAATCCAGTCGTGAAAGTCGCTCCTAAATATTCCACAGTCAACTGTCAGCTGTATTATAAGAACGTGGAAGTGTTTGGGAACGACAGCAACTCAGCCACGAAGTGGTAGGCCCCGTAAACTGACGGAGCGGGGTCAGCGGATGCTGAGGCGCATAGTGCGAAGAGGTCGCCAACTTTCTGCAGAGTCAATCGCTACAGACCTCCAAACTTCATGTGGCCTTCAGATTAGCTCAAGAACAGTGCGCAGAGAGCTTCATGGAATGGGTTTCCATGGCCGAGCAGCTGCATCCAAGCCATACATCACCAAGTGCAATGCAAAGCGTCGGATGCAGTGGTGTAAAGCACGCCGCCACTGGACTCTAGAGCAGTGGAGACACGTTCTCTGGAGTGACGAATCGCGCTTCTCCATCTGGCAATCTGATGGACGAGTCTGGGTTTGGCGGTTGCCAGGAGAACGGTACTTGTCTGACTGCATTGTGCCAAGTGTAAAGTTTGGTGGAGGGGGGATTATGGTGTGGGGTTGTTTTTCAGGAGCTGGGCTTGGCCCCTTAGTTCCAGTGAAAGGAACTCTGAATGCTTCAGCATACCAAGACATTTTGGACAATTCCATGCTCCCAACTTTGTGGGAACAGTTTGGAGCTGGCCCCTTCCTCTTCCAACATGACTGTGCACCAGTGCACAAAGCAAGGTCCATAAAGACATGGATGACAGAGTCTGGTGTGGATGAACTTGACTGGCCTGCACAGAGTCCTGACCTCAACCCGATAGAACACCTTTGGGATGAATTAGAGCGGAGACTGAGAGCCAGGCCTTCTCGTCCAACATCAGTGTGTGACCTCACAAATGCGCTTCTGGAAGAATGGTCAAAAATTCCCATAAACACTCTCCTAAACTTTGTGGACAGCCTTCCCAGAAGAGTTGAAGCTGTTATAGCTGCAAAGGGTGGACCGACGTCATATTGAACCCTATGGATTAGGAATGGGATGTCACTTAAGTTCATATGCGAGTCAAGGCAGGTGAGCGAATACTTCTGGCGATATACTGTATATATATATATATATATATATATATATATATATATATATTTATATATATATATATATATATACTCAGACCAGATCTTTATGCCTGAAACCATTAAAAACATGATAAAAATATATAAATCTATAAGAAAAACATTTCAAAGGCTGTTTAATTGCTATTGTCATCAAGGTGTGAATGTCTGGCAAATATTGACAATAAAATCCAGTTTGCCATGCTAATACTTAGGCAGACTTTTCAGAGACTCTCATTATCTTAGCATCAAACGTTCTTTTTCTTTGAAGTAGCAAAAATTGGCTTCTATAGTCTACTGATTTGATACATGAGAATCCAAATTATTGGAAAAAAATTCCAGGAAAAGACACAAGTAGTGGAAAATAGTCTGTCTGAGATGCTAATGCAGACTGTGTCTGCCAAAAATCTAAATCTTTATCTATTGATCCATTACTTTCCTGGATCCTTTCCCAGGAACACTGAATGCGAGGTGAGAATACATCCTGAACAGGATGCCAGACCATCACAGGGCACTATGAAAACACACATTCACACACTCATTCATGTCCACCATGTTCATGTGAGGTAGGATAAATCTGGAAAAAAAGAACTGAAGAAACCCACATCAATAAGGAGTTCATGCACAGAAACTGCAAAGTAACCTAAGGTCAAGATCAAGGGACCTGAACTCTAGTGGCAATAGTGTAACAGTGGTTAAGGCAGTAGGCTAATGATTTCCAGGTAAGGAGTTCAATTCTCAGCACCAAGTGCTGCTAGATCCATGAGCAAGGCCCTTAACCACTCACTTGTATTGTGTCTTAGTTGTTTTAGATAAAATTGTGAGCAGAAAAGTATAAATGTATTTTTGCCCACTGACAAACTGAGACCTAATCATAGAAGAACCCTTATTTCCATTGTTATGAAGTATTTCTATGTATGCCCTTCAAGAAATTCTCTTGTGGCATTGTTATTACGCAGAATGAAGCTTCAGCTTCATATTGGTGCCTGGAGATTCATGGCATATCTTGCCAGACCTCCAACACATAGCTGCATGGACATCTGAGAAAGTGGACAGGAAACTAGAGCTGAGATTATTTAAAAAGGCGGACAATTCACTTGCCATTCTTGAGCGCTTTGAAGCCCTGAGATGTGCTTGCTGTCATACTGCCCAAAGCAATAGTCACTACAGTGAGTCCTTGTTCACACCTCCGCTTCAGGAACACACTTGCAGTGTTAAAAGTGACACAACTCCTGCGTAACAGTCATGCAGGCTTGTCAGATTTCCGACAGTATGATGGCAGGGATGGTGCAGCAGCTGCATAGACTGAACTGATGAGCTTAAATCTATGACATGAAGAGGTAGAGCGATGAAAGCTGCAGGTTACCAATCAGCCACTTTAACACATTAAAATGAGCTAACAAACATGTCAAAGCACATAGCCTGTGGAATTATAGCCTACTCATTGTCTTATCTGCTTCCTCACAGACCTCTTCAATAGAAGAGACACATTATCCAAAGCTCTGAGAGCACTGGTTGTTTTCTGGTAATTATATCTGGTTTGAGTTGTGCCACAGCCATTTTTCTTCCTCAGTGCATCTCATAGAGGCTGCTTTTTTCACAACACTGCAGTCTGTTGGCTCATTTGCAAATATTATCCACTTTGGTCTGTAAATACTATTCTACAAGCCATATACTGTATGTGCCAAAATTAACACCATTTGTTTGAATACATTTACACTGCTAATGAAAAAGACATCTGGAAATATTAGGCTGGCTTCTGACATTCCACAGTACAAAAGACCATCATCTTAAACACTTAATGGGCCACAAATGCCCTGAAAGCATGCAGCGAGATCCAAGAATTTTGCTGAGATAAAAGCAAAGTTAGAGTCGTGCAGAATGAAAGGACCTCTAGGGATTCCTTCAGTGAATTCTTAACTTTCATTTCTGTCCTGTATGACTTCTTTCAACCCACTATTCTGAACACTCAGAGGTGGTTTCAGAGACACACTAACGTATGAATCACAGGTCTAAACCAAAGTCACAAATTCGCTATAGTTAGTCTGGTGAAAACCAGATATCGGTTCTGATCAAACAGACTATCTAGCCAAGGCAGAGAGAGATTTTTCCCTTCAATGAAGGAGACTATCCGTAAACTAATCGAGCAGTAACCGTGAGACAGAGGGAGAATGGCCGAGACGCTGTGTGGGTGACAGTGGAAACAATTATTCTGAGCACACAATATATCAGCTATGACAACCCTTGTAGAACAACTGTATCTAGGAAAGTTGCCTCACTTTGGTTTAATATTCTATGACAGTGATGATCAGAACCCTCCTCTCTGGGCTGATTAGATATTCACTGTCAAGTCTACTAGCAAGAATTTTTTTCGTTCCTCAATTTGCAAGAATCCATTATTTATTCCTTTATCTTGAAAATGATTTTTCCTGGCCTGGATTATGGTAAGTCATGGTGGCTCTTGAGCCTGTCCCAGGAAGAGCTTATCCTGCAATGAGATGCCAATCACATATACACTTATTAACACCTAATGGCAATTTGAAAGACCAACCCAAGTTCCAGCATGTTTTTAGGAAGTAGGGGGAAATGAGAGTTCCTGGAAAAAACTGATTAAATAAGCAGAAAACTTCCTTCAGACTCCTCACAGACAGTAACCTGAGATCACGACCAAACCCTGAAGTGTCTAACCATGCCACTTCAAATCTCCAGGTTTGCTGGTTTAATCCTGAGTCTGCTCTACTGTTTCTGTGGAGTTCCACATACACTCACCAAGCACTTTATTAGGAACATCTATAATATTTACATCATCCAACAGAATGACATGATTGTTAGTGCCGGACAGGCTGTTTGATTTTTTTTATTTAATTTTTTTTATTAGTATTTGTAGAACTGCTGCACTCCTGGGATATTCACAGACAACAGTCTCTAGAGTTTACTCAGATTTCTTGGTTATGAGAGACATCAGTGAAGAAATTGTAAGACAAAGGTTTGAGCCGACAGAAAGGATGCAGTAATTCAGATAACCACTCTGTACAAATGTGGCCAGAAGAAGACCACATCAGATTCCACTTCTGTCAGCAACCTGCCTTGTGTCAACAGTCCAGGATGGTGTGAGGAATGTTTTCTCGGCACCAGTTAATACCAATCAATAATCACTTGAATGCCACAGTCTGTTTGAGTATTGTTGATGATCATGTGCATCTATTCATGGCCAAAACCATTACCATCATCTAATGACTATTTAAAACATGATATTGCAACATGTCACAAAGCAAAAGTCATCTCAAACTGGTTACATGAGCATGACAATGAGTTCAGTGTTCTTCAGTGACCGTCGCAGTCACCAGATCTGAATCCAGTAGAACACCTTTGGTATGTGGCAGAATGGGAAATTTGCAGCATGAAAAAAATCTTCAAGAACTGTGTAATGAATAAATGAATCATATCAACATGGACCAGAATCTCAAAGGAATGTTTCCAAAATCTTGTAGAATCCAAGCCACCAAGGATTGAAGCTGTTTAAGTGCAAAGGGTAAACTGTAAAAGTTTCTAATAAGGTGTTTGACGAATGAATGTTCCCAGTGTCTGTGAGGGTTTTATCCAAGCCTCCTGGTTTCATCCTGATTCTCGAAAACATGCAAGTAGCATGTTTAGTCTTGAATGAATAATGATATGAATGGTATGAAGGTATTTAGGTATGAATGAATTTGTGAATGTGTATGCATGGTGCTCCGCTCCTGGGATAAGCTCCAGAACCACTGCGACTCTGATCAGGATATAAAGCGGCAACTGAATAAGAATGAATGACAGAATCTTAAACCAAAGTTCCCTAGTAAGCATTCTGACCATGCTCACGTTCCCGTACTCTTTTCTTCTAAAACATACACCAAACACAGCTTCTCCAATCCTCTTCAGTCTCCCAGGGCCAGTCCAATGCTTTTGACAAGAAAAACATTGGAAAAAGATTTAAAAAAAAAAAAAAAAAAGGATCAGTAAAAAAAACTACATTCAAACGCTCAAAGGAAAAATGCAGCGTGAGAGGGGTGTAGCTGCAGATTGGAGGCTGTGCTGATCTAAAGCTAGTCTTTTCCTACTCGGTACTTGTTCTACTCTCTGGCAGCTCGATCCCTGCGGGCCAAGTCTGGGCCCGGGCCGCTCCACCGCACATTTTATCTGTAGACTGGTGCAGATGGAGGCTGAGAGACAGGCAGCTGCATCAGCGTGAAAGCAGTGCACTGTTACACATCCAAACAGCCTGTGGAGAGATCTCCATAGAACAGAAGATTCTGTAGTAGAGAATGAGAGGAAAGGCTATGCAGGATGGTGCAGAACGTAAGCAGAGACAGAAAGAGATGCAATAAATAGTCCCCTCCTACACAATTAGGCCGCCATGTTAATTATGGATAATGAAAGTGTGAGGTCAAAGACACACAAAACATCCCTTTAGTGTTAATTTGATCTTCACGAGTTTATCAGCAAAACAAGACAGAGCTGTAAGGATTGCATGTGTGTGTGTCTTCTGTTTCCCTCTCAGTGACTTCATTACCGCTACTGTCACAGTTTATTAAAGCTGATAAATTTATAAAGTCTGAAGATCACCATTCATTTTTTATTTAAGAAAAAAAAAAAAATTCAAATGAAATGATCGGTAGCAAATACAAACACCATATTTTCTCAGTAGCCATCCAAAAAGCTTCACACAAAAAATGTGCAACTTTATCAGATATGAGATGTTATATTGGCAGGGATATGACAGAGCCTTGATGTTCTTACTTTGTATTCTGTTTTATGATTCTGCTTTGTGTGTCTACAAAAACTCTCATTTGTTCCCTTCTCAAACACACAAACACAAAGTAAGGAATAAACCCCAAAGCTGTATGTTGTTATAGGAAAACAATCAATTGACAGAGTGGTGTGATGCACCCATGTATGAAGTGGAGTTACTGTTACTAACCGGAAGTAGGTTATTTTCCAATAGTGGCTTGTGTTTAATTCCTCTTACATCACAGCAAATTTATTAAAGAATGACAGTAACATTTATTGTTGCAGAACAACCATGAAGCAAATTAGTTCCTGTTATCATTTGCATCATATCTCAAAGGCCATTTTTTTTTATCTCTAGAAGTTTAAAAAAGGCAGTCTCTACGTTTCCAAGAACATGAAAAAATTTCCTGTGCTGGAAAACCTTAATTTAATGCAGTTCAGTTTTATTCATATATATATTTTTTTTTTAAAATAAGCATTGTCATAACGCAGTTTTATAGAGATACATAAATTCAGTATAGAAAATTTCATCCCTAATGAGCAAGCCAGAGGTGAGGCGGCAAGAAAATAAACTCCCTGAGATGATATGAGGAAGAAAACTGGAGAGGAACCAGACTCAAAAGGAAACCCCTCTGTATCTGTGCAATTGTCTAACTAGGAAATAGTTCCAAAATGAAGTGTATCTTGTTGACGTTATCAACTGTGTACTGACGGAGGCTTGAGTGCAAAACTGTTCACTGAAGTCCAGTCATCTATATGATTTTTAAGAGGTATAATCCACAGCAATCCTACGTATCTCTAGGCTGTAGACTCTAGACCAACTGCAAACATTTTTGAATAACTATATGAGGACTTTGTGCCATACAAGTTACATTACTAGAGAAACTATAGCATATTAGAGTGAGTGTATTAATACGCTGTAAACCTCTGCTTTGAATTGAACTACTCTCCAAGCGATGCTGTGATAAATAGTTAATCAACACCTCCTGGCCAATCAGAGTCAAGAACTGAGCAGCATTGTGAACAGCTGTGAAGAGGCTCAGGCGCTCTGAGAAACACTGAATACAGCATCTATAGACATCTCCAAGTCATCACACACTATTAGAGAGAAAATGTTTGTCTTGTGTTCTTTGGCTGTGTCTAGAAAGAGAAACTCGCTGTTGCAGCCCATCAATCTTTAGTGTAAGTCCATTTATACAATAAGATATTAATTATTTACAGTAAGGCATCGTGTTAAACCAGCAGGTAGTGTCAGTACATGCGAAATACCTTATTAAAAGCATTGTAAAAGAAAATATTTGGCACTGTTAAGAAAGTGAATACTTCTGTTTCATGGATATAAATGGAGAATAGCAAGAATAACAAGGCACAAAGTTTTGGCACAAAGAAAGATGTCTTTGTAATAAACTTGACAATAAAAACCAAATCTACAATCCATTCATCTTTAATAAGTGCCTTATCTTGTTAAGTTTGTAATTTGGGATTCGGAAACTAACCTGAGAACACTTCGTGCAAGCAGGAATACACAATGGACTAGAAGACGATCTCACAATTTAGAGTTACAAACCAAACAAAGGAGCATATTTCAGAAGGTACATGGAGTACCTGAAGGACCTGACTGTCAGAGGTCTTTTTGTACGATTCCTTGTCACACTGTATGTGATAATTACAATAAAATCGTATATGTTCTCGATGTCAGATTACAATAAAGAACCTCTACAAGTAGCTTTCCTCTAAGAAAATGACTACATTCTGTTTGTCATCAATCAATAGGATCGAGAGGGATGTAGAGAAAATGGTGTTCTCATTTTTCATAGTGAGCTTGAGGTAATAAAGATACTTTTCTGTCCATTCGCATGTTTTGTTTAGTCAATAACACCACTGTCCTCCTAGTGCTTTTCTGACCATCTTCCCAGCAGCTGTCCAGTCCACAACACTGGCAGAACTTTGTTGCTGGCTGTCTTTGGTTGCGATGGCACTAAAACCATCTAAAAGCTAAAAGCTGATCTTAACTAAAAGCTGAAGAACTAAAAGCTGATCTTAACTCATGACTTCTTTTACAATGTGCATTTATTGGCTGCAACAGCAAAACTGCATCTGGCTTGACCAGAGCACAGATCAAACAACCGTGCCACCCCTATAACCTAATCTCATTTCTGGGGGCAAAGTGCAGCAGGTTTAGAAGATATATTTTGTGGTAGCATACCATACTTCCAGTTTGAACATGTGTTTCATTGAAAGAGACATATTTTGACCAATTTCAGGGGTCGTGCCACAGAAGCAGAGACACTGACATTCTTGACCCAAGAAAAGGTGAATAGGGTGAATATAAAGGCAGAAGCAGATACTGATAGAGTTCCCTTTCCTCACACAGGTGGTGTGCTCCTCTGATTTGAGCTTACTGATGCCCTGCAGAGATCTAGTGAGCGTGAGCTATCAGGAGACGCACACAATCTTTCCCTTCTCCTCAGGTGTCCACCTTCACTCCAGACTGCAGGTTTTAAGGGAGACATACACACTATCTTTCCTTCCATCTATTACAATTAGAGTGACACTGCTGAGGTCTTCTGGCCCATCTGTCTCCATAGCACTGACAATGCTAGGACCGCACATAAGAATCCTTCAAAAGCAACTGCCACAAAATTCACCTCCCAAAAAAATCCTGCTTTACATGATGATAGACCTACTAGGAGCCATTTAGTAGAGTGACACGTTCGTGAATTGTGGTTGTGCCGCAAACCTCCAGTTCTACTGCAAGAATCATTGAAATGCAGCAGATTTTAATGATTAAACAAGGCTCTAAAATCTTAATCCATTAAAACACAACATCCCTAAGCCAAGAACCGATCCGAGAGCAAATCACATTTCCTGCAATCACCACATCAAGGACGAAAAAAGGAGCTGAACAAATTGTTCTACTGTACCGTGATCCGCAATTTCAACCGCAATCCTCATCTACAGGATATCTACCATGTCACAGTGACACGACAAATCTATTTGATCCACTTCTGCGAGCAAAAATCACTGTTCGAGGTCTTAATCAGGTTAGAAGGCTTCAGTGCAGACCAAGCTGCAGGGAAGCATCCAGGCAAACGAGCATCATTACTGCAGGATTGGAAGATTTGAAACATGCCAAGAAGCTGGCTGTTGAGTAAGTAACAGAGGGAGAAAGAACATCTCTGTGTGAGGCAAGCGTCTGAGATTAAGCTTCTGCTTCTCCGCAATCCCCTCTGCCTTTTATTCGAGTTCTTATCGCATCAGGGATTTGTTACACTTTTCTCTGGGTTTCGGTATTGTTAACTCAATTTGACAACCCTTTATCAGGAAGTGTCCATCAGAAAACGAGACAAAGATAAAAAAGCCCAGAAGTGGTTCAAGGTAAACATGTCACAGTCAGCTTCTAAATAGAAACAGAAGAGCATGAAGAACAAATCCAATTTCCATGTTTCCATAAATTACATGCATCTCATTTCTCATGCATAACTATCTTATGAACAGAGTGAAAGCCATGTTTGAACTTGCACTTTGGAGAACCATGACACTGCAGTAAAACTCCTCTTCTGTATGTTTGGATATTCAGGTCACATGGAGGCACCTACTTAATACCAATATTTGTTAGATTTGATCAAATATGCTCATGCCTCAAGCACAAACGATGCCACAGACATCCAAGGGCAGGAGACAAGGGGCAGAGATCTCTCTACCGTCAATCACAAGGCTACCAACAGAGCATGGACGTCATGTATGCGGAAGAGGACAGACAGCACTCTCCTGTGTGTGTTACACTGCCCTGTGATGCAGCATGAGGAGCAGTTTATACTGTAAATGATGTATTTGCCTGGCTTCAGAAGAAGCACCTGTTAGCTTTCATCCTCCCTGGTTGGAGCTGGCTGGTGGGTAGGACTTGGCAGGTGATCAAATTAAGGAGAAAATGTTGGCAAAAAACAGCTCATACCAATCCACAGAGCATCAACAAAATAATTAATTGAAGCCAGACTTTCATGATCCAGAAGCCAAAAACTACAGAGGTACCATGTGGATCATCCAATTTGCCTTCAGGCTTAAATAAATTTATCACTCATTATGTCTCTGATTCAAACATCAGTATTTCCCAGAACAAATAAGAATAACAAAAACCGTTCCTTAAAAGCAAACACAGAATTAGAGGTTCAGTTTGGGTTTCTCAAGAACATGAGAAGAAATTTCAAAGGCTACAGCATAACAATAACAGTCAAGCAAGCTAGCAGCAAGAGCCATCAAAAATCCCTGTAGAGATTTCGATTTTTATCCAAGATCTTTAAGACACATGAAATGTGGGCAAAAAGAAAAGTCCGTCCTTCATACATGAGCACAGTTTTAGCTACAGTACACAGAGAGGGACATGGACATATTACAAAGAACTGTCATTGACCTAGAGTGTTACAGGGGATTATTGAAGGCTACTGTGGAGCAGTTTTAGAGCTTTTAGTGTGAGCCTCAGCCCTAGAATAGAGCACAAAGGACCAAAATAGAGAAGGATTTGTGTATTATTCAGAAACAAATTCATTACCACTAGCTTCAAATAGAGAAACTCTGTTAAGTGTCCAATACAATGTGTGATGTGTGAGCATGCAGACACTGTATTAAAAATAATAAAGAATAGCACTCAATACCAGGATACCCAATATCTTTATTTCTTGTGTTAGTTCTCCAGAAAACAAGAGTGAAAAATATCTACATGTACACAGAGCTTCAGTAAATCTGACCTTAAACTGTGCAAGTTTAAGCATGGCGAGCCCAGAGACAGGAGACCTACTGACCAGGCTGCTGAACTGACACGTTAGGAAAGGGCAGTAGATTTGCTTCTGCTTGCTTAAATACATACACAACCTTGCAAGCATACACACTGACCGGTAATGCTGCCACCCCATGTTTTTACAATTCCCTTTACTTCTCTGAATAATTCGTTCACTTAAAGGTCAGCAGTATCTATTAAACCACCTACAGCTAATTGTTATCATGTAGGGAAAACTGCACAAACAAATCCACGCTTAGCCTGTAGCACTCCTCGGTCCAACATAAGCATCTGTTTAATATATAAAAAAAGCTGTTGTGTAGCAGACCACACATGAATGACCAGACATTAATAGCATAAAACAAAAATAACCAAATAAAGAAAAGACAAAAGAGACACGTTTGCGGCAGGTCAAAGACTGAAGTGCTTGGAGAGGAGTAACAGTATTGCTAATGTGCTGCATGTTTCCTGATGTTCATGATCAGCCTCTTGCTGTATTCCTTGTGATCCACAGGCTTGGCCTCCACCACCGTTACTTTAATGCGAGATTCATCCTAAACAAAGACAAGACACCAGATTATCTTTAAATGTTGACAGTCAATGAGATCACAAAAAATCATTTCATGATACTTAAGGACATTTCTAATCACATAACATGCATCACAACAGCCTGCATTAAAGAAAAATGTGAAAAAAGATGAGAATTTTCCATGAAAAGATTTTTTTTTTATATCTGAACTAATCTAAATAATTACAAATCTGTAAACAAATCAGTTCAAATCAGCTGCTTCTGTTCAGTGTGCAATTGCCACAAAAACATTTCAGTACAATATTTTATCATGATATATTTTGTATACAAGAATTTCAACAATTGTACATTCACTCCTATAAAGATATTCCTTATATTACAAAAGTTCTCCTCAACAGGCCATTACAAAACATTTAAATGAACACACCGACATTATTTTGGGGTTTCGTTTTTTTTGTTAACTGAGCAGATCGGCAAAGTCACCGTCAAGCCTGATTTGTAAACCAATTTCATTATAGCAGTTTGCATTCTGGGAACCTGGATACTAATGTGCTACCGAGTGCAAATTTCCCTGCACGGTAATATAAAGCTTTAAACAGAGCTCGCCTCTGCAACTCTTCTGCACACTTCTTAACAAAATTTAACGGCATACTTCTTTTAACAAACAGCCAGAGCCAGAAAGATGGGGCTGTTTTTCTTTGCTGCAGTGTGCACGAGGTGATAACTACTGCATCTCCTGCCTGCGAACTGGTCTAAATATCAAACGCTTGTTTGCGTCACTGCGCTGCGAGTCAGCTGTCTGTACATGTGTTTGTGGAAGCAGCAGCAGACACATTCAAGGGAAAACTCGAGGGTGCCAACCCCTCCATCTTCTCTACATTCATGCCAACATCTCTTTGCTGCATCATAAAAACCTATGCTATTTTTTTTTTTTTATTACTACTATTATTTTTTTCAAGATTGCAATGTTTGCTTTTTAAAACAACTCAAAAACTACAGCCAAAATCTCAAAATATGACCTTTCTTGACCCTTTACACTGTACTACTATTTACAACGATTCGATAATAAAAAGGTGCTGCCTGAACTGTAATCTTCCAAACAGTTTGGATTTAGAGGCAGACAACGGAGTGTCTAAGATGTTAGAAAATAAGCAAAATAAAACGTCCGATGTCCAGTTTGTAGTCTGGGTCAATGCCAGACATTAAGCATGATATTAAACCTAAATCTACAACTGGAGTAAAAATATGTACTGTTTATGATCTGACTTGTGTAGCTCTGAGCAACAGTATATAGACACTGATTCAGGGAAGGGAGATATTAAAATAAATAAAAAAATAAAGTCTTCAGACCTTGCCAACATCAAAGGAAAACATCAAAAAACTACTGAGATTATAAAATATATGATCGCTTACACAGTGAAAGAAAATATAAATAGTGAAACAGCACAATCCAGTGTTTATTACCTAAAACCTCTCTGTCAACACAGAAAATGCTGGTTTAATAGGAAAGAAAATTCCACTTTTTTTGTACTTACTGATTTCCCCTAATAAGGACTTTTTTTTGTGCCCCCCCCACATATTTTTCCTCCATGTGCCATTTTCTACCCAGCTGAGAAGCGGGAAGGCAACCTGTGCCTCCTCTGAGGTGGTCACCACACTGGACACACGTTTGCTGTGGTCCAAATCAGAGTATGAATGTTCCCAGTGCCCCCTGCAGAACTGGTCTGGTTTCAGACTCACTGGTTTCTAACAAGCCCCAGTGCATGTGCTTTTAGCCATCACAAATGCACATGGAGAATTTATTTCTGTCATTGTGCACAGTATGGCATCTCACCTCTTTCTTCCACAAGGTACATGGTTCCAGTCACTCATGGTACACACGTGTTATGGAAGGTAACCATGTCATTATCGGCGCCGGGTACTTTACCTCCTGAACAAGTGTGGACCTGAGTACGTTCACATTCACATGAATTATAGGCACAGTTCCAGTACAACTGAATTCAAACCACCTCCTACAGGCGGACTCTGGTTTGGTAAAGTGATGCACTACCTAGTCCACATGAGAGTTTTAACATGACCAATTGTTCACACGAGACATGAAGCCAACCTCCAGTTTCAGACTGCTGCGTCACAGGGCAGTGTAACATACTTCAGCTCACATACGACCATTATTATTGTCTAGTGTCACTCTGATTGACAGGGAGAGAGTATGCCATCCCTTCCACCTTGAAAGCGTGGCCAATTATGCGCTCTAGTCTCCTAGCGACAGACAGCTGTGGCATTGTTGGGATTTGTACTCATTAAACACATTTCTGTTGTGGGAGTCGCTAACAAATGCCAAATTTGTTGATAGCATGAAGACTAATAGATCATGTGATTCAAATATGATGCACCACAGAATGTTTGCATGACAGAATAGGAGACTGCAGCAATACTGGATTTACACAATAATATTTCGATTTCAGAATCAGGAGATGACAGGCAGTCCTGATGGCCAGGATTAGGAAGAGAATATAAGGGTTACTGTAGCATCAAGCAAACAGCAACACAAAAGTGGTGTGGTCTTAAATATTTACTAACCACAAAATCCCAAGACCCATGAATTCACAGCTCAGGGCAATCTTTATTTGCTGCTTTAGCCAAGCAGATATAATGTAGCTCCTGCTACAAGAGTGCAAGAGAAAATCCTAAATGCTGATGCTAAATAGTAGGCGTTGGCGTCTCTAAACTGTAAAATGAATTGTACTATTGCAATGCAATAATTTGAAGTGGGTGGTATTAAGAACAGCTGAAACGTCTGCAGCCATGTCGACCTGGCAACACTGCTCTGTTATGGAGTCTGCTCTGCTCACAGTCATCTCGTAGCACAGCTCTTTTGAGTGCATCAACAAGTACCTGTTCAGCGGATATTCTTTTTCCATTTAGTTCTTTTTTATCTTTTGAAGTATACTGCCAGCACGATTTAGCCTGGAATCTGAGCTATACATTGCGCTATTTTTCATAGAGACGGCTTCAAGGGCATTTTACAGTTGCCAAGTAACTAGCCACTTGTTCTAGTTAGACGTACAGTTTAATAACCTCTGAGCATGCGTGCAGTGCACACACAAACATTCCCCAATATTCCCCAAAGACTTTTACACTCTTGATGCTTGGTAGTAGTTCTTTCTGTCCTAGTAAAAATTTACTGCACAAGAGTAAGCAGTATAGCAGACTCGTTTATGATCCCTAGCCAAGTCCATGGTATCATGGTATTATTGTTTTTGCTTGTAGGGACACCAACCAGCCATGACATTAATACTGCTGAAAGATGACACAGACACATGTTAAGGATATATTAAACAGCATGTGAACAATCAGGTCTTGAAGTTGATGTGATAGAAGCAGGAAAAATGGACAAGCGTAAGGATCTGAGCGCCTTTGACGAGTGCCTAATTGTGATAGTTAAACAACCAGGTCTGATGATGTTTGAGAGATGCAAGGTGAGAAACACACATAAGAACTCTTTGACTCTTGAAACACTATGTATGGATGTGTGAAAGCGCACTAAGAAATACTGCAGCACGAGGGACAGAATATCATCATTATAAAGGAATTAACTGCTTTAATGGGTTTTTTAACACATGTACAAGAAACTGTGTCAATTCTTGTAAGTGGTCCTATGACACATATATCATACTGTATATACACGCTGGAGCAGGTGTAGTCAGAGTGACAGACAATTTAGCACCAAAGAATCTAAATGTCTGATGGACTGGAGGTTGTCGGAAAGGGATATATTAACTGAGATAGGACAGTGACTCCACTCACTTTTGTCTCCTCTAGGTATGTGTACCTTTTCTTTTTCATCCCACACAAATGAAAACAGACCTTAAACACCACTCAAGGCTCCGCAGTCTTCACAATACAGCAATCCAAACAAATCCACTTTACGATTTTTCCGCCCCACACAGCCTAAGGAGAAACAGCCCCTTGCTGATAGACAACATGACACTTGTACTGCAACGTTAGTGCATAACCAGGCTCAGATACACCAAGGGAGACAATACTATGGCAATCTTTTTTGTATACATAAGTGCACCACACACAGTGATGCTTCTGTTCGGTTAAAAGGAAAATCATCCACTTTAGAAACTTCATTCAAATTTTCGACTAGAATAAAGTGTAAAACCTCTGTAATCTCTAGCACAACAAAAACTACCAAAAATATAAAGAGTGTATGTGTGACAGTGAGTGAGTGAGTGAGAGAGAGAGAGAGAGAGAGAAGGGGTGGGCGAAGAGACAGAGCAAGAGCATGAGAAGGGAAGAGAGAGAAAGGGAAAGAAAGATAAAAAGGGGGAGAGAGAGAGAGAGAGAGAGAGAGAGAGAGAGAGAGAGAGCAGTGGTTTGGTCGAATAATGAGCAACTACACAACTCCTGGTTCCCTGGTTAAGTGATATGCTCAAAAAAAATGATACCCAATTAAATATATACTCACATTGTAGGTCTCCAATTTCACTCGGTTGCGGAAGACAAAAGTGCTGAAATTGGCATGCTGGAAGACCTCATCAAAAGCTGCCTCATTCTGCACAAAGAAATAAAAGGAGAAATAATAAAACTTACTGAGAAACAAAGTAATTTGGTCAAAATTGAATCTTGTGCAGGAGCAAACTTCAGGTGATCAATTCTAATGAACCAAGATCTCATAGACCTGGTTTAGTGCTGAATACTAGACTGATGCACCTCTAACGGATGTGAGCTGTGTGAGGCTTTGAAATGCACGGGCCACATCAGAGATGGAGAATATGGTTGCTTAGTGGTTTAGGTGTTGGACTAAAGGTTGTGAGTTTGAATCCCAAGTCCACCAAGCTGGGCCTTATCCCACAATTGCTCAGTCGTATAAAATGTGATAAAATGTAAGTCACTCTGTATAAGGGCATCTGCCAATTGCAAAAATGTAAATGAAGTATTAAAGAGAAATATACAGAGAGACATAGGCTCAACAATTCCAAAAGTGCAGTTCACACACTGCAGTAGGTGCAGTTCAGGGCCAGATTCAATTGATAAGTGTGTAGGCGCAGTCAAACTTGTCTCCACAAACATGATGCCTAGTCCAGCAAGCAGACCAGTGAGCGGGCAAGTCATGTGAAGGACACAAAGCTAGCAGCAAAAGATGGTGGAGGATACCAGTAGTGGTTTTAGTAACAAAGGAAGTGAATATAATCTTGCAGACAGCACGTCAAATGTCTGGAAATATTCAGGCTTCAGGAAGACAGACACCCTCCAACAGTAGGTGATTTGCAGAATGTGATGAAAAACAGTGCAAACCTCTCGTTCAGCAGAACGAACTAATTCAATCCTCTCAGATGGTACCACAAATCACATCATGATGAACATTTAGCGAATCGGAAATCCGGACAGCCTCCAGCTGTTAAGCAGCCTGTATTCACTCAGGCATTTGAAAGGGTCGCAGCATATGAAAGGAACTCATGCTGACACGAAGTAACAACGATATACCTGATAAACAAGATCTATGATATAAAAGATTGATGTGTAATTTAAATTTTGTTTTAATGACCTTTGCTTTCGGTGTCCTTTTGTCATATTTGATTGCATTCGATGGCTATGATTAGCCTGAAGCCATTGCACATCAACAGGCTCTCTGGAGAACTCATTCACCTGACAACTTTGGTTTAATTTTTTATTTATTGTTTCGGAGATTAATCAATGTGATGACATTTATACTACCTACCTCATGTCTTACAGGTGCTCGTTTTATATATATATTAAAAAAAAAAAGTAAAAATCTCATAAAAGATGCTGGTCAAACATCTTATCATTCCTTTATTTGTTCTGTATTTGATATACAGTATTTTGTAATTAGTTAAAAAAAAAAAAAAAAAAAAAAAAGCAACAATGAAAGAAATCACAATGCTGAAGCAAAACAAAAAAAAACAGCACACAAGGCTGAATTGAGTTGTGCAAACTTACAGAGTCCTTGAGCTGGCCAATGTAATCCGATTTCTGTCCCAGGATAGTCTCGGCAGTGTCTTGAAAGCATGTGACCCACTGGTTATCTCCAAAATCTGCAATATTCGCCTGGAAAGACAGAAAGCAAACTATTAATCTACATTTTAATGGTTTGATAAACTACTAAGACAAGACTTGTTGAAAAATCCGACTTGATGGACAGAAGCTGTGCTTAGTGCAAACATGCTTTATTAAATACTGCATTTTGAAGGACAGCAAAGTAAGACTAAAAACAAGAATTAAAACCCATCCAAAATATTTACACTGGGCTAAGCTTGTACAACATTAAACACGGGACATACTTGCACACAAGATTAAAATCCACGTTATAGGAAAAAGCTGAGTAAAGTGCAAAACCTGACAACTATATGTTCCGAAAATATAAAATATTCATTATTTTTGCTACCCCTCACAACAGGAAGTTTTGACAGCAATACTGTTGCCATAATCTGTACAAAACACCTATACACATCAGCAATGAGCATAAGTTTGTCATCTTATTGAGAGGTGTTTGATACTGTGCGCCTGTCAATATCTACTTATACTGGAGATCAAGGTATACAATAACAACTCAGTCCCACTCCAACTGGCTGATGAGAATTTCCCTGGATGCAAAAAAAAAAACAACATGGAAATTGAACCAGGGCCGAAAATATAATGTTCACATTTTTCACAATGTGCACTTACATTTTTTTAATCACATCTAGTCCCCCCGTGTGGAAAAATGTGTGTTATTTTAAGAAACTTTAATAGTGCTTATTATGAGATAACAGTAATAGGTAGGTGGGAGTGAAAGAGAGCCTGACTTACAGAGAGCATGAGACGATATTTGAAGTCGGGAAACTCTTTGTCACACTTCTCACAGCGGTACATTCCATTCTGCTGGTCCACCACCTTCTTGTTGCAGTCCTTGCTGGGACAGGCCTGATACAGACAGTTCTCCTTCCTCATGTACACGATGGTGCCAATACAGGTAAAGTAATCAGCCTAGAGAGAGAGAGAGAGAGAAAGAGAGAGAGAGAGAGAGAGGGAGGGAGGGAGGGAGGGAGGGAGAGGGAGAGAGATCAGCACATAGAGAAGACTGTACCATCACACAAACCAAGAGTAGACAAATTGGTAGCCTGGGTCCCTGGAACAAGCAGATTACATGTTCTTTATTTGTAGTTTCCTGGCAGACAAATACATTTTACACTCATTAAAAGAAAAACACTGTTTAAAACACTGGTGACGCACATTGCTAATAGCACATGCTATTCATTCCAAATCCCTCCAGTCACTGCACTACACACATCAGTTGAGTCACGACTTACTGCTGGGAGATTGTACGATTTTTACCTGGTAGATTAATTAGCAAGCATGGATGACTTTATCCAGTCAAGGAAAAAGCAGGTTTACACACAAGCACAGAAGTTATATGATGACTTTGCTTGACTTCATTTTGCTTAGATTAGTCAGTCACCTCATGGTTAAAAACATTGAGAGGAAAAAAAAAACGAAGACCGCATGCCACATCTCATGGCCAGAATGTTGGCCACTGAGTTAGTCTGCCACATAAGAAGCTTCTTTAGAAAAAATATAGAAAGGTTTGTATTAAATGCACCTTTACCAGCAAGCTAGATTGGCATATATTACATCAGCTAACACTTTTTGGTGATTAAGGCAACCAAAACATAGATCTAGCATATTGGAGCTTTGAATAATGAAGCTACTGAATTTTTGAAGCGTCTACCCCTGCAGACTGCGAAAGATTTAAGCATGAGATAGTGCTATTTACTGTGCAGCAGAGCTGTAAAACAACACTCTTATTTACATAACATTAAGCTTATTCCATTAATCAAAGATTAGGCCGAACATGATAAATAAACGTGTAAAAATGCTGACAAGTGCCACACATTACAAATGCCAATATGTGTGTTAACTGAGCATAAGGGGAACACTGTGGATTTGTCTTTCACCATAATCAAATATTAAAATATCAAAAACAGAACACGTAAAACCAAGCACAGGTCTGGAATAAACGTGGGAGCTGGGGTGGAAAACACCTGGTGGGCACAAAAGTGGCAGCTCAGAGCTCAAACTAATGAAGAAAAACCCAGACAACTAATTCAAGCTGGAGTGGCAAGAGTGCTGCTGATGAGAGGAGCCATGCTGTATTACTGCTGCTTTTTCTTTCCCTCTAACTAGAAGTGACTGGAATAAATGAAGACAGCCAGCTAAGGACCACATGCTGTTTCAGAAATCAAGCCAGGCTCACGGATCTGTCCGGCTTCTGGGGAAGCTGCCGGTCAGAGGATAATGACCGTAATCGTCATTGCTCTTAAGAACAACAAGCATGAACATCTTGCAGGAAGGCAAACAAAGCCAACTTATTCAAGCTCAATTATTCACCCACTGGGCATACAGCACACTTCAAATTCACTCTTCCTTATAATCAGTTACTCTTCAGCAACAGTTACAGTATAAATGTAACTCTCCAGTTTAAAAGAAAGAACATTCAAAGGACATGTGGCTTTTTAGGACCTCCATTTATGTTGAGTCCACACATGCTTCAGGCAAAGCCACAATCTGAAGTTTTCTAAAGAAATAAAAGGGGGAAAAAAGCAGAATGTGAAAGCTTGCCGCTAACAGAATTGATTTCTCTCGTAGCGTGAACAGGTTTAATGCTGACCAATCTGATACTACACTTTGGATATTTGACCCCAATTAACTTCAAGACCAGCAGAATTGATATTCTGCATTGCTTCAAATAAATATAAAGCTCCAGGGACCAGCTGAGTGACAATGCCACAAGGCAGGAGGAAAAATAGCTGTGTACTCAAACAGAATCTGGCTATAAATGACTGTTATTTCAGTTGGTGTAGGGGAATCTCAACATTTCAGACTCTCTGAAAAGCAGTAATTAATCAAGTGAATGCCTATATAATTATCCTTTCATTCATTTTACTGCAAAATTAGGCCAGAGAATGGAAAAAAGGCAAAAAAATAAAAAATAAATACGTTACTGGCTGTTATAATGGCTTAATTTTACAGCAATACGAGAGCCAATTGTAGAAATCCATTTGTTTAAAAGGTAGGAGTGCAGGATTATATATATATATATATATATATATATATATATATATATATATATCAGTATGAAAGGGCAAAATCAAATTGGTATTAGCTGAATGTCAAAAGGCCAACATGCAATGGGAGACCATACAAAGACTGTGACAAGCATCATTAATTACAGGTGTTTTCAGTGGCTTGACCTTTTGTCTCAATAAAATCTAGGGCCGCATTAGTGCAGACAGAAACCTGTGTTTCAGTGAGTGAGTACAGGGTCATAGGAAAGACAGCGGAAAGCGTCCAGAGAAAAGGGGCGACTTTTTCCGCATTTGTATATAAAATTCACCAGAGCATACATGTCGTACGAGACGAAGGAGAAGCAGTGTGTGTGCTCTTTGCCACTGTGATCTTCTATCTGTGGCAATAGTAAACGCACTGAACTGACAGTTTGCGAAACAATTCAGACTCGCTGACAGCATGGCTATTTGTCATGTCAAACATGGCTGATAATTAAAAGCTAATATTCCAGGCTTTTAAATGAGGATCACGTGCGTTCTACTGTATTCACTGCCATTGGTAATCACTGCACCAAGTCACTCAATATTTGCATAAAGTTGAACTTTTCTCAACTTTTTCGCACCCCTGGACACGTCTACATCTAGTCACAAATGATTGATATCATGCATGTCATTGAAAATGGTGGTCACTGTGTATGAATGAAGCAAAATGCAGCTCTAATGCTACTTTAAATAAGTGCAGAAGAGTATGTGTATGGGTTCCATAATTTGAGTTTCCTCAATGCAAATGGAAAGACCTTTCTCTGCAGACACAACCTAGGAAAACACCTCATTAACGGCACTTTATTTTTAACTTGTATCCACCACCTCTCATATTACTCCTTATTCCTTTAACTTATTTCCAGTAATTAAGCAGTCATGTTTACAACAGTATTTTTCACTACTTTTTATTGGTATAGGAAGTGACAAAAAAAATTCAACCACCAAATCCTACTACTTGTACAAACCAGTTTTTCCATTCCAAGTACCTTCGCAGTTTGACGTTCCTCACTGTTAGCATGTTATTTAAACTGGGGTGGATAACGGCGTCTGATAAATAACCGGCTGTAAATCAAAGTCAGTGACAGTCAGGTGACTTGTCAGGTTTTTTTTTTTTTAACAGCCCTGTCAGCATTTCAATAGAACTTTAAATGTACAAAACTCTTCTGAAATCTACAGTATATAAACAACAGCACCCCGTTTGGTTTTCTCTTCAATAATTCAGTTCTGGCTTATTTGAAAGCAGGCCCCCCCTCATTCTTCACTCTGGTGTCTCTTCACTGTGATATTGGGTAGCTTTACTTTGCAGCTTCTGTGGATATCCCACTGCAAAAACCTCCCTTTAAAAATCGCACTTCTCTGTTCTGCACCTGATGATTCTTTATTCTCTCTCATCTTTGGGCACCCTTTCTTCTGCCTTCACATTCAGATCTCTCATCCTTCAAAATAAAAACATGTTCTTATGTTCACCGAATGGCCCTGGCAACAAGGTTTAAAAAAAAAAAAATCCTGAAATGATAAAGCGCACTAAACTGGCTTGAGTGCTAAAGGGAGCATCAATAAGATGGGTTTATTGGCATTGGTGTAAATCACATCAATACACGCTGGTCTAGGAGGGGGTTAAAAAAAAAAAAAGTGACGCTACCTTGAAAAATTCATGAAATTGAGGAAGGCATGGACGCACACAACCCATTTGCCGATATAATTGTTTACACTGTGGAATTCACGGTTTAAAATGACATGTTAGGGCCATCTCAATTATTTAGATGTAGTGCTACCGCTCTCCTCCCTCACTCGCAGAGATCTTTTCCTGCGAATCCTGTCAGTGAAGCATGTAGCTACATCTTCATGCTGATGAACTAAACAGCAACCAGAAAATGAAGCCTTCATGCCTATGTTACCTTCTGTAGGATTGTCTACCTAGTGCTTTGCAGTAGTGGATGAGGATGGAATCATATACCTCTTCAACATCTGCCATACACATACACGAATATTCTCAAATCTCTCAAGTGACAACCTGCTCAGGAACCTTAGTCATAAATAAATCATAATACATGTGTGTGGGGTAGTCTTCAAAAATCAGCTGGATGCTGCAGTGGAAAAATTCTGTTCGAGTTTTGACCAAAAATGAGCTTTTCTGTCAATAACATATTCGAAGATCTCTTACTCGAGGATAACATGTATATTTGACAAAAACAGCATGGAAAAGTTTTTAGTTCGGTTACCTCCAAAACATGTCCTTGATCTCTACCTGCAGATGATGCGTTAGTGGAAGAAGCTAGGCTTTTTTCAAATAATAAAGTTTTTCAACTTTTCAAAGTGTAATATAAAAAATAATTTTAAAAAAATCGAACGTGTGATGGATTTATTAGTATTGCTGTAAACCACATCGATAGCCAATAAATAAATTAATAATTACGTAACACCACGTTTAAAAATGTATGAAAGTGAAGCAGTTATGGACACAACCAATGGGGAAAAAATAAATAAAAAAAAGGGCAACAGTGTCGTGTGTTGAGTTGGATTTGGCAATATTATTTTTATCCAGTGGACTTCATGATTTAAAATTACAGGCTAGAGCTCTCTCAATTATCTTGATGTAGTGCTGCAGTCCTTTGTCACTAACTCACAAAAGATCTTTTCCTGAGGATTCTTTCGACGGTGCATATATCTATATGAAAGTAAATGAAGCAGTTAACAAAGTCAGTCTGCCTAAGGATGTTTACAACTTTGCAAGCTAAGTGATTACTAATCAGGCTTTTGGAAGCTTGTGATGCTCCTCTGTGCCTTCGCATCGCTACCAAAAGAGCAATTACATACGCTGTACAGATAACAGCAAAGTTTTAAAACATTAAAAAACCATTAAGAAAAATTCGTCTCCGCGATCATTTCCCCACCAATGATAGTGTGAACGGAGATCATTCGAGTGAAGAGGCAATAATGAGGCATATGTTTTAAAGCAGTGTGCCTTTTACCTTAGGTGATGAGCCTGTGGCTGATGTGGATAATAAACGCGAGATCTTATTTGTGTTATAAATGTAGATTTGCCATTAATGCATTTTCATATGTAGATTGGACTCAAAATGAGAAGCAGGCAAGACGTCTTTCCATAAAGCTGCCAGTGAATCTTTCAATATGTTTCAGTTCAGGAAAACATGTATATTTAGAACTACAGTTGAGGTCATTAGTTCACACACACCCTGCAGAATCTTTATACGTTTTCACGAGTCCCTTGTTTGTTCTGAGCAGTAAACCTGCCTATTGTTCTCCAGCTCCTGAACAATATTTGCATTTCTGGCATCTTCTGCATATCTGACCCTTTCTAACTGAGGTTGTGAGATCAGGAGATCCATCTCTTCAAACTGAGGACAAATGAAAGACCTGTACACAACTATTACAAAAGCTACAAACATTCAAGAACTCAAGTCACCATGATGCATACAAGAGCCAGGGGATATAAACTTTTAAACACGATTATTGGTGCAAATTAAATTATTGTGTCTTGTGGACCATATGTAAACATCTGTAATGTGAAATAATTCAGAAAAAGAACTTAACATAAATAAATAAATAAATAAATATTTTATAATGCCGTTCTGATGCCTCGTTTTTTTCACAATTATTTATTTTTGCTATTATTATTTAACTACATTATTTATATTAAATAAACTTAAAACCTCAGCTCTACATAATACCATGTCCTTTTTTCCTGAATTCATAACAGAGTCATGCAATATTCAGCCTCAGAGCAGGCATCATAAATCTAGTAAGAACATAAGCGAACGTCCCTGGGCGAGTTCATGTAGTTTGCATGTCAGGAGTAATAGATAAAAAAGCCCTGCTAAATCTACTGGAGCATGCCCAATCACAAATTATAGGAATGTCACGAATATCCACATGGTGTAGCCTATAAAGAGGTTTATTCTTCCACTGGGATTTATTCCCAGATCTCAGGTGCGCCGTACAGTAAGGTGTGCTGATGGCTGAATGCTGTAGCTGAGAAAGGAAGATGCCGTTGTTCCCATTTCCCTTCATGTGCTGCAGCAGTCATTCTTACTGTTTACATCACCGGTTGGAAAAACACGCAATCAGCTTGTTAGCGTCTTGTGGTATTAGTACATAAAGCAGTGAGATTGTGCTCTCCTACTGAGACAATGATATTAAACTCTTAATTATAAAGCTTAAGAGCTGAATTTAATGCAATCTGATCAATGTTAAACTAGACATATTAATGAGGCAGAACTAAAACAGGAGTCAAATCTGCCCAAGATAAACATCCGTAACGTAGTCAATGCGTTTGCACATTACTTAGAATGAACGAAAGTGATGTTCAACCAAAATGAGCAACTCTTTCATTGCCAAGAGTGTAAATAAAGCCAAAATGAGCAGATTTACTATCTGAACCATAAGCTCTTAATTATCAAGCTCAATAAAGCCCAACTAATCTGTCACCTCTATCTCATCTCAGATCCTTCAGTAATGCTTAACGAAGCCTACATAGGAAGGGCACAACTGTGCGATTGTAATAAAAAAAAATACATCAAACACAATGAGTATTGTTCAAGTTCAGTGACATTTACAGATGAAATGATAATAATGCGAGTTAAAAAAAAAAAAACCATGAGCTGATTGAAAAAAAATTGTGTTCATTTCAACATGTATTCATTCGTTCTGGGACTTAAATACAGAGTTCAGGATGACCTTCATGAGCCTAAAACTTCTGCGCACATAGTCTGCTGTAACTGAAATGTTTACTTCTTTGGTTAAATGAATTAATTGGAATTTTAGGTTTGTTAAATTAGAAGAGCGTTTACCTTGTCTCCATGACCCAGGTGCTCGTTTTTGACATCTGCCAAAGTCTTCCAGTTAGTGGGGCCACCGGTGCCTCCTCCTCTCATTTCTGTCATAGACTGACCATCTAGGGCATGACCCTCTTTATCATACCTGTCAACATACACAGACATAGACCTTAGCATGTTATGTTTGTGTGTGTGTGTGTGTGTGTGTCCATATCTTTTCACCCCGGTATCTTAACACCGCAACTAGGCAGTCAATATCAAACTGCAATAAAAAAGCTGAGTACGCAGCTTTAGCCGGAAAGAAAGTGGGCAAAAAGCAGCGGCCACAATGGCAGCAGTGGGGCTACCTGGGAAATGAATCAACAGCACAGGGACAGTTGAGTGAGATGGGGTCGGGCGGGTGAAATTAGAAACCCATTTTCACAGATTGCCTGGGGTGCTCCAGAGTGACTGAGGAAAGAATGAGGCAGAGAAACAAAACCCACTCAAGTTGAGACAACGTGTGAGGGATCAATAATTTGTTCTAATATATAGGCTGGAGGCCTGGGTTGGTGTGAGAGAGAAGCAACGTGGTAAACACCGGGGCTTCCAGCCTTATTCTTGAAAACGCTGGTCCTTAATTGTAAACGGACCCATTAATGAGTAAGTAGGTGGCACTGGCATGTTGGGTTCTGCCAATTTTACTTCACTCTGAAAAATGAGTTTAATTCTCCAGCACTGTATAGGGTCCCTCCTTGCTACGCTCTTTTTCTGCTTTGTTATATCCGTTTGCGCACAAGTAATGGTCTAAATATAGTGTGCCTAATGAATTGAAAATGAATCAACCTACTTCTGATTAAAAGGACTATTTCTGTCAAGTTTGTTCTGGTTAGGTGTTTAATTTTTTTTAACACTGTTCAGCATATAGAGCTACAGTCATGGCAGAGGCAAGGTCACAAATATTAAGTGAATAAAAAAAAATATATAAATTGCATACATTTAGACATGGGTAGATGTGTATAAGAAGAGGCACTGAACAAAAAAAAAAACCCAAATACCTGGAGACAACTGAACTGATGAAATTTTAAAACATAAAACAACTGAAAGAATAAAAATATACAGAAAAGTAAGCATGTTCAGAAAAATCAGATAAAATCAGAAAGCCATATTTAGGCCACAGGATAATTCCATACAGGAGAAAGAGAAAAAGCTGTTCATACAGTCTAGTACAGCTACATCATTAGGAACTAACGGCGCTCTGCTTAGGCTTGACCTATAAAAACCAAATGATGTCGCTGAATCAAATGACAGGAAATTGCTGACTGAGCTGTAAACATGGAGGAATAAGCAGGGCCACAGAGCAAGTATGTGCATGGAAGGAAGACACAAGAGGGACAAATTGAAGCTGGCGTGAGCTTTCTAGTGCTGGACAGACAAGCAAGTGCTCACTGCAGCATGCCTAAAGTGAGCCAACGCCACTGGGTCAGACAGCAGGGAAAAGAAACCGAACATAACCCACTGCATGACAAGTCAAGAGGTGTATACACCAAAAAGACTGAAACACTGTAGACAGAGCACATGGTATATTCCACATTAAGGAAAGAGACACAGACTTACACAGGAGGACACACACAAGGACTGACAGACGGATGGACACACACACAAACCACATGTTTGAAGTAGGATACTTCATTTCAATGACACTCTCAACATGAGACGCACGTCATCAGTGAGATTTCAACTGTAAAGAGGTAGTGAGAATATGCATTAATGCTTTACAGAACAATTAGTGAACTCCTTTTTCAGATGTTCAAACACCTGACAAACAGACACGTGTATGAAAACGTCACTTGAATGTGCTGCTTTAAATTACAAGAATAGATTTTCTCGGAACACTGTTAGAGCTGAATTTGCTAAAATAATGAAATATTCCAAAAGCAGGGGATAAAACAGTATGACATTTGATTATTCTTCTAAATGTGGGAGCTGGTGAAATGATGGGGAAATGATGCAGAAGCTTGATACAGTATGCTAGCTTAAAATTTCTCAATATAACTACTCACTGGTCACATTAATTGGAACATATGTAAACCTGCTCGTTCAGGCAAACAGGCAATCAGCCAATCACATCCCTGCAGTCCGAGGCAAAAAAATTCATGCAAATACAGGGCAAGAGCTTGAGTTAAATGTTCGACAAGGCAACATTAGAATGGGGGAAATGTGATCTCGGGGTCTTAGAGCATGGCAGAAGGGCTGGTTTGAGTATTTCAGAAACTGCTGATTTTCATGCAGGTGGAAATGCCGCGTTGATAAAAGATATTTGAGGAAAATTGCCAGACTGCTTAGATTTGATAGAAATGCTACAGTTTCTCAAATAACCACTATATACAATCAAGGTGAGCTGAAAAGCTTCTCAGAAAGCACAAAATGCCAAATCTTGAGGTGGATGGCGTGCAACAGCAGAACATCACAACTGTCCAGTTTTGGCTAACAAGACCTGAACCAGGATGCGGTCTGCTGTTGTATCTCATCCATCTCAAGCTGTGTGTTGATGTGTTGTGCAAGCGGATATTCGAGTTACAGAAACCTTCCTCTCAGCATAAACCAGTTTGGCCATTCTCTTCTGACCTCTCGCATCAACAAGGCCAGCACAGCTGTCACCCACTGGAAGTTTTTCTGCTATTCAAACACCACTCTAGAGACTGTGGTGCATGTAAATCCCTGGAGATCAGCAGTTTCTGAAATACTCAAATCAGCACCAACAAGCATGCCACTGCCAAAGTCACTTAGATGACAATTTTTCCCAATTCTGATGTTTGATGAGGACATTAACTCAAGTTCTTGACCTGTATGTGCATAATTTTATGCATTGTGCTACACAAATGTCTGATTAGATAAATGTATAAATTGTCCAGGTTTACTGAAGTCCTTATTAAAGTGGTCTGTGAGGCATTTATAAATGTAAAATAAATTTAGAAGATACACAGTCTGAACTTCAAAAAATACAACAAATACAAAAACATATATGAATCATGCAGACATGAATGATTTGTCTATAATAGCAAACATACAAGTTATCTCTTGTATAAAGAGTGAACACAAACTATTTCTCTTAAAGTAAAAGGCAATCGAGCCAAACAACTACTAGATACCATCAATAATGTTAACAAAGGAAAGAAACATTTGTTTAATCAATTTAATAAACACTCTTCTGAAAGATGTCTGTGGAAAAATGTGACTGGTCTGAAATGAAGTTTAAAAATGCTGAACTTGCATGGCACAGGATTATTACAAGGTCCATGCAAAAACAAGCCATTCTTTTCCCTGGCTGATGTCAAGAGTATATAACTAGGCCTTTTGTGGCCCTGACATTTTATAGTACAAGTACACATAAATAATATTAAAAAATTCATTAAAAAAAAAAAAAAAAAAAAAAAAAAAAAAAAAACTTTGCAGAACCACATGCAGAAGATCTGTATAGAATTTCACAATTATCCATTAAAGCAGTATTCAACTTATTCAGGCGTTATGAAAATGTTAGCTGCAGCCCTACAACCTACATATTCCTACACAGAGAGCTGAAAAGCCGAGAGAAGGCCAGACTACACAAGGACGGATGAGGGCGAGCAGAAAGCCTCCTACTATGAGGACAGGATTCAAGTCCACCAGAGCTGTGATGCCATCTAATGGAGAACGCTTCAGCTGCAAGACATGATGCCGTCACATCAGGTTAACTCTTAACAGAACATAAACCAAACTGGGGCAACTTGACTATAATCTAGTGATTGACTGGTTCCGTCACAGTGCACATACATGTGTTTGCAGCGAAACAAACACACACCTCTCAGGACACAAATATTTCTCCTGTACCACCAAAAACGTAAACCATTAGATAATGGAGGTAGTTAATGAGCAGTGAAAGCTGTAGCAAATAAAAAAACATTAAACACAAAGAGTATTTGAATTAATCTCACAAAATTAATTAGCTATTTTAATTATTTAGTACTTGCTTAAGGCGGAGACATGGTAGCGCCAGAGCTCAGAGCAAATCTAATTTTTAATGCAAAGCCTCTTTCATTTAAAGATGCAGCGGAAAGATCTGACAGCATTTTATGAGTTCTTACAGTTCTACATCAGTGCAACCCAGAGAAAAACCCAAGAACCATGTTCTAGGAGATAAAATGGTGCACAAATCGAGTGGAATCATCCATCATCCATGTGGTTAACTACAGTGCAATTAAAGACTTACTCTGCCTCTGTATGCTCTATATGATGGACGAAAAAAGCTGAGGATCATTTTCCTGCTCGTTTCCCATGGGATCACTTCAATGACATTCAACGGGCTTTTGTATAATCAAACTTCCGTAAATGGATTATCAGATGAATTAGGCCATAATGATCGACAGGCTGTGACTTACAAGAGCAAGTTGAATCCTGAAAGCATTGAATGCAGAAACCCATTATACAGTAAACGGACCTGATCTTAAGGGCTTTATCTGTTATTTCTGTGCTGCTGATTTGTGGTGCCACTGAGCATTCGACCATGCGCTATAAAACCAACTTTTCCACCTTATTATCCCTGACGAGTGAGGAGAAAATTCCAGAAACAGAGGAGCCTAACAGCTACTTTTCCTTCCACAGGAGCAAAACATAAGCCAGCCTCTTGACTTAAGCTCCCAAACTAATTAATACCACTCGCCGAGCATCAACCCCTCTTACTATAAGAAAGACGGGCATGCAGGATCTCAAACCTATGCACAACTTGAAGAAAGCACGACAGAACCAGTCGAGTGCTCTCGCATCTGTTTGCCTTTCCCCGTCTGATCATCTACGTTCCACGACTCTCATTATGCAAATGGAACCATCAGATCGCCCTAAAAATAATTACCCAAACAATGTTTACAGGCTTTAGAAAATAGAGCTTTATTGCACACCAAGTGCAGCGGAATATAATGCGAAATTCATATTATTTCACCCATTATTTACAGCTTTCATCCGATTTCCCCCAGGGACAAGACCCGTGTTATTGGGAAGTAAATAAATGAAACACACTGGGTGGAATTAATCAAAGCTCCAAGAGACTTGCCTTTATCTCAGACTTCAGCACTGATTGTTAGCTTGAGTGGTAAGATCTATAATCAAATGGACAGCTCAATCGATGTGAAGTGGAGTGGAGTTTAGTGTGACCAGAGACATGGCGCCTAAACAATGACTGCTTAGCATGCGTTTTGACTTCTGTACAGCGCTAAATCCTCTCAATGTCAGAATTCATTTTAATAAAAAGTCTATTTTTGACACTTGGCTAAAACTAATTGCTATTATACTATTATTTAATACTAATATATACTAGTATATACTATTATATAATAAACCCTGATAATCTGATTTCAGATTATACTTGTAACAGGATTAGACAAATCAGAAAGCCAATAGCCAGCCCAATGAGCATGTGTAATGAACCTGCCTAATAGTCTGGAATAAATATTTAATCTAAAAAATGTGTGCGAGCGCATGTATGCATGTATGTATGTATGTATGTACACACATGCATACACACATACATAACATAACACAGTATGGGAAACAAGTTAAGCTACATAAGTGCATTAAGATACACAAGTAAATTCCTGTCTTGAAAATACTTCATAATATCTTTCAAAGAAGGGGTTCGAGACAAACCATCATGTGTGTGCAAAACATCATGTGTATCCTCCAAAAAAGGTCAGCAAGTTGTTAAATGTGAACATTCAGTTATAAGCTGCAGTGTTCTCTTAGAGTCATAGGTAAAAGATCTGTCCCTCCAACTTCTTTAATACGACTTTATGTGGGGTATTTGAATAGGCAAAATTGCACGCACAGGATTCTTCTTTTAAACTACTACCAGTGAAGACACACATGTAATTATGTTCTCTGAAAGCTGCACTCGTTCAATGCAGGTGAATCAAAGAGGGCTGAAAGTGTGCTGTGATGACATGACTTGGCACAAATCTGCGGAAATTTCGAAAAAATGCAAGCTAATTAATGCCCCCCCCCGAGTCCCGGGGCTACGGATTTGTCCACCCTGAGCAATGCTCATCATCTGTTATTAATAGCATTTAAACAAATTTGTTAAAAAGGCTGTTATTTATTTTTACAGCCAAAATTCAGTTCCACGCTTTACAACCCCAAGGATGCAATAAAATCCTAATGATGTCGCGTTACATTCAAACACGGTTATTTATTGTGGTCATTTTAGCTACTCTGCCTTGGTCCTTTTATATAATGTCAATGCTGTTGTATGTACAACAGACTCATGACTTCCCAGTTCTGCCATTCATAATTTTCGTAAAAACGACATGCATGACAGTGCTGGATCTTCATCCACAGCTGTGTTGTTTTTTTTAACCAGTTGTGTGATTTTAATAATTAATAAATCATGTCAGGCCATTAAAATGTTACACTTACACCGAAGTATATAAAAAAAACGGAGAGAAGAAATTTCAAGCCTTCACATGACAATCAAGATACTTGTTTATTACAGGATAGGGTAAAGAACATGCACCATAATTCGAGTAATAAATAACTCAACTGGCAGGAAAAGATGAAAATATGAGTCATAGCTATTTTATAATTCCTTTTGCAGTAAAGGCCAGTAAAAGGTTCTGCAAGGAATAAGCAGGCCCCTGTGTGCTTCTAATGGAGGCAGACATGAGCATGTGGATCAACCCAGTTCTGCTCCCTGTCTATCTATTACACATTCTCTTTCCCCCACTTCATTTTATTTATTTATTTCAAACGTGAAGCCTGTTCTACTTCTGCGTATAAAGGAGGCAGTGTGCAATTCTGTTACCAAAGGCAATGTAAACTGCCACTTATGCACGCAGTACAATGGAAACGTAAAAAAAATTAGGGCTGGGTTATGATTTAATGCATTATATCAGCTCTGAAAAGAGGAGGCTGACGTATCCTCGGAGACAAAACTCGCCTTGCTACCAAAGCCATTTATATGCAGCTTTCTGCAGTGGGCATTTTTAGCGCCTCTTCTTAGCATGTCCCAATTCTCACAAGTAGTGCAACACAAAACGAGTAAAAAAAAAAAAACAAAAAAAAGGAGATCTGCCATGTGTCTTGTGGCTGCTCAGAACAGTTACTGAGCAGTTATACTGACACTGATCAGGTAAGATTAGAAGATATCTGAGGTCAGTCAGAAAGACAGAGCACATCAATGTTTCATGTGTGAACCTGACAACAATACAATACAATAGAAAATACTGCACTCATCTCTGCATACTAATGTAAGAAAGTCATTTACTCTTTATTTCATCCACATTAACACCATTCATCATGCAGGATCAAGTTAATTATATCAGTAAACCCATAATGATACAGATAACTCACTCACCAGCCTCGCAGTTTGTATGCCTCAGGAATGTCAGGGTTAATCATCAGTGTGCTGCTATAGAGTGTGGAGAGAGAGCGCCCTCCAAAATCGGAGAGTCTGGCACCCTTTATTGCCAAGATAGGCTGCCCGGTGCCATCAAATGTCTCTGCCTGAAGGGAGGAATGGCAGAGAGAGATTAGCATTTGCAATGATTCTATTCTAATGTCTTTCATGACCAACTATGCAATGATTTAAAAACGGTTTCTACATAGGACATTAACTATTCTATTAGCTCATTGTTTTTCTACAAGACCAAAAGCTCTCCATAGCATGTCCCATGTTGCATTTCAGAATGAAACGTTGTGCTAACCGCAACGGACAGATTACATGTGCTGAGGCAGCGCCCAGAACAAGATCTCTTCATGCACAGGCCCTTTTAGACAAAACACTTAGCCGTCATTAGGAAACATGATACGAGGATCATAAATGCATAATCCATAAAAGGCAGGGAGATCTGATGGAGTCAGGTCTGGAGCCGAACGTATCGGACGAGTGCGACGTCACTGCTCAGACGGTAAACCATGAACAAGATTGTGTTCGTGTTTTTAAGGACAAAACTCTTACATAACTACCATTTGAAACACTTTACATAACTCAGTAAGACAGCCAAACATCTGTTAAATAAAAATGTGTTCAATAATAGTGTACCAGGGTGCCTTAATCCAATACGGAATATTGATATTAGCCTGTAACGCTGGATCAATACATTATCTTTTCATTTTACTATCCGATTCACTGATGCATTTCATGTCATGGACATACTGCAATAAATTAAGTGTAAAATATGATTTATGTCTGACAGGATGCTGTCTGAGTTCAAAGATCATGACAGCACCAATATTTCAATCCTAAACAAGAACATCCTGAACACAAATTATGCACCGTTACAAAATGTCTGTGTCAATACTGCAATCAGCAAGTTGATGAAGATACTGATCGTTTGTTGGTTCTGTTTTTTTAATTACTTGTTTACTGATCATTAAAGTTAGAAAGAAATGCGAATAAGTTTATTTTTTCTGTATTTTTTCCACGTTTCAGAGTAACTAACATTACCTGAATAATAAACATTAAATCAGTAAGCTTTCACGAGAACTTTTTGGAAGTTCTCTCACATTGCCATTAACCGTGTATACATCCAGCAAGCAACCTTAGTATCATGTAGCAAGGCTTGTGTTGTTTGATCATTCACTGAAAGTCCGTGTCCTCCACTACGGAGAATGTTTGACCGTCCGTTTGTAATACTCTGAGTAATATCTTGAGCTTTTGTGTTGTGCTGATTTGAATGTTATTGTGCTGTTGAATGCTTGCTCTATAGATGGAGTAGCCTTCATGGGAGGTTGGGGTGAAGCTTGTCCCTTTCTAGCTGAAGTAAATCAAAACTGATTTCAGAATAATTCCTAAAACACCCATCCACAGCCTCAGGCTGTCACTAAGAACATACTTCAAAGCGTGGGAATGGTGCATTTATGGCCAGCTCTTAAGTGGTTTGTTAATCGTAGCCTCCCACTGTGTATGTTGTGGAAGCTTATACCACGATAATGATAAAAGTATGATTAACTGTGCAGCCCTAGAAATGTCTTATGCCATTTTTTAAATAATGAATCTAAACATCTAATTACATTATATTCCCCGCTTTTTCATTTCCTAATTCCTCCTGGATGTGCAGGGCTTACCTCATTTCCCCACATGGTGACTTGGATAATTTTGCCAGACATATCCATCAGCTGAATGTTCCTCTTGGAAACCTCGCGACTGTTCTTGGTTGTAATCCGCGTCACTTCCTCTACATTCTTACACACGCCGATCACATCTAAAGATACAAACAACAACAGAAACAGATGACATGGAAGCGCTTCCTATTAGTTTATTCTTCCACCGGCTGGCTGAAGGTGCTTGTAATGAAATGCTTGTCACATATTGCCTGAGTAATACTTTATATATACTTTAAACACCTTTGCTGCAAACCTGGTTGCAGCAACATGGCATTGGACAGACTCACTCTTTCTGGGTGTAATCCAATAACACGTCAGTTTCATTATGGCAAGCTCCCACGCTTGCTCCACTCTGCCGCCATCTTTAATCCTCTTATCTAATACCGTTATGACTCATTTGAGCACTATTAAGAATATTTCACAAATAACCACAGACACTCATCTCCAAACCTGCCAAGATGCAGCACTTTACCTTGCTCCTGATTCCATTACCGTAATTACTACTGCGCTTATTACCTTCTTATTTTTTCCAGTGACAGAGTCTTCCCCTCTCTGCTCCCTTACCAAAAGGATGGAAAGTCAAATTGGGCCACGGGCTATTACTGTCATCACTATTATTAATCCTGAATTCATCACCGCTGTTATAATTACAGCAGCCTCCTGGGCCAGTGACGCATCAATCTCAAGAAGGTACCAGCTCACCCTAGCTGCTCTACCAATGCGAATTATCAGCGAAGGTCTCTTATTAATGATGACTATCACACGACTAGCACGCTCACCCACAATGGCGTCCTTATCCCTAGCATCCAAATCAGCAATGGAGACAAAGTCGCACTGCACCATGGGAACATCAGAGCTGTCGTCACAGGGGATGATGGTCGACTCGCCATTCAGAGTCATTTCATAGTCGTTCTTAAGGGATGTGAACTGTTTGTTGGCGATCTTCAGAGTGCCCTTAGAGATGTAGTACACCTGCCATGGAGCATAAACAGATTTGATACAGATTTGATACAGATCAATTCAGACAGCCAGCTGGCCAGGAAAGGTCATGTATAAATGGACAGAAGAGCAACAGTGTGTGCAGTATGTTAGTATAACTTCTAATTAAGATCTAGACTTAATAAGACTTAGGACATTAAAGTCCACTCTTTGTGGGAAACAATTCAATTCAGGTGACAATCTCACACTAAGCCGCTAATCAGAAAAGGGACAAGTGGAGAAAAAAAAATCGACTTGCCTTCCCCTGCTCGATCAGGGAGAAGAATTTGTCCACCTCCTGATTAAAACCAGTCACTCTAATTTCTCCCTATATACACCACAATCAATGAAAAAGTCAAGGGTTAACACATTCAGTGGACCGTGTTCTCCTACAAAACCACCTCGAAATGTTAGATACTTACACTTTCGTCAACAATCTCCATGGAGAAGAGCTTTCCGTCCCCTCGAGAGTTGCTCCAGGTACGAATGGCGCTCTTGTTGGTCACTCGTGCTCTAATGGTCCATCTAGGGAACACGGATCTCAGCTCAAAAATAGCACCACACAGTGATGTCGCACACACGAATGCCTGACAGGAAGACAAGAAATCAAAACGGAGGCATTCCTACTAACTTTGACTGGTAGGGATTAAGGCTGGCAATAGGCACTACTTTTGAAGTGCCTCCTGGTGTGCTGGGAGCTGTCATAGGCTTCTTTCCAAAATCACGACTGGAGCCTCTATTCATGGAGCCTAATGAGAACAGAGTAAAAGAGAAGTCACTGAAGCATGCACAACCTGGATGAGGCAGCCAAAGTTAATTAAGTATCCACTACTATGCAAGAGCTCTTACAAAAATAAATAAATAAAAAAATTTAAAAAAAGGAAATAGTGCCACCATGACTGGCTGAATATAAACGTATTTAGGCAAACAATTTTTAACTGATATAGAGTCAATCATTGAACAAAGATCTATTTCAAGCATAGAACTTAAAGGTTCTGGAAATATTTATTCTACACATTAAAGGACGTGATTTGTGTAGAAATTTGATCTTGTGACACAAACTTTTCATTAATACAGTATGAAATAAAAGAGAAAGATTATATGATTAGATCTTAGTTATTCCAACTGATAATTTTACAATAACTCCTTACTAAGCTGACAGGAGATACATCCCCATCATGATTTCTACTACACCTCTTTAAAAGTCATGTGCAGTTAAAAAGTGTTTAATACAACTACCACAAGATGATGGAAGCCATTACAGGAGAATTTTGGTCACTAAACAGTGAACAAAAAAATCCTGCCACCTGCTGGACATGTGTGGGAATGCACAGCAAAATGCACACAATATATACACAGGATTTTAAATTAATTATGCATGTAAAATTTGTGCAGCACACTTATTAGGAAAGAGTTAAATGATGTGTTGAAACATGTAAATAGTTGAATGCTGTGGTTAAAACATGGATAATTACCTCCATTTTGTGGCTGCAGTGGACGTGCAGAAGTAGAAGAAGGAGCAGGAGCAGGAGTAAGAGCAGGAACGGTCTGTGGAGCCTTGGATTGACCTGGAGCAAAAAAAGTGCACCAAACCAACTTAAAAGGTTCAGTGGTGTTTTAAATTAGGAGGCATGATATACTTTTCTCTTGGGGCATCGAACACCAAGCACAGTAGTGGACAAAGTGGTATCCTGGGCAGTCAGGACAAATAGATTACATGGCTGGGCCATTAGGTTTTCATTCACAGTTGCCTGCTGGACAAGTACCTTCAGTGAGCTGTTATAATATAATGGTCACTAGTGTTCACCTGCCAACTACCACCAGAGAAAGAAAAAATTACTTCCTTTTGGCTTACACAAAATATTTTATTGATGCATGTGTTTAAACATAATCCATTCCACTTGGTTCATATGTTTCTCAATGGTGCAAAACACCTTGATGCTGTAATGCTTGCTACTCATTCCCGAATCCTGCCACCTGCTGCAATGCTGAGGATGCAGTCTGGCTGATTTTAGAAATCATTTCTAACTTGGCGTATTTGCTCGAACAGATGACGGACCATCTTTCCACGATCAGAAATATGAAAGGCTGGGATGTGGTAAACAGTACAATGCGGTATAAAAGCAGTTATAGTTATAGTTATAGTTATATATATATATATATATATATATATATATATATATATATATATATATATATATATATATATATATCTATCTATCTTTCCTCTCATTTAAACAGTTCATCGAGCGAAAATAAAGAAAGATGCAGTCAGACTTAAATAATTCCTTCACATGTGATGAGAAAATAGCTCATACGTGAAATGTTTTCCAAATGCCTTTCTGTCTTTTTTTTTTTTGTCGAGGACACAAACACCATGCTTTATTACTAGATCATCATCAGGATAATGACTCAGGCTGAAAAAACGTAGCTTAGAATACTTATCCATTAAATTAAGTTAGTTGAGCTGCAGGCAGATCGTTCACAGAACTGAGTACCGCGGTGCACGTTTTCCCCACCCAGGAGCCTAGGTAATGATTTTATAGACAAATTTATGTTCCTGGTGTGTACTCACCCTCAACATAAGGGGTTGGGTCTCCTATTTTTCCAGCCATCTGATCTGCAGGTTTAATCACCTCCAGGTCCAGGATAATAACCACAGTGCTATGGCATACAGACAAATGACAAATATTCAGAACACCAGCCGAGACAATGGCATCTTCAAATGCATAAACAATTCACTGTCGTCATTAAACATCATTGACAGTCCAGGAAAAGGGCTCTCAGGGGGTGCTTCTTCAAGCATTTGTCAGTGATTTCTAAAATTCTAAACTAGTTACGTTGATAGAAATCACAAGCCACAAAATGATTATATTTACTGTCATGTTCTTATAATTATTAGACTTGTTAACTTATGTTGAATTACTTTATTCTTAACTTCAGCATTAAAAAAAATACTTTAAAAATTTTAAATTGAAAATCAAATGTAAATAATGACAATTTTAATACAATGTGTAAAACCAATAAGAACAACAGGACAGGGGATGTCGAGAGGTAAGCTGTGGTCCAGATACAGGCCGAGCAAAACATTTCAGCAGATCTAACCAAGTACCGTAGCAGGCCATAGATCAGCAATTTTTTTCAACCTGGACCAGCTTTTCAACTATCTCAGCTTTGGAAGCAGATTCTCTGTTGTAGCCAGTCACATGTTCTGTATAATAGATTTATCTAAAACCAGCTCACTGAGAACGGGTAAGTTTCATAAAAGCAAAGAGTGTTATTTATAACCATGATAAAATCATTAATGATCAAGCATTAAAAGGCAACTGTTCCGGCTGTACAGAAACATACAGCAACAGATTTACACATCCTGATTTTAGATGGTCGTTTAGGATTATTATTAATTGTCACACTGTAAGAGTTGATCCCAATAAAATTTGCTCTCTGTGTCAAATATGATTCCTTAACTAAGAGAAGTACAATCTGCTTACTTCATCGGTTTCTGTAAGCCGGGCTCATGCAAAAAAATTAGAAAATTGAGTCAGAATGGTAAAACATTTAAAGTAACAATAAAATTATTTGCTATCAAATAGCAGATTTCTTTCATCATTACCATTATTATTGTGTTTTTTTTTAATGCCATGTTAGCGTCAATGGCTATATTATGGCAAAATTTGAATGTAGTTAAAACAAGGTGATATTCAATAGATAGGGTTACATTGATATGTGAGATAGCAAGAAGAGTTTCTATAAGTTTTTTGAGGTTTATGCTTGTTAAGAAGTTCAAAATCTTGTACGGGGAGCTGTCTTGAAAATATTTTCTAAAGGGTCTTCTGAATAAAATTTCTGCCTTATAGTGCTCAGGGCTCATCATTACCACTACTGTGTTTGTAGTCTGTTCATCTTCTGATTGGTGGCTGAGATCTCAATTTGTAAATATTTTCAGACACAGCCAGAGCATTGCCGTCAGCTGTGTTTGGTCTCACTGGCACCGTGATGATTTGCATTGAGAGAAAAATCAAGCCAAACAAGCAGAATTGTAAAAGCTGACTTTCGTTGCTTAGTTTAGTTACACATCTGGTCCCGCACGAATTTCAGCTGAATGCCCGACGGTCTAGGAAGTCTAGGACTGCAAATGCTAATAGCTGCTTCAGGTCATGAGTAAGTAAGAGGCAAGTGTCTCAAAGTAGAAAATTTGCCCTGACCGTCCATCCTTTAGAACGTTGGTGACACTTTTCTTCAGAAGGCACACGCAGTTGGGAGCGACAAGGTTTTGTTCAGCCAGGGAGTTCAGCGGTGTGGCGAGCATGAAGGCTGCACAGAGAAAGAAATCAAACAAGCAAAGCAGACAAGATTAAACAGATCCAAAAAAATAAATAAATAAATAACTGGCATCAATCTCGGCTCACATCTACAGCCTGTGTGGGTCTGCCAGAGAAGGTAATTAAGATGCAGCACAGCTGTGCTTCTTAATGGATAATGAAACTGCTCTGTAACTTATGCATGAGTTTGCATGCCATTAACACTTTTACAACTGACTAAATTAATTACAGGAAAGGGGGCTTTTTTTTCATGACGCTTTCCCCTTCTTTTCCTGCTCTTTGATCATTTTAAACACAGCCCCTCCACAGTCTCCTGATGTTTTCATCTCAGAACATCTGTGCTTTAAAATAAAAAACAGCCCTGAACATCTTCCTTTTTTCGATTAAAGGAACTGGTCTCAAAATATCAATTGTAAATGCCTCAAATTAAATCAATATGAGAGAAACAAACATCGGTGTAACAGTCAAACTTACACGACATGGTGTGAAGGCCATCGCTCATCATGAGGCGAAAGCGAACCGGTCCATTGCCTGAATCGAGTTTCCGAATATTCTACGTAAAAGGAAAACGTGCAAACTATTTAGCAGCGTACCTTTGAGAATCCTGCATATTAAAAACAAACGATATACACTCTGTAGTCATAACCACCAATTTCCTCTTACTCAGAGACTGGATATTTTCACTTTTCTGTAAAATCTGGTTTGGTTTATGACACTGTCCCTCGTGTACACGCTCAAGTCATGTGCAAGTATGAAGACAGACACCTAAAATCACTGACCACTTTATTAGTACATTTATGCTGTTATCTAATCAGCTAATCATGTGGTGGCAGCAGCACCAAGCAAAGTCATACAGGTACAGGTCAAGAGCTTCTGGTAAAGTCTGGTAAAACATGTGATGTCTGTGACTTTGTAGCGTGGATGTTGGTACTAGATGAGCTGGTTTTCACGTTCAAAAACTGCTGAGCATCTGATTATAATCTTGGTGAGCAGAAAAGCATCTCAGCATGCACAGATCATCATAAGGAGTGGAACCCAAAGTGATCTGCTCTTGAAACCCATCCACTTAAAGGTTCAGTGTTTTGTGCATGCCGAAATGCTTTTCTGCCCATCATGGTTATAAAGAGTTCCTATCAGCCCCTACAAATCTGTTCATTTTCCTCTGAACTCTATCAGCAAGGTGTTTCCACACACACACACACACACACAACTACTCCTCACTCAGTGTTATTTGTTTATTGCTCCATTCTGTGCAAACCCTAGAGACTGTTGTATGAGAAAATCCCAGTAGAGCAGAAATTTCTGAAATACTCATGCCAGCCCATCTGGTATGGTTAATGTCCCGAATATCACATTTTCCCCATTCTGAAGTTTGATACGATTTTTACCTCAAGCATTTCACCTGGATCTGAATGTTTTTTGGTTTTTTTTGCATTATGATGCTGTTACATGATTGGATGATTAGACAATGGTGTGAATGTACAGGTGCTCCCAATAAAATGGACTGTGTGTATAAGGGGCTATTAGCACCTGACGCCTGGATGTAGTTGCAGATACAGGATTGCTGAAGTAGAAATTAGTCTTAAACAATAGATGGTTCTTCAACCATCGTTATAAAAATTTTACAGTCACTTGAACATAAATGGGAAACAACTCAAATACAATGTCACCACTATTTAGTTTTGAAACCAAAAACTTTCAGAAACAATAAATAAAAGGTTGGTTTATCAGTAATAAATGTGATTATAAAAAAATACGTTTAGTTAAAACTGAGATTAGTTTTTTTTTTGTTTGTTTTTTTTTTTAAGTGCTACGGTAATAAAAAGGCCTGACTAGACAGATATTTTAGTGAATAAAACATACCGTATTAATCATTTTTAAAGCTGTGTTATATTATCGTGTTAGGGAAATGAGAATTTCTATGCAAAGGTTTAGATTGTATATTGGAGATTTTTGTAAAGTGTAACTGAAAATGACCCTTGCAGCTATATCTGCACACACATCATATAAAATGATGATGATAATAGTGATTATAGTTACTTACAATCAACTGAAGAATCGGGTTTGTCACTTCATTACCTTTGATCAGGGCCTGAAACAACAGAACAACAGACTTTATTGCAAACAGAATCAATTTCTCAGCAAATCAAACAGCTGTAACAAAACCTTAACACAACGGACACCTAATGCTTTGCGTCGATCAAGGCTTTATTCCTGTTATCTATAGTTAGTTATGACACGTTAACACACATCAGAATCTTATCTGGATTGCAAATAAACTTCCCTAATGTAAAACACACATTGTAAGCATCCACAACACTTGGTATACACTGGTCATAACATTATGGACACTGACAGGTGAAGTGAATAACACTGATGATCTCCTCATCATGGCACCTGTTAGTGGGTGGGATATATTAGGCAGCAAGTGAACATTTTGTCCTCAAAGTTGATGTGTTAGAAGCAGGAAAAATGGGCAAGCGTAAGGATTTGAGCGAGTTTGACAAAGGGCCAAATTGTGATGGCTAGACGACTGGATCAGGGCATCTCCAAAACTGCAGCTCTTGTGGGGTGTTCCCGGTCTGCAGTGGTCAGCATCTATCAAAAGTGGTCCAAGCAAGGAACAGTGGTGAACCGGTGACAGGGTCATGGATGGCCAAGGCTCATTGATGCACGTGGGGAGTGAAGGCTTGACCGTGTGATCCGATCCATCAGACGAGCTACTGTTGCTCAAACTGCTGAAGAAGTTAATGCTGGTTCTGATAGAAAGCTGCATGACGGGTCAGGGCTGTTTTGGCAGCACAATATTACGCAGGTGGTTATAATGTTATGCCTGATCAGTGTATGATCCTTTAATGTCAATATTTGGTCATGATTATTCCACACCTCATAATCCACCCATGCTTTTCTGACCGGGATTGTATCAGTTACACCCTCACTGGCTTGCTGAACGTCTGTGTACTTACTTCACACACTCTTTCAAAGGTATTAAAGAGTTAAGTGTGGAATAGTTATGGGTCAGTAAATGAGTTAATGTGTGTCGACAAGTGTACAGGAAAATGTATGTGCCATGGTTTTCGGCCATGTCCGTCTAACTCCTCCTTTCTGGTGAAATAAAGGACTTCCTGGCGCGCTTTATTGCATAAATTATTATTATTATTATTATTATTATTATTATTATTATTATGCAAGACTTTAGTGTAAGTATAAACTAATAACACTGCTTACATCTGCTTTAAAACATATTAAAGCTAGTCTGTCCAAAGTTTTAACGAAATATTTTGAAAGTGGCTCATGAAAAATGAGGCAGAAAATAAGGAGGTCCAAAAGACATCCCTACTTAGACAACAAAATAATTATACATTTGTCCAAAACATTTTCTAATATTTTCTTACACTTTTACAGTTATGCTTTTATTGACTTGTCTGTATGCTAACTACATGCGAGTTCTTAGCAACGCCAAGTTCTCCAAAACTGCGGGTTCTTTAATAAACATCAGCTCATGAAGAACATTACAGAGTCTCGGTGATTATCATCTCGATCCTCTCTGCTCCATCAGACATTACACACTCTACAGTTATCTAGTTATGTTTCATAACATGTAGCGGCCATGACACCAGGCCTGTCTTGACCATTCCTCTCTCACTATATATATACAGTATTTATTTATATCTCATGCACTGTGTCACGTACCTCGATTGCGCCCTCTGACAATTTAACAGTCATGACTTCTCAAAAATACTGCTGGTTCACAAAGAAATCCTGTTTATTGATAATTCACGGAGTCTCGCGCAGCAGCCAGACGTTTTGTTGTGCTAAAGCTCGTGGCGCCAACTTTCACTCAAAACGCGCGAACCTTGGTACCACTTCCTGTTCGTTACGTCACTACCGGCAACGCGTAAGCCCACGTGACCACGTCCATGCATTTCCTTTTAGTTGCTCTCTTATTATTACTGTATTATTGTTATTATTATTATTATTATATCGGCACTGATTCTAGGAAAATCCTTCTCGAGACATTTTATCGTCAGAATTTTCCATATATCAGTATTTATTATATAAACAGCCTATCACAGTGCATGGTAATAGTCTGTTTATATAATTATTGGTTATTTTTTTAATCATAAAAAGACTGAGGCTGGTTCTCCCGGTAAATCAGGCTGGCTGCTCTATTTACAATACTTTCACGCTCGAGCCTGATTCAGCGCAAGGAGGCTATTTTGTGTTATTTTGTCTACTTTTATTACTGTGGCCTTATCAGAAAGTGCCTCCGGCAGACAACTACAGGCAGCATATTTTGGTAGTGGTAAATGTCTTCCCAGAAAATGCCTCTAGCATGAGAACATTATGAAGAATCATGATTTTTTAGGGCTATTAAAAACATGCGCATGCGCATGCGCAGCAATCCTCCGAGCCCAGCGAGCAGAGGGAAACTGCTGAAGGATAAATAGGTCATATTCTGCATCTCAGTATTAAAGCCCTGGATGTTTTATTAAGGTTTCTAATTAACGCACAGTATCACTATTCTCACATTATGTCCGTGTTTTATATAGAAGCGTAAGGATCCAGATAATAGATATTTCAGGTCCACTCCCTCACTAGTCTTTGTAGTACAGTTGTATTGTACTAAATACACAGTGACCTGAGTTACTACAGCTTATGTATAGTACTAATGATGTATGTAGAAGGTGCTTTTCATGTGCTTGTTTAGTCCCTTGTCATTTTGAGAATGGACTACTGCATCTCAGGTTCTGACCAGCCGGCCCCTGAGCACCATTCCCATAATTCAACTGCGTGATCGTTTTCAACCTTCCTAAATTCTCCCACCCACTGCTTCCTGTAGCTGCCCACATCAGATACAAAACGCTGACGCCTGCCTATGAAGCCAGAAATGGATCAGAGAACTTCCCTTAGATGTCAGCTGAGATAACAGCCGAGTCACTGGCAGTGTTCAAACCAAGTCTACAGACCTACCTTACGTTAGCACTTTTCTCACTATACTCCCATCAGAGATTTTAGACTAACTGTAGTCTGCGACCTAGTGAACCAGTATCAGGATGCGTTTATCGACAGAGACTTCAAAGCACTTCTGTAAGTCACTCTGGATAAGGGCATCTTAGAAAAATCCACAAATGTAAACGTAATTTTTTTTCTTTTTCTTTTTTTAATGAATGCATACATTTTCAGTTACCACTTTATCCAGCGTCAGGCTCATGGTGATCCCTGGAACACTGAACACAAGGCAGGAATACACCCTGTATGTGATGGCAGTCTATTGCAGGGCACCATGTATACACATTCACATACTCATTCTCATCAAGGGGCAATTTAGAATAGCCAATCCACTTATACCTTTATGTTTAGGGGAGGTGGAGAAAATCTCAGAGGAAATCTACATTAACATTGGGAGTCAGTCCTTCACAGTAAACCCTCCAATGTATTTAAATAATATACAGCCCTAAAGCTCAAACTTTAGAGGAAGGTGGAAAGCCTGCAAAGTTAATTGCTGTAACCCCACCAGAGTACCAGTTTACTTTGTAGACTGATTGACTTTAGCATGAGCAAATAGCCTTGCAGAGTTGGTCCGGTTTTAATCAGTGAGTGTGTAATTGGCAAGGAGAACCTCTAAATGGAATCTAGTCTGGTAACTCATTTATATTACATTTACAATTTAAGAATGATTAAGATGCTTTTTTCCAGGACAACATACAGAAAGGCTCTGCAGTCTTTATTAAAATCCATATTCTCCCTATTGTTGTCATCCACAAGGTGAAATGATTGTGTATTATCACAGTTATTTTATCACCTTCCACAGTTATTGTAATTTGTGGTGGGGTTCTAAGTTCTTTGTATGTGTTCGAAGTCGAATGCAGCATGTATAATGGTACTGCCTACAGTGCTTTGACGAGTAATCTAACTTTAAACAGTTAATACGTTGGTGCAAAGGTACATTTATGGGTTTTTTTTTTTTGATATGATAGGGTCTAAGAATACCATCAAGCTCAAACCCTGTTACAGAGAATTTAGTATTGCAAGAAGACACCCAAATCAATCAAGCTGTCTTGTTGTTTTAGTGTTTTGTTTTTTTTTTAATAAATTCAAGCAAATTTAAGTGCTTCAAGAGGAGGTAGCACTTCATTTTTTGCTGAAAGACAGACGGTGACAGACAGGGCAATTTCATTTCACCACCACTGTGCCAATACAGAGAAGAGTCATAAGGGATTGTGGGTCAAGCTGAATCATGATAGAAGGGAACGGTTGCTCATATCCCAGCAACCATCACTCTCCAGATTGGAAAGTTTACCCTACTGCTGACACATCTGAGCCAGCTGATTATCACGCCCTTCATGAGGTTATATCAGGTCTGTTGAAAACAGGGAAAAGATGTAACCCTTTAGCATGAGAGTTTAGAAGATCAGCCTGGGCAAATAAAGCTCATGATTTAAACTGGCTATTAAATGAATCTGTTTTTAAAACTGCTGAAAAACAATGTCTTTACATGCATATTGTGATAAGAAGAATCAATCCATTGTACTGCGTTCAAATTAGGTCCTAATATAAAAAGTCCTGTTTTTTTTCTTTATCTTCCCATACAGAGACACAGTCATATTACTCATTACTCATTTACTCACTTTTCATGCTTATTATTCGTACTTTTTAGCTTTTTATGGTTTTATCGTTCAATCCAAATCTTATTCAGTGATAAGAATAAAAAAGAGGAAAAGGATTTTAATATTCTCCACATGATAGTATGATGTTGCCAATGATGGAAATATAGGACTTCATTTTTAAAAATACATTTATTTAATTATCAAACACATGCTTTTACAACAGCAGTAAAACAGAGTTATATGCTGTCAATGTAAGCTTGATTCTCAGCTGAAAGGTCATTTATATAAAAGAAACTTTTTAAAAACTCAAATATATGTCATTGCCATATTTGTAACATGCCCATTAAACATATTCTAACTGAGCCTAGATTTGTTGCACGTCTTGATTTGGTTATTTGGAGGCAGGTCAGCACTAAAGACATAAATAAGCACCCTTACTTGGGTGGCTTGTCAAAATTATCTTTACTAAGAAACTTTCCTTTATCTGAAAGGTTTGGACCTAATGTTGAAGTAGTTCCGCTAGGGTTAGGGTTAAAAATAACCCCCATAAAAAGTGGTGTTTGAGTGGAATCATCTATAAGGGCCAAGAGAAAAGGCTGGTTGACTGTAAAAGAGGGATTGGAGCGGCTGACAGCTACACTGGTTGCAGCCGAAGCCTCTGCTCCCTCCTCGTTGATCTCAATGCTGGACTTGTGCTGTACACTGGAGACCAGCAGGGGTCCCTCTGAGATACCACTCAGATTAGGACTTGAGAACAGCTCCCCTAGACCTGAGAAAAAACAAGACTCAGCAATATTACTATTATTCACTGGATTGTTAATATTAAGTATTATCATCAGTGAATTGATATTTGATAATCAATTCAGTCTGTGAAATTTATCTTCATTTAAAAACAAACAATAACATGTACTAAGGATTCTGACTTACCCATGCTTGTCAGGGCCTCTTCAAGTTCCTGAGTAAAATGTAATTTGAATTTAGGGAGCTTAACCAGCATGCTTCTCTCTCGTGGGAATTGATTATATAGTTCTGAGATATTGAGTTTGGCTGCAATATCTGACACGTCAACTGGTCCATTCATGGGCATTACAATTATCAGGCTCATATTCCCTTTGAATGGAAAGCGAGCAATCTGCCAAACAGGGGGGATCAAAACAAAAGTTGTACATAAGAGGAATGTCCATTAAAAGAAGAAAAAGAAACATGTCATGTTACAAAAATCTACTTAATATGATTGACTTTCTGTCTAGTGTATATATAACGTTACCTGTGCATCAAGTTCATTATGGTTGAAAAGGCTGAGTGGGTATTTTGGCCCAAGCATCATGTCAACATTGACTATTTGTTTTTCATCAATATAAAAAGGCTCACTGGAGGTGAAATGAGGGTCAAAGCGCCAGAGCCACTCTCCTGAAAAAGCAGACAGGAAGTCATTATCAGTCAGTAGATCCAAAGACAGAACACCCAAATTCAGCTTAGGAAGATAAATTGTTCAATAATTTGGATATCAATATCATTTTTGTCGTTTTCATGCTGATTAAACCTCTATCTTAAACCTTTAAGATAGATAGGTAGGTAGGTAGGTAGGTAGGTAGGTAGGTAGATAGATAGATAGATAGATAGATAGATAGATAGATAGATAGATAGATAGATAGATAGATAGATAGATAGATAGATAGATAGATAGATAGATAGATAGATAGAATCTATGGGTATACAAATTACAAAAGGCAAGCGCTTTAGAAGTCTGGTGGCTAAAACTGAGTCTCAGGAGGAGCTTCTTCCCTCAGGCCATCAAATTCCTCATGTCCACTTTATGGTTCCCTTAGGAGTCCATAAAGAGTCACTCAATTGATATTCTGCACGCTGCACTTTTACTACATGAACCACATCACTTTCCATTCTGTACTCTTTGCTGTTACTAAATGCAACATATTTGCACATCAAATCCTATTTTTACATATTATTTTTAGTTCTTAATTTTTTTTGATTCATACCTAGTTTAGTTTAGCTTTTTAAATAGCTATTTTTATACACACTGTCTAAGGAGGAGCAGGCTGGGTTTTTATTTCTCAGCAGGATGTAGGCTATATATATAACCGTGTACAGGGCAAATAATACCTGTCTTGAATCTTAAAATCTTAAATCAGCCTCGTTTCTTAGCACCACCTAAAAGAATCGCAATATACTGTTTATGGGAATGCGAGTTTTTCTCCCAAGTTGCATCACACAAAAATCCTACTGAATTTACAAGTGCATATACATTTATCCTTGTTTAAGCGAGCGGTTTAATTACTTGCCGAAAGTACCAACAAAAATACGTTTTATGGCTATATTTACATAGAACACCATTTCATTTCCAGCAGTCTTTTTTTTTAAAAAAAATACAGGGCTTGTATTACTTTCCAAAAAAAGAAGAAAAAGAAAAGAGAAGACAGATAGCTGATGTAAAGCACCATGTCCCCGGCTGGGAGATAAACTCATTAATCTCACTACTAGCACCCACATGGTAGGTACATTCTTCTTACCTAATACATGACTGAATAACCCGAAGTGAAAAAAATCAGCAAGCAATTACCGCAAAAATGATTTTCAATGATTTTCTTAGCAAGCAGAATAAAATTCTAATCCAGTTCTCTGTATACCTGCCCTAAAATGTAACTGATAAATGACTATCCCAAAGCTATTTTTTGCCTCAAAAGTGAGAAACTGGCTTACCACACAGTTAGAGAATAATATGCCCACTAGAGGCTAAAATAATATGAATTGCCACCACTATAATCAAACATTTAGATAGGATGCGTGTCCAAATAAACGATATACCTTTGCAAAATCACTAGTGTATGTACTTAAGAGTTTGATAAATGTGTTCAGTGCAGAGCCGACACAAAATTCTAGCGATATTTAAGACCAAAATAAAGTATTAACCACACAACACCAGTCATGTATAGTGGGGAGAAAAAAAGAGAAAGAAAAGAACATTTTACAAATTTGCATACAGCAGCTCCAGGACATTTAGAGGACAGTGTGGTTGAATTTTCAATAGATCCTACAGCAGGAAAATGCATTTCTTTGGATCCACTAAGAAAATTGCTAAAACACACACACACACAACCAAGAGGCTAGAGGTAACAGAACATGGTCTCATCCCATCAAGCTTCACTGTGGGGGTGTGTGTCAGTTTCTGTCAAATGTACCCCATTGTGCCAAGACCAGATTTGTGGCATGTGTGGTTGTTCACGATCCACAAACGAAGTTATCACCAATTCCAGATTGTTACTTTGCCTGGATGTAGTTCTGATAGTTCTGTGATCTTCGTGAGGCTGTTTGTTTAGGTTTGTTCACTATCAAACACTGGCATTGTCAAGGAACAAGTCTATTAACAGCCATATTGTGTGATCTCAGATGGTAACTGGTTGCACCTAAACTAATTTACACATTAAAATGGGTGAATAAGTATACAGTCGAATTTTTTTTCCCCATTTATAATTAATTTTCCAAACTATATTGTGTATATCTATGACCATCCCACCCCCGTCAATAATATTTACTATTTTTGTACAGTTTCATTACCTATGATATCAAATAAACCCATTTCAGGTCCAGGTTGTAACAGTACAAAAAGGTGGAAAAGTTTATGGATTGAATACTCAATATTGAAACGTTATCTGATGGATCATTTAGCCCCACAGATATCAGGCTGGTAAACATCTTATATAGAAACCAACCAGAGTTCCACTAGGGAGCAGTGTGTTATAATTCTGAACTACTGAACATGTAGGATGATGATATTATTGTATTACCTTTGTAGTGCACAGCATTGATAAGCATCATGACAAGGTTGGGAGGGAGACTAGACAGGAAGTCTGTAACATGACCATTAGTGGATTTCTCCACCCACTCATTGATCTCCTCTAGATCAGTCAAAGCTGCAGGCTTTGAATCATATATTTTGAAAGACTCTTCCAAAAACTCCTGGTTTGGCTTAAATCCTTCAGAAAGAAAAAAAATGGTTATAGATTTATGATGCTTTCATCTGTTATAGAGATTAATGTCAGGGCTAAGAACTTCACATCAATGACACTGACACTGTCTGCATAAGAAGTCTGGAGAGAATATCACTGGGGTCTCTTTTTTCCTCACTTACCATCAGCAAGGTAGATGCGGCTTGCGATTTGCAGGGCGTTTTTGTGGACATGGTGGAGAAGGCTTTTCAGTGCTTTGTGGTAGCATGGCACTGTATCAGCATGTAGGCTTTGAAGAAGGAGCTTTTCGGTGTCATTCCTCGCCCCTGATAACCATACATACATCACACTGTTAACACTCTCTAAACCGTTGTTCCATATGCCGAGTTCAAAGTCCCATATACAAGTGATACTACTGAATATACAAAAAGGTGACTAAGCAGAAACAAATTGCTGTTATCTTATATAGGGCAAATTTCCTGCCTCATCCTAGAATTCATTGCAAATGAATACAATTAAGTTCCCCTGACTGACAACCTATATCATATGGTAGAGCATTTCTGTTCTGATGGGAGTTATCTCTCCCAGGATGAAAATGCCTGTATGTACAGGGCACAAAGGCTCACTGAAGTGAAGGACGAGTATGAAAATTATGTAAATCAAATACTATGACATTCACAGTGACAAAATGTAAGTCCCTCTGGATAAGGGTGTCTACAAATGACAGAAATGTAAATGTAATGTACAATGACTCAACCTCAACCCAATTGAACATTTTGGACCAATAGCTCTGTCCACCATCAAAACACTAAATAATTTAAAAAGAATGGTTAATAGTTTCAGACAACTGCAGAATCTACACTGACCCCACTCAATCTGCATCCGTAAATGTTCAATCTTTTCTATTTCCATAGAAAACCCTACATAACAAAAATGAATTGAATTCTCCTGGCTTGTGGACCACTTTACTTAGTTATTTTTCCAGAAACATGTCATTAATGTAAATAAAATCATCCTATAGTGATATTAAATTTAGCCAAAAAGAAACATATGGTTAGTTATTTACTTGCTACGTGAGTTACGTGCATTAAATTGGTCAAGTGTTGCATGTGGGGAACGTACCCAGAGCCAACTGAGAGAGCGCTAAGGACACACTGAGGGGGGAGATAATAATGTTCGATTGTTTCGAATCTGCCTTCAGGTTCTCCAACAGCTCCAGACCAAACTTCATAATCCCACTACCTACGGCCCGTCGAAGTTCTTTAGAATTCAGCGGACCACACAACTCATCCAGGTCTTCCTCTGAGGAGCTCTCTGCATGTTCGGCAGTGGGGGTAGAGATAGAAAAGCCATCTTGGGTAAAATCTTCTGTGTGGGACACGTTGGAGCTTTCTGCATCCTGTCAGAAACACACTGACTGAAGTCTCCTGAATCAGATTAGGCGACATGCAAGATTTAATCAGTGAACAAACTTCTTACTGTTCGGGGAGCGCTGGTCATCAGGGGTGTGAGAGGAATCACAGCTGGCTTTTCATCCTCTGAAACGACATCCTCCTGTAAAAGTGCAAGACCAGCCTTTCTGATTTAACATGGAATAGGGGATTGAGAAGTAAAGGTAAAAATAAAACCTGATGTTAATCATCTAAACTTAATGTTAATGTTTACCGTCCAGCCTTGTTGGCAGTAACAGAGGAAAAGGAAGACAAGTAATCTTAGATCCATGTCCTGTCTGAAATCACATATTTTAAAGTGAAGCAGATTATATGAGCAACAAATATTTTTTATAAAAGTTCATTTCAGGCTCAGTAGTTTATCTGCAGAAGTATGGTGTACTAACTTGGAACAGAATACACAGCCAGAACTGCACTTAGATTAGAGAGCTATTTTGATCAATTTAAGTGACATTGGGTGTAAAGATTTAAAGCTAATAGCCTTCTCTCCTTAGTCTTTTATGGTAACTGATTCCTAAACAAATTAGCACTGCAATCAATTACTCCATGAAGCACAGCGTTCCACAGTCTAAATTCAATAATGAACATGAGCAGATACTGTTTTAAGCATATGAGGAAAAACAGACCAAATATGTTAATACCATAACATTTAGTTTCATTGCTACGAACTTAAATATGGTCTAAAGAGCAGTCTCGGCTAAAACACTGAATGTGTAGTTCAGTGTTCATTTTCACATGTATTTTGATTCTTTTTCAGATTACTAGTCACGCTGTATACACATTTCCAAAACTAAATATGCTCAACATTTTATATATCAAACTATCATTTATGTTATGCACAATAGTACAGGAAAATTGAACATACCTGGGGAAACTACTATTCAGTCCTAAATTGAGAGAAACCACAAATGGTCAAAAGGAAAACTGTCCTCTCTTAAAGTTTGGCAATCAATGGACAGGCAGTTACACTTCAACTTTCATTGATCTGTGCTTCATATAACTCACATACATGTAAACACTGAGAAAGATCTTGACGCCACAAACCGTGTGTGCAAGATGTATGCATCATGTAGCTGTTTACACACTTATGACTATGTGGAACATAATGGATCATGGACTATTTTAATGTAGGGTTCTGATTAACCTGCTTGCTGGAAGCAGTGGGTGCATACTATTGCATTTACTAGAAGCACTGTGGCTAATGGAGAGAAAGGGATAGAGATAAGAGAGGGAGAGAGAGCGGGAGAGAGAGAGAGAGAAACGTTAAGTATATAGATTATCAATAAAGATCGGCAGCTGGTGAATTACTGCTCTTAAGAGACAAGAAAATATAATACATTATACAGCTCTATACAGAAAGCCACAGAGCTCTCTAAAACCAGAGGCATCAAATGTCAAACACTCAGGAAGGACTTTGCCCTTGTGGGCCAAGGTTTCCAAGTGGCTGCTGTGGTTCTAAACAGTAAACCTTCAAGAGTAAAATTAACACTGATTATCCCCATTGCATTCACAGGGGCATGTTAATGCTGCACATATTATGCGGATTAATCCCATACTAAAAAACCCACACATTTTAAATAGCAAACAGAACAACAATATTTCTGATCAATTTGAGTTTACTTCAAATTTCTGAAAATGTCCAAATTTGATTTCTTAAGTACATGGAAAAAAATTCACAAAGCTTGAAAGTAAAAAATAACAATAATAATAATAAGTTAAGCTTAAGTTCAAGAGAGTAACCTACTCAGAGTTACACAGTTCCATATATTGCAGTGAGACTTACTACAGAATCTTGAAGACATGAAGTTTGAGAGATGATCAGGTTGAGAGATGTGTACTCAGAATGGCTCGTTCTACTTGACTCAATAAAGAATTCCCAAACTTCTGGGATTCATAGGCAGATTTGCATTTGTGCAAGCAAAATGTCAGATCAGACAGGTCGAGTTTATTGCATGTGATGGATCTCAAATTAGAAACCTGAATTCAATACCAAAGAGTAAGTATCAGTTTCAATCGGAATAGCTCCGGGGGTCTCTCTTTTATGTGTGTCCTTGCCTGATCATGACCCAGTGTAGTTTTATAGTTGGCATAACTGCGTTTAATTGACAAAGCTGTAAAACATCACGTTTTACTTAGCAAATTTTACAAACTCAGAACCGCCTAATTGGAATGTCAAATAAGACTCTATTATGTGCATACAGTTCATATTCCTCTAATCAGTGGTTAGTTTCTAGGATACACAAGTACACTGTATATAAGGAATAAAAATATTACTACAGGTATACAGAAGAGAATGAATTAATAGAATTATGAGGACTGATTATTTTGGGGAACAATCCAAACTATGTAAGAATTCACTGTTACACTAAAATGTTAATCCCATTTAATATGGGATCGTTGACCTATTATTTAACCCCTCCTCATAGAGCATCTATGACTAGATATTTCCTCATTTACTGTGGTGTGCATATATATATAGAGAGAGAGAGGTCCTTCAAAGGAAAACAAAAAGCCTATAACTGACTGCATATGTGACATCAATATGCAATAATGGATATGGCATCCTGGAAAATACCTTTCATATCATTAACTGTTCATGATTAAAGGTACTTATGATATAGAGGACTTAGGACAACATAGAATACCAATAAAAACCCACAAATACTGCATAGTAGTTCAATGCCTCAGGTGCATGGTGACATTATCGCATTGACAAGGTTTGATCTGTGATTCACACAGTGGGGTTTTGGTGATTTTGTACACCTATTTTGAAAGTGTAAACACTACTGTGGAACCATGATTGGCTCAACATTCCTGAGCAGCTCTTCTTATCCGCTCATCTAAAGAGACAGTTTGTCTTTTTCCAGGATAAGAAATTAGATCCTTGTATTTCTTGTACATAAACATCAGCTAGTCACAAACCCCATAGATAAATTGTATAAAATTGTATAAACTGTTTGTGAAGCTGTTCATATGCTTTTTGATTGTGTTAAGACTTATATTAGTCAGTTCAGTTAAGCCTTAGTAAGTCTAAGGTGCTAAGACATTCTTAAATAACTTAAATCAATCACAGAAGCTCCTCATTATAGCTGAAAAGGGCAACAGACAAACATTGTCTTTGCTTTTTTCCCCCACTTTGAGGACGAGCCAGCATTGGTGCAAAGAGCAAATATATAAACGTGACTCTCAACATCAAGGCTGCTTGTGCTGAAGTTTTACATGTGTTTAAGCCAACAATCTGATGGCGCCATTCTCAGAACCCAACAGCAGGAGTCTTTTAGTGGGCAGCACTGCAAGGCTGGTGAGCGTCCCACGGAAGTTCTCAGAGCTAAGTTTGGTGCAACTAGCTGGGCTGGCAGAGATGTCCATCATGGAGTACACGCCTATCTTGTTGGCTACAGTTCCTGCCACAATCTCAGCACCATAGAGGTCAAAGGCATGGATGGGATCAGAAGGAGTCCTGTACAGATGAAGAGGCTTGTGCTCCAGATCTTTCCACACTGTCAAAGTGTGATCAGTGGAGGAACTAATCAGCAAATTCCCCTCTGCTGCCTGCAAAAACATACAGATATGGGTACATATGCAAACAACCACATACATTAAGTCTTTGTATTGATTTTTTTTTTTTTTGGGATAAATAAAACCAATTCAAGGTTGACAGTTTTCACATACAGTGATCCATAATTACTAATTGTGTGTAGCTTGTATGTAATCAATAGCATTTCTCATATCAGTGTTAATAATGAGTAAGCCATGTCCATATTTGCTAAACACTGGGTTGCAAAGGCCCAGGCAGGATCCTTGACCCTCATAATCAAGGTTAAATAAAGTTTGTTTTGCTGTAGTCTGTTGTTGACTGCTTCTGAACAAACTGACAGGGTACAACTTCTGCTCACATTGTGGGAAGCACAGTACTATTCCACAAATTCATAGACTAAAGAAGGTTATGAATGTGGGTCTAGTACTTTAACTGTTATGTACTTGCAACAAAGAAATGTCCTAAATCTACCTTGATGAATTAAGTCCTATAAATCCAGAATAAATCAGTGAATACAAGGAGCAACATTTAAGTTTTATTTGTTGGCTGGAAACAATGAAATTCTTGTCTTCCTTAACATAACTTAGTGGACAATACCTCCATTTAGAAAATACGACATTTAATCTAATGAATGATAATCTTCAGGAATCTGTTGACCTTGTAAACAACAGATTTTGAAAATAACTAAACAGGCTTTTGCACTGGGCTTTTGTGCAGCACAGGGATCTCTTACTCATTTCTGTTAGTACATGTAGTCAACAGGTGACAAATACCAGGCGCATATCTGATTCACCACAAGTATTCACAAAACGTTCTGAACAGCCTCATTACTGACCTCATTATAAATGTAAATGTTGACAAAGATTTGTAAAAACGTCCCACTACATTTACACATCTGAGAAGTATGAAGCACACCCCCACCTTCATCTGCAGTATATCTCCCTCATGAGCAGGCCATCCTCGCAGCACCAGCCCAGTCCGCGCATCCAGCAACACTATGAAGCCAGAGGAGAATCCAGCTGCCACTGTTCGTCCTCCGGGGCTCACAGCCAAGCAGCGGATTAGACCTGCACTCAGGTTGTTATAGGCCAGGCGAAACTCATGCTGAGAGTAGGGGAACAGCACAGAGTACCTTAATGTTAGCCATTAACTCTAATGCCAAGACACATTGCCTGTAGTGAGCTGCATGATAGAATCAATTCTGATCAATTACATTTATAAGGCAACAGTAACTTTAGGTTTTTAAATGAGATGGGGATGATATGTTGAGGAGTGATGGACGTACCTGAAGACCAGGCTTGCGTGGGTCTACAAAACGAAGGATAGAGTCAGCACTTGCATACACCACGCTGCAGTGAGGAGCTGGCATAGTGGTGACGGCTGTGATGGGATTCTTTCCGTCAAGTGGATCTAGCACACGAATTTGCTTGCCTTTTCAAACACAACAAAGAGAATTTTATTAATTTTAAAGCTGTATTTGTTTACTTATTTCATCCATCCTACACTGCTTATCCTGCTGGGTCACAGGGAACTACAATCTATCCCAGGAGACATGCGGACAAGGCAGGGTATACATTAGACAGGATGCCAGACTATGACAGGGCACAATTGTGCACTCAACAGACAATTCAGAAATGCCAATCAGAGTAAACGTGTGTCTTTGGACTGGGGAGAAATCCCGAAAGCACCAAAAGTTACATACTGTAGTTTTAACACTGTCTGTACAGTTATAAGTGCCTCTTACCTGTGAACTGGTCCCAAAAGTGCACAGTGCCATCACAGCTCACCACCTCCTGTAACGCCTCCAGCTGTGCAACATAGAACACAGATTTGCGATGGTCTGTGTACGTCAGGCGAGGATCCACCTCTCGAGTACCATCACCATGATTATACAGTGGCCAGAGTTTCACGGTTTTATCTTTGCTTCCAGAAAGAAAGTAGTCTTCCCCAGCTAGTGGAGCTAGACACTTAACTGTGCCCGAGTGGCCCAAAAAGCTCTGCAGGCGGATCTGGTGGAAATGGAACCGTGGGTCCTGCTGGTTAAAGCCAATCTCATATTGCCAGTACGCCAGCCAATTACCCTGCAGAGAACGACTACTGCGTGGGAGTTCCTGCTTCAGTGCACTGTCCTCTGGAGTATGACCCAGAACCCAAGAAGATGAAGAAAGTGAGGAAACTGGTCCCACCGACATTGAGGCAAACATGGAGTTGGCAAGGTTTGATGATGGAATATAGCTCACATGAGACCGTCCCCAGATATCAAAAGAGGACTGACTCGGGCTCCCACTTGGCTCAGTGTCCCGTGCTACTTGGATGCGATTTCCTACCAAGTGACTGCCAAATGTTCCGGACTCAGGAAGGGCATCCCCACTAAGAGGAGTTGAAGTGGAAGAGGGGGCTGGGAAAGGGCTGCGACCAAACTGGTGGCTTAAGCTTGGAGAGAAATTCATGGAAGAAGAGGGCACCTCTGCTCTTTGACTGCCAGGTAGGTTTGATTCTGGGCTTCCTAGACTTGATTTGTTAAAGTAGGACATAGCCAGACCCCAAACCAATTCATAGTTAGGAACTACTTTGCGAATAATTGTGTCACCTAAAATCAAAAGAAAAACATAAATGAAAGATTTATTAATTAATAAATTAATTAATCAAGCCCCAAAAACAATAAACGAGGCCTGTCTCACCAATGAGACAGTGTGAAGGGATACAGGCATTATACGCCATCTCTGGGTTGAACACGGCCTGAAGTTCTTCCAGAACCCCCAGTTCACAGGTCACCTCTGTTCCCCCTGGAGTGCAGACATCAATGTATGTGTACTCTCCAACCTCTTTTCGGGGTCCCCTCTCTATCTGCACAGTAAAATAACAATGAAATCATGACATTACTAAAACAAGAAACATAAACAAAGGCACAGGCTAAAATTATTGTCTTTCCTGAAAACAATGCAATAAAAGCCCCCATTCAACCAAATCAGCCTGGCATTAAAAACCAGATGCATTTCTGTTTATTACAAATGTACCAATATTATTAATATGCACCAATAGTAGTAATATGTACCAATTTGTGTTACCTGGTTTTGCAGAGTGTCCAGCAAGGAGAAGACCTGAAAGAACTTGCAGAGTGTGTCTGCCATGTGCTGTTGCACCATCTCCCTGCCAATTCGCATCCATATCAGTGCCATCAGACTGATAGTCTTCAAACACACAGCAGAACGTGACTGTACCCCACTGGGAAAACTGAATACAGGAACAGCCACATAAATACAAATAATGAAAAATTATTGCAAAGAAGTGTGGGCTCTCATTGTAAGTAAATCAGAAGATGAAAAAAAGGGTACAAGACCTTACCCCATTTTGGGTGAGGTGAGCAGGTCGAGCAGGGGCAGAAGTACATCCTGATTGATCTTCATCAGCACGTCCATTAGAGTGGTGTCTGACAGATAAACTATAATCTTCTGAGTCAGCACGACTGCACCTAGAAGTCCTGCCTCCTTACGAGTATTCAGACGGCAGGATGAGGGAGGAGACACCTGGCAAAGGTTTATCAAAGATCAAAAAAAAAGGTATAAAAGTCAGTGTACAATCATGTCCAATGATGCGTTCAGTAAAACGACAATATACACAAAAATGAACAGCACATAAATATCCATCACTCATAAAACCCATCACACACAAGTGTCCTGTGTGTTTTTCCCACTAATTATCTAAAAATAAATAAATATGTATTTCCAAGCTAAATCTTGGAAACACTAATCACCAAGAGAATGATGCTAAGTCTGCCAACTGGTCACCATCCAAGCCAAGGCAAAGGGCATGAGTGCTTTGTTAAATGAAGCAGCTACATTCCTGGTGATAAGAGAAAGGGATCCTAGAGATATTTATTTTTAATTATTATATAATATCTCTGGTGCACAATACAGATCTGTTATGTCTCACAAAGTTGATGAATACTTGCAGAAGAAATTTGGAACACACTTGGAAATGATTATCCTATCATTTTTGTAACAATTATTGCTTTAGATTTGTACCATGTATTCTTCAGTGGATATATATATATATATATATATATATATATATATATATATATATATATATATATATATATATATATATATATATATATATATACACCCCTGCTAAAAATAGCAGGTTTTTGTGACAAAGAAGTTATAAAAGAGTATGCCTTGACACCCCCCAATGTTTCTATTTGTCACTTGAATTTTGTTGGTTGCTTTGTCATATAAAAAGGTAGAATAAGATCTGGCATGATTTCTCTTGTTTTCCTTTTTACATCACAAAAACATTATTTTGTCCTAAACTAAAAACAGATTAAAATATTCATGCTTTATTGCAAGATCAGTACATACACAATGGACCGTATTCTTTCAACAAATGTTTTTATACAGAATGCTAAAAAAAAAAAAACTTACCAAGTAACCAATATATGGTAGGTATTGATAGGTCAGAACAGGCTCTCCATACAGATGGGCTATGTAGATAAGACAATCAAGAACTGCCTTTGCAGTCTGGTCACCAACAATTGGTTTCTTTTCATAAACACTTCCTGAACTGTCAAGACTATTCTCTTCATTTGCTGGTAGCAAAAACTGATGCTTCTCCGGTCCTTTTGAGAGAAATGTTAAACATCGAATTAAGACTGATGAGAAAATCCATGCCCATGTACAGTATTTAGAATAATGGTTCAGTGAAAAACATCAGCAATCTACATGAAACACATATCTGATTCTTACCTATATAACAGGTAGTAAGAAGGCGCAGAAGATTTTTAGCTACATATCGTGAGGTTACTGTGGGCCCCAATTTAGCAGACAGCCATCGAACGGTTTTGCAAACAGTGTCTGATTAAAATATATATAAAATTACTTCACAAGGTTAATTCCCAAAATTTCTGAATTCACAAAACTTGACTTCTAAGCATTATCCCCAAACGCTTTTTCTACTTACCCAATAATATTTTGTGTTCTTTCTCCTCAGAGTTCTCTGAAGAGTCATGTTCATCATCCTCTTCCTCTATATTTTTGTCACCCTCTCCTTGCACCATTCCATTCATGAAGTCACCCTCTAGAGTAGCCACTGTGGCTTCAGACTCCTCAGTACAACCAGACAATGTCAATTCAAGACTAGGAGCTTTCTGTACTGTGCTTTCTTTCTCCTCTACGGTTGCATCTTCGTCCTCCAGATCACCTCCATCCTCCCCATCACTGGTCTGCTTTAAGTCCTGACTGCTATCAGCAGACTTTAAACTTGCTCGATCCTTGGTGGAGTCTCCATCTCCAATGGACACCTCACTAGCACTACTCTTGTCACTTAGTTTACCCACACTGAGAGATTCCTGGTCTTGGTCTTTGTTTGCAGAATTCTTGCCTTGTAGTTTAGCAGATACCCCAGCTGTTGGTACAGATGACCCATTATTGACATAAAAGCCGTTCTGAAAGTCTTCACCGTCAGCAATAAAGACCTGGTCATTCAGACTGATGCCTGATGAGTAGTCCACAAGTCCTGGGTCTCCAACCCCGACACCTCCACTACCACTGCTATTGCCTCCTCCCACTTTGCCAGCTGAGGCAGCTGATGATGGCCTGCCATTCACACATTCATAGTCTTCCTCCTCTTCTCCTAAACCACCCATACCACCCCTTAAGGCTTTAAGCCCATCCCATTCACTCCCTGCCCCTGTGCGACAACTCTCAAAACCAGTGATAACTTGGAGCACATGAGGTAGAAGGCTAGACAGAAAAGCTCGCAAGCCAAGCCGGACTATAAGCTGTAGTACAAAACAGTCTGTGTAGAGGTAGAAACGACCACGAAGGCAATGGGGGTTTTCATATACACCTATGAGTGGCTTTATCAAATATTTTGAGGAATTGCGTGGCCCTAGGACACTGGAGACTGGTTCAAATAAGTACCAGGCTGCATACACAGCTGTAGATTCTTCTGTCATTAAAGCAAGCACAAAAGGAAGTAGAATCTCCAGTCCCTCTGCAGTGATATCACCCTGTAGAAGAGTCTGCAGCTGTTGCCATAGGCCAAACACAATATCCCGACCTTGAACGCTGTTGATGGATGCCATCTTGGAATGGTAAGAGAAAATGAAGTGATGAAGTGCTGGGAAATATTCAGGGAAAGGTAATGGAGATAACACAGGACTAAGTAGTTGCCATGGATTTGGTGGTGGAAGGCCCTCATAAACTGGGTCATATTTAAAAAGAAATGGCAGGCCAGCAAAGAGCAAGCTCAAAGATTCGGTCTCAGATGTGTACTTGTGAATTTGCAGAAGGCTCTCAAGTGCATGATGAAATGGTAGTGGGATGTCTCTAAGACTGGCAGAGCAAAACTTCATAACTGCTTGATAACGGCCTCTCAAAGATGTGCCTGGTTTTAAACACTGGAGTTTTGATGAATAAAATATTTCTGCAATGAACACACCAAGGGCTTGCATGTCTCTGTGAAATAGGTCTGTAAAAGACAAGGGTGCTTTTGATGAGGTACCCAACGCTCTCCTGTCTACATCCATTGTATTCTGAACTTGGGAATGCAACCCTTTAGCTAAGAAGATATTAAGCTTCTCAAACTCTTCTAGAGGCTGTAAAGGCTTGAATCCTTCTGGCAAATTTATTTTGAAACCATCTGTGTTTGTGTAACCTTCCTGCTTCTTAATCATTGCATTTCCTCTGTGAAGAATGTTACCCATAGATCCAAGAGTATTTATGGTACTGCTAACAGTTTCTTCAGGAAAAGAGCTATGAGAGGGAGACAAAACCAACGCAGCATGCTCCCCAATTGCCTTCCCTCCTGCAGAGCTCACAATAGGTACTGGCATAGAGGTGGTGGCAGAGACAGCAGCACTTAAGGAATCAAGAGCCTCTGTTCCTTGCTCAAGCTCTTCATCCCTATCAACCATGGTCCAACCACTAGATTCACACCCTGTTGCCTCTGGGACCGTTCTGTCCACATCTACTGTAGTCTCAAGAGGTGGGATTTGCCATGCTGACACACTGATAGGACCAAGGTGGGGAGGCTCTGCTGGTGAATACTGATAAGGTGCAAGGCAGGGTGGGTGAGGTTGGTCGAACAGTTGAACGACTCCATAGCTGGTCAGATGGGTATGGTTATCCACTAAATGTAAACATACATTCTTGGCTTTTACTGCTTCTTTACCAGTCAGCTTATAGCCAAACGTTAGGTCAATCCAATGGTGTAGGTGCTGGGAAACTTCACGACTGTCCAAAAGCCGCCTGTGCACTGCAATAAACTCCTCATAGGAGTTACACCATGGAGGCACCTCAAGATCTGGCATGTCTGGGTGAATGGACCGAAATATTGAAGGATCTGTGTAGAATTCTGGTATGCATTCGTCTGGTGTCCAACTCTGAATACGTTCCATGCTACCTGGGTATTCATTGGGCTCCCATTGAGAACGAACATGGCTACAAAGTACTGATTTGGGTGTTTGTCTAGCCTTGTAGACATAGTAGGTAATGTCTGATAGAACATCTGAAATATGATGGGGTACGTGTAGATGATCTGCCTGTACTGAACCACTAGGACCAACTGATGCACCAAGATCAGAAGGAAAGTGGCTTCCACCACCTCCATTAGCTGCTGCTACAAGAGCTTCTTTGGTCATTTCATAAGTGAAATCCAGTTGTTTATCACCCTTGTTTAGACGAAACTTTGACCTTCGGAGATCACGAAATCTTCCATATGGTACAGTGAAATCTACCACCCAGGGTAAAACTGGGTGATAGTTGGGGTCACCTTCGCGTCTTCCAGCTAATCTGTTCAGTTCCATCAAATAACAGAAGTTACTGACTCTACCATGAACCCAGTCTAGGACCAAAGATTTGAGATAAAACTGACAATCCTGGCAGTGCTCTTCACTGGCATCACTTCTTAAATTTTCAACTCCTTTATCACCAGCAGTTGGTCTTTGCCTTCTCATCGCATACTCCGCTGTATTGCCGTCCTCCTCGTTTTTTTCGTAATGTGCTAGGGATATTTTGAGGCGACTGCAAAGCTGCTCATTGACAGCTATGTCCTGCAATGAGACCTCTCCACATGACAGTCCGGATGCATGGCATTCACGCATAGCTATGAGCACTTGGTACAAAATGAACAATACTTTAGCATTGCTGTTGGCAAGCTTAGCTGGACTGTAGGTGACAACATCATGAAGGGAGTATTGTGTATATGGGAGAATGATGTACAGCACCTCCCCTGACTCAAGCAAGCATTCAGCTGGGACTACATTTGGACACAGAGTGTCTGTGTTTTGCTTGAGGGCTGAGGAGCTGGATGGTAGAGGACACTCTTTTTCCTTCTCTCTGGCTGGAGAGAGGGACGGTGACAACCGCTCAGTGGAGAGAAATGTACAGCCAAACAGCTTTTGCAAAGCTCGGTGAACTGCATCAATGGCCAACACCTGTGTTTGGTCTGTTGCACTTGCATATGGCTGCACATGTTTCATATACGCCTCATTCCACAGATTCCTGTAATACAAACAGTCAAATCAGCTCTTAGCAAATATTCTGAATCTCTGACAGGCAAATGTGTACAGCTTTTTTTATGATCTTATAGAAATGTAATATGCTGTTACTACAGCAAAAGCTACACTATTCAGCCAAAACTTTGTTGTCAACGGACCACCATACACGTATGCGCTTGTTGAACATCCTTTTCCAGGTTTTGTTATATAATAATCTCCACTTTTCTTGGAAGGCTTTCCATAAGATTTTGGAGCATGAGTTTGGTCATGATGTAAGACATTTGGGCTGGGCATTATAGTCCCAGTGACTGGAAACTTAAATCTCTTACAGGGTACATAGACATGGTAGATTCTTGGGTAACAATATATAAAACTTTGTGGCTACTCTTGTGAGGGTGGTCAGGTGTCCACAAACTTTTGGCCATATATTGTATAAACCTATTTAGATTTCAATGAATAGAAAACTATTTACTTGTCAATGCCAGGAAAATTTAGTTACACTAATAACAAATGTGATACTCTCAAATTAAATAATTAAATAAATAAATACAATTTTAAAAATGTATGTGTGTGAAGACGGATAAAACAAAATGCAATTGTTGTCTGCTCCTGAAATAGTTTCACAATTTACTATTTGATTAATAAATTACTATAAATAACTAATTTGTTTTTATTTTTAAGTCTATGTCAGTCAGCTACATCTGTATGTATTTAAGGAAAGAATGCCTATAAACACTATACTGATTAATGTTATAATTGTGAGCTTCTAATTGATTTGGATGCTAATGATGCTTTGTGGTTTTGGATCCTGTGTCTTTTTAACAGAATAACGTTTGTGTGGGGTTTTTTTTACTTCTAATGTTCAATTTTATATTTAATTTATATTTCATTTTTAGTATAACACTTAGTATTTTTGTAAAAGATTTGTATTAATTCCAACATTTGTTCGGGACATCCAACATGTATTGTATTGTTATTTACCTGATGTTGCACTCTGACACTTCCTGCATCTGTCTCATGAAAGATTCCTGGGAGAAGCCTTCCCCATTCCAGCCTGGCTCCTGGGCAATCCTATACCCCAACTTGCTTTTCCTTAGACCTTGGATGCAAACACGAGTCCATCCAGGTGGCAACTTTACCTGAGAGCGCTGGAGGAGAGTACGGATATCTCCATCACTGCTAGAATCATAACGAGCACAACGGGTTACTCTCCTTTCTCTAAGTCCCATAATCCAGCGGGTCGAAACGAGTGCCACTAGCTCATGGGGTCGCGTTCCTGGTCCGATCTGCCGCTGGTCGACTCCAAGGTCGCGCTCTAAAGCTGATGCCAACCACTCCATGACAACCTCTCAGGGTTTAACCAGTACAAGCCAAAGTCTTAATGCCAAAGCTCTGTATTGCTCCTCTATGAAAGGAACAGAAGGACTCTCCTATTCCTCCATGAGAAGCTCATAAATGGATGAGACAGTGAGCATCACTGAACACTGAATTTCTGTGAAGAAACAAACAATCAAAACAAAACAAAACAACAAGATATGTGAATATCAAACACACCTAGTAAAAAAAATGAAATGACAGTCTTCAGGTTTCCACTACATGCTGTCTAGGAATAACAATAATGATTTTTAATCACTGACATCTTTATGCATGAATACATTTATCAATTTTGTTCAGTATTTGCTTTATCCTGGCCAGGGACATGGAGGATGCAGTGCCTATATTCACAGGAATAATAGGTGTGAGAAAGGAATACATCCTGGATGGGATGCCAGTGTGCATATGTACACACACACATATATCTATAAAAGCAATTTAGATTAGCCAATACTGACTACCTTTTGGTAGATGGGAAAGAAGCAGAGAACCTTGAGGAAACTCACAAAGATCAGCACCAAACCAAAGACACGAATACATAAATTGCATAGCGCCATCCCAAATGTGTTCTATCAGGTTGAGGTCAGGACTCTGTGCAGGCCAGTCAAGTTCCTCTACACCAAACTCGCTCATCCATGTCTTTATGGACCTTGCTTTGTGCACTGGTGTGCAGTCATGTTAGAACAGGAAGGGGTCATCCCCAAACTGTTCCCACAAAGTTGGGAACATTAAATTGTCCAAAATGTCTTGGTATACTGAAGCATTAAGAGTTCCTTTCACTGGAACTAAGGGACCGAGCCCAACCCCTGAAAAACAACACCTGAATTCAATGATTTGGAGGGGTGTCCCAAAACTTTAGGCAGTATAGTGTACATCACTGCTGTCCCCCAGCAACATCACAATAATCAGTTTTATTATCAGTATCATAAGTTTTAAAATTCTGACCACAAATCTTTTCCTCACTTGCATTATAGAGTCGTAGCTGTTCATTAACATGAGGCCCTTTCCTGATGATATAACTGTGTATTCTGAACATATCATACAGCTCTGGTAAAAAAAATAATAAGAGACCGCTGCAAAATAATGACTTTCTTATGTTTTTTTCTTACAGGTTCATGTATTGGTGAGTTTTGTTTCATTTTTTGTGAACTGATGACAATATTTCTCCTAAATTCAAAATATAACTATTGTTATTTAGAGTGTATATCTAAAGGAAATGACAACACATCAAAATAACCCAAGATCATGCAGTATTTGCAGAGATTTAATAACTCAAATGCAAATAATTGTAAATAAATTGTGTTAATGCTTTGGCTAAATAACATTAAGAAATCAGTATTTGTGGAATAACCCCGATTTGCATGAGTTTTGGCTCCATGCTCTCCACCAGTTTCTCACATTGCTGTTGGGGAACTTTATACCACTCTTTTTGCAAAAAAGCAAACAGCTCAGCTTTACTTGATGGTTTGTGATCATCCATCTTCCTCTTGATGACATTCCAGAGCTTTTCAATAGGGTTCAAATCTGGAGATTGGGCAGTGGTCTCTTATTTTTTTTTTACCAGAGCTGTATTTGAACTGCCAACATTATAAGTTTCCCACAACACAAAGTAATTCATAATAAAAAGTTGACAGAACAACACGTTTTTTACGATACAAATAGAGCGAGGTTAAAGCAATAAAAACAGGAATGAGGAAATGAAAGTAGACTGAAAGGAAAAGCTCCAGTGATATAAGCAGCCTCTAACACACAGCTTGTTATTGACCGTTAGCTAACTAGCTCACAGCTTTTTTACCTCAGCTCTGTAGTCAGCCACTCACAAACTGTTGTGTGTAACAGTTGTTTCCGTAATGTCAGCTCCCATGGTTTCTTTGCGCTAGTTCATCCATACATGCATGCAATGAAATCCAGAGGTGGGAGAAAAACAATAAAATCACGTGAAATGTCTAAGAGAGGACTTTAGTTCCTGGCAGGCGACATTATTTGCTTCCTCTGTACTGATAGAAGCCATGATGTTGTGGACGTCAACACGTGACTCGCGTCATACTGCGCGCGCCAACGCGCTGATAGTACAGTCATGTGGATGTACTTAACAAGGGCAGTTATTACCACCGAGTGGAGCAAAACTAATCTATAGATTGATGGAGCTGCTGCGTCTGGTCACCAAGCGAAATCTGAAAATCCACTCATGTGACTGTCTTATGCGCACTGAAAATAGCTGCTATAATAGCTGAGCAAAAGTCATATGACATTTTCTCCAAAATAAAAGCTTTGTTTGTTCCGCTTTCAAGGAGAGAGAACTTAATTATTATTATTATTATTATTATTATTATTATTATTATTATTATTATTATAACCAATAAGTTTGCTATTTGTATGCAAATGTGCGTTTCGTAGTCTTCTACTTCGAGAAATATAATAGTTTTTGCTAGCACTAGAAGAGGATTCGTTTATGATTTGCAGAGCCTGTGAGAGGGTCAATGGATATCGGAACGTTACATGAACGTTCGCTAAGGTTACAGCACGGCTATTTACACTGACAAGGCATAACATTATGACCACCTGTCTAATATTATGATGGTCCCTCTTTTGCTGCCAAAACAGCCCTGACCCGTCATGCACTGTGTATTCTGACACCTTTCTATCAGAACCAGCATTAACTTCTTCAGCAATTTCAGCAACAGTAGCTCGTCTGTTGGGTCAGCTTTCGCTCCCCACGTGCATCAGTGAGCCTTGGCCAGCCATGACCCTGTCACCGGTTCACCACTGTTCCTTCCTTGGACCACTTTTGATAGATATTGACCACTGCAGGAACACCCCACATGAGCTGCAGTTTTGGAGATGCTCTGATCCAGTCGTCTAGCCATCACAGTTTGGCCCTTTGTCAAAGTCACTCAAATCCTTACTCTTGTCCATTTTTCTTGCTTCTAACACATCAACTTTGAGGACAAAATGTTCACTTGCTGCCTAATATATCCCACCCACTAACAGGTGCCATGATGAGGAGATCATCAGTGTTATTCACTTCACCTCTCAGTGCTTATAATGTTATGGCAGTGTAAATGTTAGTGAAATGTTTCCTAAACTATAGACTATATGCAATGTGTTCAATTTTTTTCCTGGAAAACAAAACGAGAACTAAAAAAGATCTAAGAATTAAAAGGGAACAAAAACAGACATTTTCAGAATCTAATCATTGATCATGTTATGCAATATGGGGATTGAAAATGTAAGATATCCAAAGATACAGACATTTATTAAAAAATAAATATTTATAAAAACAGATATTTAATAAAAAATTAAAATACAGATTTTATTTTATTTTTATATTTGGGGCATACATGCTCAAAGCAATGTTGCTAAGGAAAAAACGCTTTGCACTGCTACTTTAGTGGAACATTTCAAACAAGAGCTTTGCAATTAGTCAAAAACTAAGGACTACTGAAATTTTTTAATATAAAGTTGAATTAAAGGAAGTAATTGCTAAAAGGGAAACAGGTGTACTGATGCAGCACTCTACCTGTCTTACTATGTACACAATATTGCCAAAGGTTTTAGGACGTCTGCTTTTACATGCACATGAACTTTAATGACATCCCATTCTTAATCCATAGGGTTTAATATGAAGTTGACCCATCCTTTGTAGCTATAACAGCTTCAACTCTTCTGGGAAGGCTTTCCACAAGGTTTAGGAGTGTGTTTATGGGAATTTTTGACCATTTCTCTAGAAGAGCATCTGTGAGGTCAGGCACTGATGTTGGATGAGAAGGTCTGGCTTGCAGTCTCCGCTCTAATTCATCCCAAAGGTGTTCTATCAGGTTGAGGTCAGGACTCTGTGCAGGACAGTCAAGTTCCTCCACACCAAACTCACTCATCCATGTCTTTATGGACCTTGCTTTGTGCACTGGTGTGCAGTCATGTTGGAACAGGAAGGGGTCATCCCCAAACTCTTCCTACAATGTTGGGAACATGAAATTGTTCCACTGGAACTAAGGGGCCAAGCTGAACCCCTGAAAAACAACACTTGAATTCTATTATTTGAATGGGTGTCCCAAAACATTTGGCAATACAGTGTATGAAAAACCAGGAAATGTTAAAGTAACTTTTTATCTTCTCCTTTAGGAATAGTTTATAATTTAAAATCCTATATGTATTCCATTTTTTGTGTGTAATAGTAGATGATAGGCTCTATATGTAACGTTATAACAATAAATAACTTAAAATATACTAAAATGAACTAGACATACAGTATTTACCAATATGTTATAGTTATATATTATTATTAATTTTTTTTTTGGTAGAGATCAAATATCATAAGTGGTTATCGTCCTACTGAAATATCTACATTACTGATCTTGGGCAACAACGTTTTTCACGTTGAATCATGTTTTTCGCAAAAACTTTAGCAAAAAACCATGCTATTACAGTTTGTTTCCTTTGGTCAACAGCCTATGCACCCAGTTCAGCCCCATGAAAATCCATCACCAGTGTGACTTCCAAGCATTTTACTCTGCCTGCTCCCTCTGTCTGTTTTCACAAGGCTAAAATCTACCTCCATCTTGTGTCATTCTTTTACAAGTGATCTAATACCAGCCATAGACCTGATCTAGCTTTAGTCTTACTGTTGTGTGTCAGCTCTACATTCACTCTGTATGTCAGACCATGTCTGTACCTGTTTCTATAGTCTCTACTTTTCTGCTCACTTGGAATTTACATCTATTTCTGTCCTTGTTCCTGTCTTTGTTTCATATCATACACTGAAGAAAGCCCTGCTCCTGACTCTGGCTCCATTACCAGTCTGACTCCTTATGCCTCCACAGGCTCATATTCTTTCATCCTTGACATGACGGTGCCACCCGGTGTTTCAAAATAGACACTACATCTGTCTTTGGCAAACATTAGTCAAGTAGGTTCCCCTGCTGTTTGCTGTCCTGAGTATCTGTGAATGGAGAATGTAAGACATATTAAAGATAAATATAGATTATTTTGTATTTTTGCATTTTGGGTATACTTTTTACATTTACATTTACAACATTTGGCAGATACCCTTATCCAGAGCAACATACAAAGCTTTAAGTGTTTCAGGAAGAGGTAGGTGTTTGGATCATTTGCAAAGGACGAATTGCATTCAGAGGTATACCTGCCAGTAGAGAGCTGCAGTAGTCCAGTACTGAAATGGCAAAAGACTGAACAAGCACCTGAGCAGCCTGTGTGTATAAAAATAGCCAAATCCTTCTGATGTTGTAGAGAAGAACCTGAAATGAGCATGTCACATTAGCAACATGTGAGCAAAACGGCAGTTGATTGTCCATGGTTACCCCAAGGTTGAGAGCAGAAGTCGAAGGGGAGATCAGAGACTTATGCAGGAATATCGCAAGATCCTGACCTGTGGATGAATCAGCTGGGATGACCAGCAGTTCAGTTTTGCTGGGATTGAGTTTCAGTTGATAAGCCAACATCCATGACAATATGTCTGACAGACATACTGAGATCCGAGCAGAAGCTGTGGTATCTGAGGAAGGGAAGGAGAAGACAAGTTGAGTATCATCAGCATAGCAGAGAACCCATGTGAGGAAATAACTTCAGTGAGTACTGAGGGAGAAAAGGAGAGGACCAAGTACTGAGCCTTGTGGAACAGTAGTGTAGAGTCTGCATGGAGCAGAAGTCAATCTCCTCCATGTTACCTGATATGAGCGACCTTCGAAGGTGGACGCAAGCAATTCCCATGCTTCTCCACAAATTCCAAGACTCCTGAAGGTGGACAAGAGAGTCTTGTGGTTGACCGTGTCAAATGCTGGTGAAAGGTTGCTAAGGATGAGGACAGATGACTGATCTAGCAGCATGTAGTTTCTCAGTGACAGCCAAAAATGTGCTGCTTTGAAGCCAGACTGGTTGGGATTTTGGAGGTTGTTTTGAAAGAGATAGATAGATAGTCGAATGCGTTCAAGAATTTTAGAAAGAAAGGAGAGAAGTGATAATGGTCTGTAGTTGCTGATGTCTAAAGACAAAGAAAAAACAAAAAACTTCCTCAACAGGGTTTTGTATTCTTAGAACTGGAATGAGAATATATATTTTTGACTCTGTATAAATGTCTGCCAAATGGCATAAATGAAATGTAAAGTAATAGAGTTAATAGGCTTTAAGATGTAGAGAACAGCAATATTTTGAGAAGAAAACGCTTCCAAAGATTTTAAAGCCCACAGGACGGACAATGCAAGTGAACAGCCCATAGCAATTATTCCACAAGGGGGTGCTGTAACGTAACTAAAATTTCATTGATACTGTACAAACCAAAGTAAGGCTAAGTCCAAGATCGCACACTGCTCTACTGACAACTGTGTGCTACAGTACACTTGGTGTAGATTACACTGTGATGCAGATCCTGTTGAACAGACAGAGATATTATGTTACATATAGAATAATTATATTACATCTAGAATAATATATATTTATTTAATTTATTTATTTGTTTGCATTTTCTTATTAAAGTAGGCTTATCTCTAGGCTTACAGTCATATAATAGGGGAGTGTTTACTGCGTCAGTGAGTGCCTATTCATTCATTTCTCTCTCTCTCTCTCTCTCTCTCTCTCTCTCTCAATCACTTACTCAATCTCTCTTCCCCACCTTTCTCTGTCTCTCTCTCTCACTCACTTACTCATTCCTCCCCTCTCTCTCACTCACTTACTCAATCTCTCTTTCTCCCCTCTCCCTCTCTCCCTCTCTCTCTCTCTCTCTCTCTCCCCAAGTTTCCAAGTTTTAAAAGTCTGACAGTGTGCTGCTTCTTTACCCCACTTCTCTCTTCATTCATCTGGAGATGTCACGCATCCTCAAATCCATCTGGACCTTAAAGAATGGCATAGTTCTTTTCTTTACACCTCTAATACTGCTTCCACTACCACTGTATGTGGGTACAACGGTACGTCAAATCCACCTTCATTTATATTTATTTATGTATGTTTATATTATTCGTCCTGGCAGTACTGTGTGGCATCTTTTGGGTATCAGTGCCATCCTCTAAGCTAGGCTTTTTATCTGCTGAATGTAGTTCAGCATTAGTTCAGTGTGTTGAGGGCATAGCTCATACTTATTTATTTATTTATTTATTTATTTATTTATTTATTTATTTATTTATGTATTTATTTATTTATTTATTTATTTATTTATTAATAGTAGTAAAAGACCTAGAAATGCTACAGATAACTACATCAAGCTATCATTCTGCTGTTATATTATTTTTATGTGGTTGAAAACTATGAATCATAGCTTACTATATCTTTGTGTAAAAGTTTGCATCACACTGTACAAAGCTCCTTGAAAATAAGAATCCCTCAAAGGTTGTTGAAATGCTCTTTTTGACAGTGTTAAGTGTTATTAGTATTTGAAAATGACTCTTTACAAGTCTACTTGACCTCTGCAACCACAAATTTGTAAACACAAATTTGAATGAATCATCATTATTTTATGGCCACCTCCCTACTGCTGACTATAATGAAATTTTATCAGTCACATGTACATCATGGGTATAGTAAAATTAAAAAAAAGGCAGCTTGTTTTCAAAGTAAAAATGATGTGGAAGAACAAAATGTTAAAAAGAAAGGAGGCCTAGTTTCTGAAACTTGTCTCACCACTCACAAAATTCAATCCTGTGTGTTATATGAGATTCTGGATTTCTAAAGGAGGGCTTCTTAAACCTTTTGCAGCCAGGGTCTTTTAACTGTAACATACATTTCAACGATTCTCTCCAGCACAAATTCTGTTTTATTTCTGAACATAATATGAACCAAATATATTATGTTTTTTTAAAATTATTTTTTATAGGTTTACTGACTTGGTTAAAGAGGTTTGGATTAAACCCATTCAATTCAAGCATCCAATCAAACATGCTAATAACTTTAAGAACTCAGTTAAAAAAATATAATAATGTACATTTGTGTATGCTTGTGTGGACTGAGATTTAAAACTTCAAAATAAAACTTCAGGGGACCCTGGAGATCCTAAGACTTCTCTGTGAGAGGAAGCTGTGAAACAAGGAGTAAACTCTTACATGACTCAGTTACCAATACTTAAAACAACTATGTTAGCTAAGCTAAGATTTCTCTTTCATTAAGATCGGTATTTTTGTAGTAAGAACTCTTAAGGGTTCTAGATTTAGAACTAATTTCAAACTTGAACTTTTAATTCTAGTTACCAGAACTACTTGATAGTTGTCTGATGATCATGTGCATTCCAGGAGGCCAGCTGTGCTTATGTGATCTCACTGATGGCAGTGTACTGGTGTACAGAAGCTCTCCCACTGGCTGTGACTTCCCTGCTGCCTGCTCTCCTCTTTCCTCTGTTCGGCATCATGAAGTCAAAACAGGTGTCTCCATGTTTTAGGCTCCATTTTTTAGGCTCTGATCTAAACTTTCTACCATATTTTCCTTTTCCAGTGAATTATGGGTGTTTATTTTCCTGTCATTCTCTAGGTATGCATTCAGTATCTAAAGGACACTAATATGTTGTTCGTGAGTGGCCTAATGGTGGCCGTAGCTGTTGAGCACTGGAACCTACACAAACGCATTGCTCTTCGTGTGCTGCTCCTCGTAGGAGTGCGTCCAGCACTGTAGGTGACCACTAATTACACTATAACAATTGTAGTGTTTCTTCCTCACGGACTTCTTAAGAAGCTGCCAACTTTTATTTGAAGTTTCTTTCTTTCTTTCTCTTTGTTTTTCTGTGTTTGAACACAGGCTAATGCTAGGGTTCATGGGTATTACAGCCTTCCTCTCCATGTGGATCAGTAACACTGCCACCACGGCGATGATGGTCCCCATAGTGCAGGCAGTCCTGGAACAACTGAACAACCAGGAAATTGAAACAGTCCCGCTGAACTCCAGCATGGAGCCAAACCAGGCACCAGACACACAAAACAATGAGTTGGCTAAACAAAAAGATGGGCAAGGTCAGATATGTGACCGTTGTTATATATTTTATAGAAGATAGGAATCATACAGCGCATTTCTCCATTTTCAGCTCCAACTAATAGAAATCAAATGTGTTATATGTTATTGCTTGTTGTGATTATTTTCTTCCCAGCAGTGGTGTTAAGTGGTCTGAACATGTCAAGTGAGGCTACCAGGCATATAGAAGCAGCAGAGAGAAAACAGATATGTAAAGGCATGACATTGTGTGTGTGCTATGCTGCCAGCATCGGGGGAACAGCCACGCTGACAGGCACAGGCCCTAATCTTGTACTCAAGGGACAAATGAATCAGTGGGTGTTACATTTAATTTCTAATGATAACCTCAAATTTTAAACAATTTGATAGCCTTCCTTTTCCTTTCTTATTTTACAATTCTGTTATTCGCTCCTTCCTTTCTTTTTTATTGTATTATCCTACTCAGTGATGTCTCTTCCTTCTCCCTTAGACTGTTTCCACAGAATGGTGACGTCATCAATTTTGCATCCTGGTTCGGCTTTGCGTTTCCAAACATGATCCTGATGCTAGCTTTAGCCTGGCTGTGGCTGCAGTTTCTTTTCATGGGGTTCAAGTAAGTGTTGTAAAAAAAAAAGTTTATCCAGTACAACCTGAGTCCCACTGTCTGTTTCTTCTCATCCTCCTTTCACTAGCTTCAGGAAGACATGGGGCTGCAAGGCAGTGAAGACAGAGAAAGAGATTGCGGCGTATAATGTAATCAGAGAGCAGCACCGGCTCCTGGGACCCATGACATACGGAGAGTTCAGTGTGTTGGCTCTTTTTATTCTTCTTGTGATCCTGTGGTTCACCAGGGATCCCGGATTTGTGGCTGGCTGGGCCACACACACGTTCAACTCAGAAGCTGAGTATGGGTTACATTTTGCTTGCAAAGCTTTCATTTACTTTGTTGAATTTTCACTAAATCATAAATGTGGCTTTTGTATATGACAGGAATTAAACAGGGTACTGAATATAGAATAATTTCTCAATGTTACTAAAACATCAGGTATGTGACGGATGCCACGGTGGCAGTTCTCATCGCTGTGCTTCTTTTCATTCTGCCCTCAACACCACCAACCCTTTGTTGTTGGCCACCTGCTAGTCCTGGTCCAGGTGGGAGACACCTTACTACACCGAAAATGATGAATTATAAAGTGTTGTGCATGTCACTCACTCATAGTTTTGGCTGTTTGTCTCTGGGTATCCCCATGCCAGCTCTGCTTACATGGAAGGTAGCTCAGAGGAAAATGCCCTGGAACATAGTTCTGCTCCTTGGGGGAGGATTTGCACTGGCCAAAGGGAGTGAGGTAATATTTAACCATATACCATTTTCTCCTCCTTCCTTAATGTGTACCTTTGCATTCTGCTTTCTATTGAAGGACTCCATATAGTACATTAAAGAGCTTTTTAGTTTGTTTCCCTGGAAGAAGCCTTAACGGTTATTTGTAGAATAAAATTTGTAGGTTTTCCTTTTAGAACCATTTCCAAATAGAATTGATGTAGCTTGAACGGTTAAAAAATGTAGATCAAATATAGGTGTTTTATTTGTTCAAAAAAGGATGTATTATTAAGGGGTGCGCAAAAATTCTGAATAATTTGCTCTCATACTGTAAGATACCATGATTTCAATCTGTAAATATATTTTGCATCAGGAATCAGGTTTGTCCAGATGGATGGGGAATCAGTTAACACCTCTGCATAGTATTCCTCCTTGGGCCATTGCCGTTGTCCTCTGTCTTGTGATATCCACTTTCACTGAATGCACCAGCAATGTGGCCACAGCTACCCTCTTCCTACCGGTTCTGGCTTCTATGGTAAGGACAAAATGAAATAAAGTCAGGATAAAACACACCCTATGCTGCAGTTTACTGTAGTTGTAGTAGTAGCAGCAGCAGCAGAAGCAGTAGTAGTAGTAGTAGTGAGTGTACACTCTATTTGGGTGAGTGCCAGTGAAGACAAGCATTAAAGCACTACCCTGGCCCAGATCCACAACACCCTATTGTCCATTCATTTTTCACTGAATTATTTCAGTCCCTTTTAGAGGCCCCATTCACCAGACAGCCAAGTTCTCAAGCAGCCCAATTCAGCTGCCTAACCGTGCTCACAGGCAACCAAATTGTCCTTCTGCCCTCTAAACTGCACTACGCTGCTTTCCTTTAGTTAACTTACAAAGCTCTACAATGAGACTTGGCTGCAAATGGACCGAGCAGGAGAGACATTCAAGGCACATAAACAAACAAAGGGACAGAGAGCAGAAAAATGACAAAAAAAGTAAAATGACAGTTAATGAGGAACAAGTGTTTTTGCAGTATTTACATATATTATTTCTGTGTGCATACTGATTTTGCTCTACATAAACTTTTGCTTGAGTGCTTGAGAAGAGATTCATTTTTTCTTTAAATCACTATAGACAGTTCAGTGTTGATATTTATCCCAAGTACATTTACTTGAATTAAAAAAAAAGTTACACATCCATATGCGAATGATGCTTCATCTAATGAAATAATGTAAATATGGTTTAAAGTGCTATTAGATTTAAAATATCCATTTACATTGGTATTAGATTTAAAATATTCATTTTACTGCAAAGATGCTATTGAGACATGAAGATGATATCAAGACTTCAAGATATGTATGTTGAAATGTTCTTTCCTTATTTCTTTATTGTTTATTCAATATAATAACAAGTATTGTTATAAAACATATCATACTTAAACACAAATCCAACAATAATCAAGATTTTGGAAATGTTTCCCTGTAATATTCTGCTAAATAAGGACTGGAATATAGATGTGCTAAATGTCATTAATGTAGGTAATCTAGAGAGAGAGATTCTCACAGAAAAATTATATAGATTCACACAGAAAAGTAATATTTTGGTAAAACACAGTTTAATAAAGTATACTGATGTCATGGTATATTAGAATGACCCAAGAATGATAAAAAAAAAGTTATTAAGAATATATAAAAGCCTATTTTGCAACTATTCTGTAACATAACTCTTGTTCACATTTTATTTAATTTAATTTCTTTTGTAATTGTTTTTCATTTATTTATTTATTTAAAAAAATTTTTTTGACTATATCTGTCCTTACGGCTCTACCTCGAACTGTACTGCAACTCTGTGCAATTGATTTAACTCTCTCTGCAAGTCATACTGTGTATGGATATGTATGTGACAAATAAAATTTGAATGTGATATACCTAGAGGGAGAGAGAGAGAGAGAGAGAGAGAGAGAGAAAGAAATATATAGATATAGATAGATAGATAGATAGATAGATAGATAGATACATACATACATACATACATACATAATACATCTTCTGATGTCAAGATGTGTTATAATTAATCACTAAAAATAACTGATGACTAAAGTTGTTGTTCCTACTTGAAGTGTCTTGCCCTAATTAAGGTCATTCCTGTTTAATCATGTTTAAGCATATCGTCTTACCTGTGACAGTCATACTCATTTCGCAAGCACATACAGAAAACCTCAACCTCCTTCATTCTTTTACACCCAAAAAAGATCTAAGCCATGTCTCAAAAGCTTAAATTACTATGCGTCAGGTGTTATGTTATGGTTTGCTCCTCAAGTGCAATAGTTCTAAGGAGCGGCTGCTTTTTTGCAGACATGAGTCAGTCTTGAATGTATCATCCTGAAGAATCCCAGCTTAATTACACACACTAAATAATGGCTCATGGCACAGAAAACTGCCACTTAAATTAGAGATCAAAATGAGAGAATTAGAGTAAAGGGCTAACTGAATATGGTGCATTTACTGTTTCATTTTTGCTTTTTAGTCACACTCCATTGGAATGAACCCCTTGTATGTCATGGTGCCCTGCACACTCAGTGCTTCTTTTGCCTTCATGTTACCCGTGGCAACACCCCCCAATGCGATTGTATTCTCCTATGGCTACCTCAAGGTTTCGGACATGGTGAGGCCTCTCTCTTCCGCTCATGAAAGCTATAAGTACTCTGATTGGATAGTAATTTGACTCTTCATTAGTAAAATCTATTCATACAGATACAGTACAGAATAACCAGAACTCTCAACTATTACTAGGTCACATAAGCTCTATAGTCATGGTGTTGGGTTTATTCTGGTTTTCATCTAATCATTTGGTGGTTTTCATCCATTCAAGGCAAAGGCCGGCATAATGATGAACATTATAGGGATCTTCTGCATCACACTGGCCATCAACACCTGGGGAAAGGCAATGTTCCATTTGGACTCTTTCCCTACATGGGCCAACAACACAGGCTTGTGAAAGCCATGACAGACGCAAGTGAAGAGACCAAGCAAACTGTTCTCCCCAAATACCATTACACAAATCATGCACCATGACAGAGCCCAAACGTGGGTTTTTCATCCTCCATCTGTAATGGGCTAGCAATGTATTTTGTTTTGTTATGGTTTTCTACATCGCCTATTATTAACACAAATGGCCTGATTCACTATATGCCTTTAGGCATGTTTTCATCTTCATTAGAAATCAAAGTCCAAGTCATTGATGCCAAGGTTTGAATGGTGTTTCCATAACTATAATGCGTATTTAAGGTAACTATGGATTACATTTGAGAAGAAAACAGTCATTAAATTTCAGTCTATCTGTCACCAGGGAAGTGCAATTATAATTATGAGTCTTGTGTTTACTAAGTTTTTTTAGACTAAGATTCATTTGCCAGCATATGCTGTGTATAAGCACATGTTTGTTGCTTCTGGTTTTAATATTATTAGGTATTATTAGTCATATTTATTGATACAAAAACATAGCTTATATTTAGTACAGTTCAATTTGATATTTTATTGTTCACATTGTTATAAAGGATTTATTGCTTCGAACATAGTTACAAATCCCAATGAGGACACTTTTTCTTGCCAGTTTGAATGAACCCAGTGCTCATCTTTGCCATCAGCATATTTTTCTAAGCAGCCTAACTAAAGCAGCCTAAATACTGACACCATGGCTTACGACATTCCAGCAGTATACGTGTTTGTTTTCCAAAACACTGTGCTATTTTTATGTGCTGTATAATATTGTATACTGTTTTGTATCAGACAAATAAAGTCTGTAGGGTATTTATTTTGTATAGTAGACCCTACCAAGGTCTCAGCTTGGGAGAATGTGACCTGTGTCAACAGGGTTAGTATGTTTGTTAAAAGAAAAGAAAAGAAAAGAAAAGAAAAGAAAAGAAAAGAAAAGAAAAAATGAAATTGAAATTTGATTTTAAGTTTTGTAAATTTTTGTCAAGTTTGAGTTTATCTATCAAAACCTTGTGTTTAATCACAAAAAAACAAACATATTGAGTCTTAAAAGAAAAGAATCACTTAATAAATAAAATCTATAGCAATAAAATCTAGTTTATTGACTGGCACTTTAAAGTGATGCAGTAAGTTAGGGTATATAAAAGAAAAATGGATTTCCATTTCTGTAGCAAGATCTTGAATAAAAACAGACAATAACATTTCTCATGTATTTTCTTTCTAATTCCTGACATTTTACTTGAGATTTTCTCATTTCTTCCATTTTATATTTTACCAACATGTGTTGGTAACAACTCACAAAAAATAACACATTTTATTTTTAAATGTTTGTAACTACAGTTACAATGAGATGGATAAAGACAAATTGTCATTATATTATCATATTTTAGTGAATTAAAACAGGCATCTTAACCAGGCATAGAAAGTGTAGAATTATGTGCTATGATCTCTAACATGAAAGTAGAACCCAGACTACATTGAGATGCTGCTACACATCCAACCACTTGTTAACTGCTTATTCGTTAAGCTTTATGTAACTTTGTGGTGCAGAACTTCAGCCAAGTGACTTTTTACGCTTTTCATTACATCAAAGGGATCTTAATGTAACTCAAATTTAACGTTTGGTCAAGCTCACACAGCCATTATGGCACAGGACAAAAGTGACTAAAGCAAAACAGTGGCCAAGAACATCAACAATGTGGAAAGTACACTGTGAGCTATAAATACAGCTTACCAATTTACAGTATTTAATGTGGAGCCAGTCATGCACTTTCATTAAATTTGTATTTTTATTTAACTGTGGTCCAGCCTTTAATATAGAGACGAGGTATGCTGGAAGTACACATTACAGTGGATGTTTTTTCACAAATATTTTCACAGGCGGGATTTTAAAAAGAGCAGGACAAAACAATAATCAGGAATGTTAGGTAAGCAAAGGGTCTACAAACAAACAGGTAAAGGCAAAAGCTTGGCAAAACACAGTAAAAAACATATATACAATTGTCATGGCATAAAAAGCTCAGAAATGTTACTGCTTAAAGTTTTGATTGAGAGCGTTTCAAAGATCAGGCCTTTTGAAGGCTTGTGTGTGTTGGTGAACAGGTCAAAATGCCAGAGAATTAGTTGATGATCATGGGATATTTTTCAATGGAGACAATAGAGACAGCAACACTGTAAAAAGATATACCTTATTTACCTCAGGTATTTGGTGATGATCAGTTTTGTGCTGAGGGAGAAATTCTCAAGGCAGTTTCATTCCTGGTGTTTCAAATCCTGCATCCTACCATTCCAACATCTGGAATCCAGTATCTCTCATATGGTGTAAGCAGGTTGTATTCCCAAATCAAAGGGTTCTGACAGAATGTTTGATGGTGGCCCTTCTTCAAGACCAAGGGTGTCCAATCCAAAGGCACTGGGTGGCAAGTTTTCATTCCAATCAAGCAGGAACCTTGCTTCAAGTGACTTCTTTGAGTTGGGTAATCATCTTTAGTGTTAAGGAGCCAGAAAGGTATGGAAGTGAAAATTGTTATAGGGCCCTTCTAGAGTTTAGTGTGTTAAGAAGATGTATTAATTCCACTAAAAATGAATGCCATTTTTGTCGGCCCATTTTTGTAGGTACTTTCATATTTTGAGTGTTGGCAAGTTTACTGAATGCACCTCATCCATTAATACAATGCAACACTAGGAACATGATGAACATGTTGTTGTTGTTGTTTTCGGCTGCTCCCTGTTCAGGGTCACCACAGGGGATCATTTGGTCTGCATATTTTTAATTTGGCACAGGTTTTATGCCGGATACCCTTCCGGACATAATCCTCCCATTTTAGCCGGGCTTGAAACCAGCACTGAGAGTTAACTCTTCAGTGGCTAAGGTTCGCTCCCTGCTCAAGAATCGAACCTGGGCCACGGCAATGAGAGTGCGGGATCCTGCCGCTGGACCACCAGGAGGCTATAGGAAGATGAATATTACAGATCAATTATTGTTGAAGAATCTTTGAAGAATGTACTTTGCATTTCATTGTGGTGTGAGGCAGTGCTAAAGGCGTTTTTTCATCATGACCCTCACAATCTGACACTTTTGAGATCAAGGTTAGTGAAGACACAGGTTGATTTGAGTTGGTCCATAGCAAATATAAACCTGAATGCTTCAGGAATGTATTCCCCAGTATCATGTGCTGTTGGCATGTAAAAAACACAAAATCAATAATAGGGACAATAAAAGGATTGTGCAAATGCTTTGGTTTTGCTAAAGACATTGTTGTACACAGACTTTCTGGAGATTGTTCAATGTTGGGGTTGTTCTACTTTTAGTTAACATAAATGCAGTAGTGATTGAGGGATGCTTTATGCATTATTTCTAGCATTGTGGTGAACTTTTAGGGAAGCTAGGGAAGTTCCAGAAATATGGTACTTGGTTGATGATGTCGGAAGTGAAGGTATGTTGTTGTGATGAAGTGCACGTGTCTCCAAACACATTGGCATAATGTAGTGGGTAATGACTCCCTCCCTTACTGCTTGACAAACCAAGGCTTGAACATGCATAGATGAGTCCAATGGTTGCAGTTCTAGGTTGATGTCCACGTCAATGAGCTCTAAAAAAAGGGTAAAAAGGGATGTTGGCATAGGATTGTATGGATGGTGGCTTCCTTGGGGTGAAAATACCGGCTGTATTTGTCCATAACCCACATCATTATTGGTAGAAGAAGTCTTCTGTCAGACTCAGAAAGGTTTGGATGACGTAGCTAATTCTAGTAGAGAATTACAACATTGTAGCAGTATCGTATAATTAAAAAAATGACTTTTTAAAGGAATTTAGATGGAATTTAATTGGAATTTAAAAACAATTTAAAGGAATCTTTTAAATACTAATGTGAGCATGGATATTAGTTCTAGGGGGAAATGTTGGTTCAGGAATTTGATGTATATGTCAAACCGTGTCAAAATATGTGGCATAATCAAAGAATATATCTCAGATTTCATTGGTGAGACTTTTTATTAGTTGCTGTTGTTGCATTAGATTTTTTTTTAAAGCTTAAGTAAACAAATCCAACCTCTGTTTGGCAAACATGTCACCACAGTAATTACATCTGATGACATCATGGACATAGACATGGCAGAGGCACTTGAATAATAACAGCTCATACAAAAACCTGAATTTCACAACCATTATAATCTCCTGCTATGTGGTCACACGTGCTACCTGTCCACACACAAGACCTTTAGTCTGGGAAGGTTGAAGCCATTTGAGAATCAGATCAAATTAACACTGAGAGCAAAGATATGCACTCTTCTTTGATCCACAGGGAGCGTCTCCAGTGAAATATACACCATCTGCTTTAACATAGAGAGGCAGAGCGTGACCGTAAAAAAAAAGTCAAGTCCCTGCCCTTGACCACAAAATCTCATTTTACTATTGAGGCAATTAAGAGGTCAGACGCCTAACGAATAAGCAGTTAACAAGCGGTTGGATGTGCAGTGGCACTCTGAACACTATGATCATGAGTCTGGGAACATGGGCAGATGTAATTACAGTGCCTTTCTCTCATTTACTGTTTTTCAAACACCCATTCATTATCCAGCTGAAACAAGAACATGTATGGTGTGTACCCGTTAGGCCTATTTATACATGAAAGTATGTTTCTAAATTAAAGTAAGCACAGAATTTACTCTGCTGAGGTGGCATGACAAGGGATCATTTCAATCATGAACTCTTGGCAAGAGTCTTGTTCAACTGGTTGTTGGTTCAGCAACTTCATCATTTTCAAACTAAGTGTCATAATCATAAGCAAATAAAAAAAGAAAAATAATAATAATAATTGAAACATTGTTCACTAGAGTAATCATTGCTGTACATGCAATATTTCTATTAGCTGATTTCCCCTCCCATTATATCTAATATCTAATCTCATTGAACAGCCCACTTTGTAAAGCAGTATACTGTTTCTATTTGTTTTATAAGAGCTGTTAGACTGAACTATAATAAGAATATAAGCTCTTGGCAATAGAAATGTGTTCTCAGAAACGTGTGGCTCTTAGAAATGTGTTCTCAGATATTTATTTTTGTACAAAAGTTTGTTCTGCTTATATTTGGCAACCGCTTTTTTTTTTACCAAATCTGTATTATTCCTCTGACAATGGTTTGGTAAGTAACAGTACTTTTTCCATTCAATATATATTTTTAAAAATTAAAAAATGAAGAAACGCTGACACCCAAGACTACATTCCATAAATGTGTCTTCACAACAAAAAAAAACAAAACAACTTCATAATAATTATTACAATATTTTCCTCTTGGTAAAATAACATGTTTTTAAATCTATTTATTATACCCAAACCAAATCCTTCTGGCCAATCAGATTTGAGAATTCAACTGCGCTGTGGTGTACATCATACTATTTAAGTTTGTGAAGTGCGTCAGGATTGGACTAAACAACAGGATACATATACACGTTAAAATAAACATTGAGGTTTTTTGTTTAAAGCATGGTAAAACAAAGCCAAAGAGAAACAACAAGGTAACTGTCTCCAAAACAATAAACAGGGCAGGATGTAAGTACAAATCTGAAAACCAAAAGAAAGTCATGCACAACAAATACACATTAGAACATGAGTAATAATGACCTAGAAGTGCCAGCAGGGAATGCATATAAACAACTGAGCAGTATATATATTTACAGAGTCGAATGAATAAACAGGTGAACTTGTTGAGAATCTCAATGAGTTTGAGCAATTTGTGTTGGCAGAGATTTGGGAAGTGGGCAAGGTTTCAAACTGGGGATTTGGGGAAATGGGGTTTCCCCAGGGCAGGGGGTTTTGGATAAGAAGGATATAGATACAATAAATATAGGATTAAGCTCATATCAGGATTATGAAAATGCATATAAACATCAAAACTGTGAAAATATAATTTATCTTATGAATTAAATGAACATTGATGGAGGTGTCATATTTACTTTAATCAAGTTTTTGAACTCGAAAACCCTACTACTACTGTACCACAGAGAGCATCCCGACCGGGTGCATCACAGTATGGTATGGCAGTTACAAGTACACAGCAGAAAGTCATGAGCTCATCAAAGAGGACATCTACTGGTCATGGTGCGAGTAAAGCACACAAAATCACCTCAGAGCTCAGTCACCCAGCAAACTATCCACTGTCTATTTTCTACTGTCTATTGTCTGATTTGGCATCCAGAAAACATTTTCAGGGCTTCCAGTCACTAATGAGTTGTCTAACCAACTGTCTTTACCTAAACAGCCTGCAGACAGGTCTGCATCTGCATCCCAAATGTCAATCACCAAGTCACTTGACACACTGTTCACTTCCTCTGCCACTTGATACTTTGACATTGACACTTTACTCATTTTAGTGCAATATGTGCTGTAGTTTCTGTCTCATTAAGTTGCAGTATACACTAACAATCGACATCAGGACTAATGGGAATGCTTGTACAACAACAGATTTATGCAGGTATCCAGTCACCCAATCAGGTGGCATCAGCAAAATGCATACAATCACCCAGATACAAGTCAAGATCATCAGTTAAAGTTCACAGCAAACATCAGAAGGAGGGAAAAGTGTGATCACTGTGACTTTATAAGTAGAATGAAATGCATTTTTAATGAGAGAGACCAGAGAAAAATGGCCAGACTGGTGACAGGAAGTCTAACAATGAATCTAAGGCTATCATAGACACAAGCCCTCTTAAACTGAACAGTTTAGCTTTTCCAGTCTTTAACTGTCCAGTTTGCGTGAGTCTGTGCCCATGATAGTTTCAGATTCTTGAACTTAGTTGACAAGACTGGAACCTCATGGTGCCACATTTTATCCACTCGTTGATGAACTTCGCAGTGTTCCATGGCACATCTAATGATTCGGAATTTCTTTTGTTCGACTCTCCTGAGCAGTCGGATGCAACCAAGAAAATCTTAGAGACATTTTACAGAAACATTTGATCTTTGTTAGGGGTTAATTAGAATCACTTCAATGCAGTTGCACTTTTAAGAGGGGTGTGTAAAGGTTTTATATCCATTGTATAGTAAGGGAAACGTAATGAGGGAGGACACTTCGCCCTTGAGCTATTTTTGCAGCTTGTGGAAACAGCCCCATCATCTGGTCACACTGCTTAGAGACAAATGAGAAATCTTCCTGAAAAATTGTACAGCTATTCCGCCATCTAGTGGTACGAACCATATATGTATATAATTATCACATTATTTAAAAATAAATAAATAAATAAGTGTGTGTGTGTGTGTGTGTGTGTGTGTGTATGTGTGTGTGTGTGTGTGTGTGTGTGTGTGTGTGTTGGGGGTTGAGATGTAGATAAAAAGACCTAGATGTAGATAAAAAGACCTACTGTAACATATATCCCCACACACATAAAAATAACACACATAAAAATAAATAAAAAAGCAGATTTTCCCATCACTCGTGATTCTGTAAGTGATAAAAACACAAAATAGTGATGGTGATGATGATGATGATGATGATGATGATTATTATTATTTTCCCGGAATCTCAGAACATGAACACTATTTTGTCTTTTCAGCCAGTAAAGCTGTTTCCATTACAGCTCTGCTCTATATTATTTAATAAATCAGATAGGCCTGTGCTGTGCTTTACTGTATTTACTTTATTGGGGGCGGAGTTCACAAGCGATCTGATAAAATACGTTGTCTAGCAAAAGCCATCTCACTTAAACGTCAGGATTTTCCAACAAGCTGGAAAGATGGCTGAAAGTTTGCACAGCGGTTCCCTCAGGCGTATTCGCAGTTTCATACCGATCGAGTTCAAAAAAGAACTGAAAGATGTGTCAACTCTGGCATTGCCTGTGGTTAGTAGTGTCTGAAAACTGTTTTTTTATATATATATATCGCTGAATTGTTAAGCTTTTAGTCTAGGTTCAGTGAGTAGAGCCTCTTCCAGGTCCGATGCCATGCTGCGTTCACGAGGTTCCTGCTTTCGTGGTTAATATAAGTTCTCTCTAGAAAGCATAACAGACTTTGACTCGTTTTGTCGTTAATGATTATAATTCAAACTCGATTTCTAAACCGATAGCCGGTTAACTTGTTACTTGTTTTTATCCCACTAGTTTTTGTCCTACGTTATGGTCTACTTGATCAGTTTTGTCAGCGTTGTATTTTGTGGACATCTAGGAAGGACAAGCCTGGACGGAGTGACACTAGCTACAGCAGTGAGCACTTTTAAACTCTTCTCTCTGGTCAGTCAGTATGACCAGTAACAATGACCAGGAGTTGCAGTTTTCACGAAAGAGAGTTTTTTCTATGTGCTCTTATTTACAGATTATTAACGTGTCAGCTGTTTCCGTAGGATATGGATTGGCTACAGCCGGTGCCACATTAATATCTCAAGTACACACACACACACACACACACACACCACTGATGCAAAAGTAATCCTCAGAAATGTAGTAGTTTTTGCTGATGACCCTGACATGACTGAATTGTATAACTGACTTTTGATAGAACCTTTAGGGGGAAATAAATATCATGTTTATGTTTCAAAAGTTAAGCAGTAATATACACTAATTGAATATAATAAAATATCTACTGAATTAATATTAATCACATATATTACGTGGCGCTTAAATCACAAGAGTTCTGTTTGCCTTTATATCAGTCTATTTAAATAATGATCTAGACAAACTTTTTTGTGGTCCCGTAGTCTACAAATATGATTATTCTGGCAGAACTAAGCCAAACAAAAAAAACAAAAAACAGGATATACTGTGTATTTAATTGTGTTTAATTAAACATCCCATCATGCAATATGTTTGATTGCTATTAATAAACCTTTGCTTCGTCTGTTAAATGACAGGCGTTTGGAAGTGGGAACCTTAAGCGAGTTGGTGTAATTCTGCAGAGGATGTTTCTCATCTTAATGTTGGCCTGCTTCCCTTGCTGGGCCATTTTAATAAACACAGAGTCATTACTGATTGCTGTTAAACAGAACCCTGAGGTTGCCAGGTTGGTTTATTGTCATTAAATTCTATATATAATTTATAGTTATTTTTTATTTTAGCTAAATGTCTTTTGTTAAGTTTCAAGTCATCTTTCTTTGTCTGTTCCAGACTATCTCAGCTATATGTGAAGATTTACATGGCTGCTCTTCCAGTAAGTGTCTATAATGTATATGACTTGACAACACTAAAACAATAAAATTCAGTATACACTGCCACTAGGAACCCAGTTTGCGAAGAAGAATCATATACTCTGTTTTTTTTCCCTTATAAGGGATTGTTTATGTATATAGCTGAGGCAACATATCTGCAAAATCAAGTAAGTAAAAAAGCTGAGGCAACATATCTACAAAATCAAGTAAGTAAAATTAGAAAACAAGTTAGTGTGGTGTAAATTTGACATTTAATTAAGCATCTCCTTTTAGGGTATCATGTGGCCATTGGTCATCTCTGGAGCTTTAGGCAATGTGATCAATGCCTTGTGCAACTATATTTTCCTATTTGTTTTGGATCTTGGCATTGCGTAAGTATAGAAAATCAGTGAAGGTTAAAATATACATTCTACAAGTATAGTAATTCCAGACCATAATATGTGTATGGATATAATGATTGAATATATTTGAACAAAAAAAAGGCACATTTAATGTTGTCTGTTTAATCAACAGTGGATCGGCAGCAGCCAATGTTGCCTCAGATTACGCTATGGCTATTATACTGTTTGTCTACATTGTGTATAAAGGTCTTCATAAGGACACCTGGCATGGTGAGTTCATATAATAGACCCAGATGTTTAGTAGTGGTTTCAAAGGTGGCTTCAGTGGTACTTACACACATCTGATAACGTCTTCGGTCAAGACAGGACGCAGGATGTTTGCGGTATAATTGATTTGATTACACACAAGAATAACTGTTGTATATTTACTTTCACAAATGAAACAATATTGAACCTTTTTTAAGCATACATGTATGCCCAACTTCACATAAATTCAGACATGAAATTATTCACTGATGGCTTCACTATGATATGTCATAAGCTATTGAGATGTACAGCTCATGTTTGTCCTCTGTGCAGGCTTCTCAATGGATTGTCTACAGGAATGGGGTGAATTTATGCGGCTGGGCATTCCAGGCATGCTAATGCTGTGTGCAGAGTGGTGGACCTATGAGCTGGGTGCATTTTTGGCAGGTAAAATGTTCTTTGAATAAAGTGATAATGTTTAGTCTTGTTAATGTGCCGAGGATATTTATATGTAATGTTTCAATCTAAAATTCATCCTGCAGGGTTGATCATTTTCTCTGCCTTTGTCTTGCATGGCAGGTTTGATAAGTGATGTGGAGCTGGGAGCCCAGTCAGTTACTTTTGCACTGGCAAATATTGCATATATGGTAAATACTTCAAGGATATTCTGCTGAAGTAATTCTTTTTGTATTATTAATGTATTTAAATCTCAACTATGTTGTTGACTACTGTCATATTGAAGACTGTCCAAACTGTTGCCAGTTTCCTGCAGGCTTTAGTGTGGCAGGCGGTGTGAGAGTGGGAAATGCTCTGGGTGCTGGAAACACTGAACAAGCCAAGCTGTCTGCCAAGATCGCTATAGCCTGCGCAGGTACTTCTTAATGCATTACACTGACTGTCCAAGTGTTTATTATAAGCTTGCTGGGCTAACAAATTTCACATGCGGTGATTACAAACAGGACTATGTTGTACAGCATCAGTAGATTGTACACCTGTAATAAATCAGATTACTAGTTGTTGGCCAGATTCTTGACACTGACACTCCTAGTTTTCAGGATGACAATTTGGTGTGTGACTAGTTTGATTTTGATTTTTCAAAATCAGCAGGCCTCAATCCCTGTGAATTATTTATAACTCCAGGTATAATGTCACAATAGCAGGACTACAGACAGTGGAAAATCCAGCTCCTTGAAAAAAAATGCCACCAACATGGGATCACAAAAGGCAACCTTGGAGTCGGGCAGTCCTTTATTAATTATTATATAATCTAATAAATAATAAATTAATAAATAATACAATTATTTTAATAATCATGATCCTTTAAACTGATCGTTTTTAGTCATTAGGTTTCATTATCATATGTTTGCATATAAATTTTTAGAGATGATAAGCATGATGTCCATTCTCAATTAGTTGATATGTATACATTTTTCACTTCCTTATTTGGGTCTTGCATGTGCTAGTACTTCAAAAAGCCGAAGGTGAACATTTTTGTATAGAAACCCTTCACTGATCCATTTATTTAATATGTAATATCATTATTATTATTAGTGCATCTGAAATGCCTGCAGTGCATCCCAAATGCCTCCTAAACACCTTGTTGTCTATTAGCACCTACATGGCAGTGCTTTGCTGAAATTATTGTTTAATTGTGAGAGCCACACACACACACTCTCTTGCAATGTTCTTCCCCTTTTGCTTTTCTTTTTTTTAACTCACCATGACCCGCTATTTAGAAAATAATATATTTTGTGCTCTCTCTTCCAAGCAAAGGTAATTTTTGTTGTAAATTGTTGAATATGCTGTTGTCTTCCATCCACCATTTATAAGCACTGTCTTTGGGCATCTGTTTATTCTGTCTCAGTTGCTTATCGATCGGTGGGATTTACTCCTGAATGGTGACTTGACTAACTGATAACTATCTGATTATCTGTACTCACAAAACAAGTTTGTTTGCAGCATATGTCCATCATTGAGTAGCTGATTGTTATTCATCAATAGATTGATCTTTATCTGAAAACGCACCCATATTTACATTTTAGTGGCATAAAGGCACCAGAAAAGAATAAAATCATTAATTACAGTAAAGGGTATGACAATAATTCAGTCAGAATTGTGGCATACGTAATTGTATAGCAGAATTCACAAGGCTGTAAACTTATGATTCTTGTGTGGCTGGCACACCTGTATCAATCCCACAGTTCACTGACATATTCTCTGTTAACTATACTGTGCTTTTGAAACAGTCTGCGTCTCAGTGTGCTTGGCAGTTATCATTGGCAGTAGCAAAGATGTCATTTCTTACATCTTCTCAAATGATGAGTGAGTGCACCACACTTAATCTACTATGAATTTACTAAGCATTGTGAAAACTAAATGATTTTATTAATGTCATTCTTTTGTTTGAGATATATTTTTTAGATGAACTCAGATCATCAAGGAGCTACCTACTATTCATTCATATATATTCAGTCTCAAAGTTGGGTTATCACTTACATCGTAAGCTATAGAGTGTTACTGCTATGACTCATAGATTTCTTACAATGACTTAACTCCTTGTTGAACTTTGCCTATGTAATATGGGTTTTGTTTGGTGTGATACAGTATTGTTTGAGAAATTATTGAAAGGTTACTTGAGAAACATTGTGTCTTTTCTCACAGGCGGATCAGAGAGCGAGTCAGCAGTGTAATGGTGCTCTATGCCCCTTTCCATCTCTTTGATGCAGCAGCAGTGAGTAATCAGCCAACTAGTTAATGTTTAAATTCTGAAGTACACTTCATGTATTATTTACAACATCTTATATAGACAGATTGATCAAAGCTGTTTGTCGAGAATGTGTTAAGACTCTGTTTCTTCACTAACCAGGCAGCTGGTTCGAATATTGTCCGAGCCCTAGGAAAGCAGGTGTATGGGGCAGCTGGGAGCCTGGTTGGATATTATGGCATAGGCTTTCCTATTGGAGTATCTCTGATGTTTGCTGCTAAAATGGGCATATTTGGTACAAACACAACTTTTTCTGTAACCCACTCTCTCTTCTTGTATAAGTTCTTGCTTCATGCTTTATGCTTCTCCTGTCTCATAGGTCTTTGGAGTGGCCTGTTGATTTGTGTGTTCCTGCAGTCCGTTTTCTTTAATGTTTTCCTAATAAAGCTAAACTGGGTGAAAGCCACAGAGGAGGTGAGAGCTCCAGAAAAAAAAAAAAATCATTTGACTTGCATCTGTCATTGTAACCTTAATACATCAGTTTTATTAACACCTTGCCCTGATCACAGGCACAGATAAGAGCTGGAATTCAATTGGACTGCACAGATAATGGTAAGAATCCTGCCAGATATTTGCCATTGATTGTTTAGTAAGCGTAAATTAACTGTTAGAAGAAAATGGCAGAATGTTATCACATTTACCAGAATCTTTTTATTTTGCAGATACAGTAGAGCAGGCTAACAACATGGATGTGACTGATGAAGGTTCTAATACTGACACTGAGAGGCTGGCGGAGAATATGACCAACTTGTCCACGAAGGATCCATTACCTTTAGGGGTCTTGGTTGCCTGCAGAAGCCTGACTCTATTGGCTATGTTCATTATTCTGGGTCTAGGGATTGCCTTAAGTGTGATTGTGAAGAGGTAGCAACATGCTCATTTGGCCTAAAGCCATGTTAAAGATTTAATAGTCCCAGGGAATTTAATGTATGGACATTCAGTCTGTAATAGATGTCAGGCCAAAGCCTACATGAAGGTATAATGCTCCATACAGTAGGTTTACAGTCTCATGTCATATGTTTCAGGAGTTACAGAAATGCATATTTTAATAAAATTATTTAAGTGACAATGTTAGTTCTTTGTCTAGACAGTTCATTCCATTATTTATTTATTATTATTATTTATTTATTATTATTTATTTATACTATTAGGTTTGTAATCTGTCAACCTAACAATATTTACCAGAGTTATATTCTTTAGACAGAGAGATCATTACTGCTGGATTAGTTAGAATTTCACAGTATTTCTACTTCATGTAGATTGATAACATTCTCACATTCCAGTAGTAAAGAAAAGTGTCAAACAACTTTAGTTAAGTTAGTTTAGTTAATATGCTGTTCCTTATCCTGGTAGTTTATAAGGCACTAAGGTCAGTACACTATAATGGTAATACAGTGTATATAATATCAATACCACATGAAAACACTATTCTCCAGCAAGGATCTCCTAGTCTCAAAAAGACAACATTGTTGTGGCAATGGGAGTGGATAAAGTGGAGTTCTCCAAGTCCAAAGTGCTATTGTTGATGGATGGCACCTCAGGTAGAGGCAGGATGAAATGGACCATCATCCCTACACTGAGGATAAAGACAGCAGTCAGAGCAGTCAGACCTCTCCTGACTATGAGCTGAGAGGTGGAGAGGTGGTTTTCTTTGCTCCTTCCTCCTTCCTGAGTCTTTCTCAATCTGTCCTGTGAGGCGGAGAGCTGATTTTCTTTTCTCATTTCTCCTTCCTGAGTCTCTCTCAATCCCTCCAGAGCCACTGAAGTGCTTCTTTCCTCAGCCGTGTCTTGAGAGCTTACAGCTACATAGCCATTCTGATTCTGAAGCTGATTTTCAGTGAATAATATATTATTTGTGGTGTTTGGCAATATTTACCCAGTAAAAAACATTCAAGAAAGAGAATTCAAGAAAGAGAAACTTACCTCCAAATTACTGAGTGCAAGGAAGAAGCTATCGGAGAGCCGGCGGCTGGATCTAAAGTCTATGCCTCTGCTCTTCCCTATTCCAGCACGCTCAATAGCCTTAAATAAGCATAGGTGCCAGCATTAACCCATGAAACCTGTCTGATTATGACCAGTTCATGTGAGATAAACACTTGATAGGACATACCTCTTCTGTTAACCTCTTCCAGTTTAATTTGAAGATGATGACAATGAAAAAGATTGATAGCAAGAAGACAGCAACAAAAAGGCCCCACCAAAAGCCTGTAATCAAAGAAATTAGATTTAATATTTTTGCTTACAGATGAAGCACAATGCAATTCATACTAATATTATTTTTATATACAATTGTTTTGAAAAGTACAAACCGGCAACTTGTAACTTTGCTGGGAAGGTCAGAGCAATACTTAATGGAAGTCCAATACAGTAGTAACTAATTAGATTAGCAATGGCTGCAATCCCCTGCTTCCCAGTGCCCAGGACTATGCCCATGCCCACACACTAAGGAAAAAACAGTCATAGTCTCAGTATTCTCATTATTTATTATTTATGCTGTAATGTGTCAAGAGAAGGGATAAAGCTAGTATAGTATAGTATAGTATAGTATAGTACAGTATAGTATAGTATAGTATATGTAGCTGGCTAAAGTACAGTACAGTGGATCTTATAGTTTTATCTGGTGTTCCCCTGGGGTTATTTATTATTTATTTATTTGTTGTTTGTTTGTTTATTTATTTCAGTTACTACAGATGAAAATCACAACCCACCACTATTAAAGTTAGTTTATTATTATTGAGTTATTGTAGCAATTAGAGTATGATTTGGTTAACACAAAGGAAGTTATAGTTATAAGCCTAGAAATAATATCAACTTAAACCTGTGTTCTGTTGGTATAAAGTTGTATCTAATAAATATACAAAATATTACTGTACACATTTAAATCATTTTCATGACATAATTCTGTACTGAGGCAGTCTATGGAATTTCTTTAACATTTAAAATGATCCTTGGCTGAAAGATTTTGAAAACCCTTGGCAGTGTATAGTGTAGTATCAAATAGAACAGAGTACAGAGGAATTAAAAACTCACCAGCAGTCCATTAAAGAATTGAAGGGGGCAGTAAATGCTCATGAGTTCAGAAACTAACTCTGCTATGGACCTGAAAATAAAGGCCAAAAGTCAAAACGCAATTTCTATGTTTCTTTGTTTTATGTTTTATGAATAAAATAAATCCTTTGATTAATGTTCACAAAACCTAATTCAAGTATTAAAATGTTTCAAATATTAAAAACCAGATCTATGTACTTACTCATCTGAAGTGAACAAAAATCCAATGACTGTTTTTGTTCCACCAAGCACTACACCCTGAATGATTGCCAATACAGCTAAAAAGGGAGTCAAATCAATTAAGTGCTTTTGGTCAAGCTATAGTGCTTTAATGATTATGAGTACTGATTATATAGGAAATATATACGTGTTGTTACCTGCACAGATGAGAGAAACTTTGCTAGTGAGGATGGCTCCAGCTGTATTTCCAGCTCCTAATGCATTACCCACACGCACACAAGCTGCACCTTGTATTCCAGCTGGGATCTACAGGTATAATACACACACAAAAACAATATGTACAGGAAACAAGCATGCCATAAGAATTACACTTTCTTTAATCTACAGCTCTGCTCAGGAAGAAGGACATGCATGGATTATGGTTAGGGATGGAAAAAATAATAATGTGAAATGATAAAATTCTTATTATACTTGAAAGTATAAATAATTTGTGTAGAGTGAATACTGAAAGTATAGATAATTTGTGAAAATCTTACTCAATTAACAAATAAAATTTAATTACCAAACCTAATTAATCCACTCAAAAATGTACTCAAGTCTAAGTAAAAAGGTTACTACTTTTAAACGTACTCATGTATTAAGCAATAAAAAGATTTCACATGAAAAATAACTGCTAGGATAATTTTCAATTTTCAGATTTCACCTGAAAACATCATCCAGTCTCAATATAGGTTTGCTGATCATATGCATGACTCATAATACATAGTTTGATAATTAATTGATAACAATGTAAAAAATCAGTGCTTATTAGCTAGACTTTGAATTACTTCCTGGTAAATTGTTAGCTACTGATGTTAGTGTAACCTCCTAACGTGGTGACATGTAACATATGGAAACACTTTAGTAAAGAAGAGCCAGGGGTGCTCAACACTTAGTTCAGCAGTTATCCATCTACAAATGCACATGGATAGAATGCCATTTTTTTGACTGGATGCTAAGCACTCATTGATATACAGCATACAGTCTTTGCATGGATGTAAGAAGACCTGACCTTTCTATTTTGTAATGAATACATTGAAGGTCCAATGTGTTAAAAGAGTTTTTTCCTTTCCTGGAAATTTATCTTAGTAAGAATACTTAATATATTTAGTTTATTAATACGCAAGTAAAGTATAAATACCTACTGTATTATAGTAGCAATGTATTTTTATGTCTGATTATGGTACACAACGGAGTCATCTTTATTAATGTGTTACAAAACAGAATGGCATGTATATATTCAGAGAGACTGTTACCATGTAGTTTATATAAGCAAGCATTATAACCACATGTTGAGCAGCCAAGTCGATTTCCCCCAGCATTCCTGTGAGGAAGGGCACAATTAGTTATTATGCGTCTACAGTAACACTACAATTAATAAAAAACTGTTCAGAGATTACCTGCTAGGAATCCACCAATTTCATAGATCCACCATTCAAAGCATAACATTAGTGTACTAGGAATAGCCAGCTTCATGTAGCTGTCCCACTCCTGCAAAGATTCTGAGGACCAGCCTGGAATGAAAAGCAGGAGAAATGATAGAAAGCTGAAAGAATATCTCAGTGCTATCTACCTGACAAATGTTCTGTAGGGCACATTAACATCAGTATTAACTGATAAAATGTATTTTCATGTGCAAAAGAACATGCTCACCTCCCCACGTCTTAACATGGAGTTTCTTAAAGCGAATGTAAGCAAACAAACTGAAACAGGAAAAGACCTGTGCAAAACAATTGGCTGCTGCAGATCCACTGAAACACAAAAAAAATATCGCAAAAATAAACACACACCCACAAATGATAACATCCATTGTCTTTTCAGGAGTGGACTGAAATGTTGAAATGAATGAATAAATGAAAAATACTTACTGTACCCCAAGATCCCACCAAAATAACAAAATGTAGTGGACCAGCACATTCACAACATTGGCCACAACAGATACATACACCTGAGGTATAATCACCCCCTGCACAGAGATACTGATATAAGAACCAGATACTTTGTGGCATTTTTTCACTGCTTACAGAACATTTCACTCCATCAATCAAACCTGGTTCTGGAGGTAAGACACTTGCAGCTGGTAGAGAAATATAGCCTGTAAACATCAAACATAAAGCTAACATGAGCATAGACCTAAAAATGCATACAAAATGTATGGTTTACAAGATGGAAATACATCAAGTAAATATGACCTTACCGGAATAGCAGGAAGGTATGCCTCAACATAAATCTGGGCTACCCTAAAAAAACAACAACAGTGAAGTCATTACTGTGTTACATTAAGGAACAATTATTAATGCTCCAGAAATTCCTGTGATAATATTTAACACAGTATCATGATAGAAAATAATGCTTGACAAAAGGTATAATAGACAATTAAAGGCTTTGCAAGTGTAAAAACACATAAATGACTGCTTTAAAACACCACATGAAGTCTGGGCTTCCCCTTTCTAAAAATTTCCTTAATATGCAACAATGAAATGTTTACCAAAGTGACTATGTTATTCTTCAGTCTTGGTCAAATGTAATATTTTTAGCGAATTAAATGATCAAATATTTTAATTGCAATATCTCACTGTTTGTTCATTTAACTCAAACTCTTTTCAGTGGGAAGAGCTAACACATTGCTAACAGACAGCAGAAAGCTTGTGCATCAGTTAATGTGTGTTATGTGTTATGGGTTTTCTTATGATGAATTTTAACTGTCTGAATGGGCAGAACCTTCGAAATACCTGCCATTCAGTAAATTAGGCATAATCATGGCTGACATCTCAAACATCAATATAGCCTGATTAATTTCTGTAATATGTCGTTTATTAGTCTAGTTAGTTAGCTGTCACTTCAGTATTCAGCAACCGGCGTTTTAGGATGAGATGGCAGACCCTTTATAATTCTCATTCTTATGTGAGGAGAAACTAAAAATTATACAGTAAACCAGTTGTTCCTGTTATATACAGTATGTAACATAGCATGTATAACATTATAAATATCCACTGGTTTCATTACAGCCTCAGGAGCACTCTGCTGCACAGATGATGAAGGAAACGTGCCTGAAACATTCCGTTTTAATAGAAACTTGTGTACTATATTGAACTCTATGACCTCTGTGGCCACCACAGATATACAGTATACACACACTCACACACCATAATAAAAGCTGTGCTTTCCCTATGAGTTACCTCATTTCAACCTCTTATGACCAGATATAAATTATGCCTGACCTGGTTACAGCAGGGTCCTGTCCCAGCAGGAGTAAGAGGGACTGGGTGTTAATAAGCACACCCCAGCAGGGAAGACAGAAGAGCAGCAAGATCAGAATGCTTCTTTGCAGGATTACTCCTACATGTAGCAGGTTTTTACTCCCAAATGTCTGTGTACATGAGCACATAGAAATGGAAGCTTAATTACTGAGGCGAAGAAATGGTATGGCTGCTATACTTTGCCACTGAATGAGTTCACATTTTGACCGCTGTCATGGATGTAATCAGTAATGGCTAGATTTCTTTCATTAGTAAATGAAGTAGGCTAAAATCAATTGAATTTTAATAATGCATACATTTAGCCTTTAGTTAAATATCACATTCATCAAATACTAAATAGAAATAAGAATCTATAATTTTAGTTATGGACAATGAAAGAGATTGTTTTATTCACCTACCTGTGAAACCAGTGTATCACAGGCCAAAGTTAGCCCTAATCCAGTTGCTGCAGAAGTTATATTTATTGTCTAAAAATACAGTAAATGGATTTTTACTCAGCATGATTGTGCATGATGGAAAAAAGAGAGTATTTTAATAATGAACTCTGCAAAAGCATTAAATTAAAGAGGGATACACTGGGCGACTCACAGCTGAGGCCATGCCATAGCCTGCAAGTACAGTGTTCCCTAGGCGGCCACAGAACATTGTGACCACAAAGAAAAGAAGGAAATTCAAGACCCGGCACACAAGCTGGGGAAACAAACACAACCAACAGAGATAAAAGACTCAGCAGAGTGAAAAGGGCAACAAACAACCGTCAAGAGTTTTAAAAAAAATGTGTAATAATAGCACAGAATTGTGCTTGATGTTTTTTCCCTATATGATTCCTTTATATTCATGTTATACTGTGCTATGGCTACTTGCAAAATCAGAATTATATATCACTACCCATGTTTACATTCATATTAATATTACAAAATAAGAACAAAAACTGTATTAACAGATATTAAAATTATAAGACCAGTTCAAAAGTTTCTGAATACGAATCTGAATATCATTCTCCATTTTTTTCCTACAAGACAAACATTCTATGCTCAATGAGAAAACGAGCTCATGTAAGTATGCTATTACTCTTATGCTCTTGCATAAGCTTGCGATCACTCACCAGGGGCCCAGTCATCCTCAGGATGTGGTAGAGCTCCTCTCGGTAAGCCAGAGGGAGGCAGCGTCTCACACAGGGGCAGCAGAAGAGCTTGGAACTGGGTTCCATTGCAGGAGCTTCAGCTCTGGAGTTAGATCCCGCCATGATCGTCTCAGAGGTCCTCAGTAAACCCAAGCTCACCAAAGGCAACAGTGTCTCAGCTGCAGCTGTGCATTCCTCTGACTTCTAGGTAAAAGGTTTCACAACTCTTAAAAGCTCACTGATTAAGTGAGATGCAGACATCAGAGATCAGCAATGGGGACTGCAAGCTCATAGTAGTAGCTAGAACTTCACAATTTGCATTTTGAATACAATTACTCAGAGCTTTGTCAAATTAAAGCATTTATGCTTTAAAAACATATTTCCTTATAATGAGCTTCAATCATCATTAGCTATAGCATATAATGAAATATATTAATAAATATATATTCAGTTAACTCCAATAACAATGGGTTCCCTTGTCTTGAAAATAAAACATTAATATAACATGGAAAACAAACACTAGCTATTATTATTATTATTATTATTATTATTATTATTTCCAGTTGTATCCAATATTATTTCCCATTTCCAATGTCAATTAAAATCAGATCTAAATAATATGCATCTTTACATTAGAAATCTCAAATAAGTTACTGCATTACTTGATGTCTATTTCTTCACACTCAATATGCTCTTATTATTGAATGATCTAATTTTGTCATAACCACCTTGGAATTTTACAGCCACCAGTTCACAACACACCTTCCAGACAATTTGTTAAATATTCAAAACAAAAAATACGAGACATGTTTCAATATGTATGCTTATGGAATATTTTAAGAGTGTACTCACAGCATGAACGCTTTTCCCCGCAGCATGCGTCTCACCCAAAAGTTGAGCAAAGGTGGCTTCTTAGAAAGGAAATCACCACCTTAATGAAATGTGCAGTATTGCTAGGTCAAACTTTTCATCTCCACTTTTAAAATGAGTGAACTGGGTTACCCCCCCCCCCCCCCCCCCCTTTAGGGAGGAAACTCAGGAACTGTTGCATGAACTTGGGAAACAAAGAGATGGAAATGAAAGGCTTCATATTAAACTGATGTGAGCCCAGACGGAGATTTCACACCAAAAGTGAAAAGAGATAAAACTGATTTTACAGATGTCATTCCAATTCCACTGAAAAACACGATCAATTCCTAAATTTCCTAGATTTATTAATTTGTTTTCTCATTTAATATGTAATAAATATGATGTCATTTATAAAATGACCATAAAACTATGGTAATCATACCAGAAATCATACTAACCTTTCATCCTACCAGCCTTTATCTATATGATCATATGAAGTGCTTGGACGAATGTTATCTTCAGCAGAAGGTTTACTGTGTGCATTATCTATTAGACTGTGCAGTAACTAACCTTCTATTTAGCAGTGGTTACAATTATTTTGTTATAAATCTAACAGTGTTATGAAAAATATATGCAAATGTTTAGGATTTAAAACAAAGTTTAGAATAGCAAATAAATTGTTTTATTGCACTGTTAACAATGGAAACAACAAAAGAAGGCCTTCGCATGACAAGAGGAAGAAACTTTGTGGGGAACCAAAAACTTATCTGGGTGTCACCAGATTATAAATAATTTCCCTATGTACTATATGGTCAAAAAGTTATTTCATTGTCTTACCATGAAGACTATTTTATTGAAGTTATCAACTGTTCACTAATGATGCAAAACTGTTCATGGCAATTGCAGTCCAAGGCCTTCTTCATGGTTTGTAAATGGTATCATCCACAGTAATCTCATGTATGTTTAGGTTGTCAATGTGGGGCCACCTTCAGTAGCAGCTAGTGCTTTCCAAGTGATCAGAACTCCAAGTGATGCACTAAGCATGAGGTTGCTGAACCATTAGGTAATAATTTATTTGTGTAACAAATAATAAGACTAATAGTAATGCCTAATATTATCTGTCTTGTGAGACACATACATCTTAGGCAAGAGTGAACAGTAACATCAAAATATTTAAAATATTGCTAATATGTTTCTCAGTGTATATGAGAGTAGACAGACAGGAGGAAAAATCATCATACAATGTACAGTCCTGCAGATGACTTGATAGTGGTTTCCATACAACAGCTTTGAATTGGACTGGACTCAATTTTCTCTGTCAATAAAACAAAACAATGTTATGTTTTTTAAAGTAAACCCACACTCACTACAGGGGACAGTCTTTTTGCCACAGCTGTGCAGTCACAGGTCACCATGACAAAGGTTTACCAATTAGCACCATGAAGCCTCTGCTGAACATATGAAAGATTTTGAGATATTAGCGCTCATTAGAATAAAAAGAATACATACTTTCTCCTGAATAGAAATTGTATGCCTATAAACAGTACATGGTTTGCAATACTATAAACGGTCATAGATGTCTCAAAAGAAGGCATAGCACTGTATAAAAGAAGACAGGCACAAGACTTTCACTCTTAGAAAGTAAAATTTGTAAATATTCTTTTGCTGAGAAACTGGATTTAAAATTTTACAATGTATAAATAAATAACCAAGCGTACTATTCACAATCATGTCTCATTGAACTTATTGGAAACATGAAAAATTAAGTGGTTATATATGTATTATAGCTGGATATATTTCACTGGTTTGTGTCACATTTTAATTTATTTAATATTAATATTAATATTAATATTAATATTAATATTAATATTAATATTAATATTAATATTAATATTAATATTAATATTAATATTAATATTTATTTATTTATTTATTTATTTATTTTCGTTCACTACATCTGTCATTACAGCTCTACCCCAAAATTGTACTGCAACTCTTTCTGATGTGAAGGCAGTCCTACAACCATCTCACTATATGACCTACTGTGTATGGTTATGTATGTGACAAATAACATTTTAATTTGAATCATATAGGTGGCAAATGATGATAAAGCCTACTGTCTCTGGAACTGTAATTTAGGGATGAACACCATTCCTCCAAAAAAAGTAACATTATCTACTGTTGTTTATGGTCTAACGTTTTTCAAAGGCTCCCATAGATAGACATGAGTTTATGATGACGCCCATAGCATATCAGTGATTTACATCATATTCATACTGATCTAATCAATCAGTAAGCCCTTGAACCCTGTGGGTTGGAAGGCATGTGTGTTAGTAAGGGGTTGGACTAATACAATCTACCAGAACTTCAATGCACCTTGAAATTTATCCTGCAAGTTTCTGGAGCTGTACCGGAGGGATAAAATACCAATCTAAAAAAATTATTTAAGTTGAGGTCAGAGCTCTGTGCAGGTCTCACTTCAACCTCAGGAAATCATCTCTTCATGGACCTTGCTTTGTGCACAGGCGCACTATCATGCTGGAATATGTTTAGGCTCAACCCCTTAGTAATAGTGAAAAGAAATCTTAATACTACAGAATAGTTTAATGCATCAGTAGGAAATGTCCACATATACAGCTCTACAAAAAAATAAGAGACCACTGCCCAATCTCCAGATTTGAACCCTATTGAAAAGCTCTGGAATGTCATCAAGAGGAAGATGGATGATCACAAACCATCAAGCAAAGCTGAGCTGTTTGCTTTTTTTGCAAAAAGAGTGGTATAAAGTTCCCCAACAGCAATGTGAGAAACTGGTTGAGATCATGGAGCCAAAACTCATGCAAATCGGGGTTATTCCACCAAATACTGATTTCTTAATGTTATTTAGCCAAAGCATTAACACAAATAGTTTACAAATTATTTGCATTTTGTTTTATTTGAGTTATTAAATCTCTGCAAATACTGCATGATCTTGGGTTATTTTGATGTGTTGTCATTTCCTTTAGATATACACTCTAAATAACAATAGTTATATTTTGAATTTAGGAGAAATATTGTCATCAGTTCATAAAAAAATGAAACAAAACTCACCAATACATGAACCAGTAAGAAAAAAACATAAGAAACTGATTATTTTTGCAGCGGTCTCTTATTTTTTTCCCCCAGAGCTATAGGTGTGATCATCATGTTTTCAAATACTTTTTGCCAAATGGTTACTGTCTGATAGTTACCATCTAATACTTTGCCAAGGCCATTACACTAAGTTAAATATTGATGCTTGAGCTCAGAGTTAAGTCTCATAAGGAAATGGATTACACAGGGGAAAAGCCTTTGAACGATTGACATAATCATTACCTGAAGCTGCTGGAGTAGAGAATTCATTATAATTTCTACAACCCTTAAAATTTGATGTTTACATGCTTAGTCAAGCCACACATATATATGACTCAATTTATAGCAGTAACTACTGTATTTTCTGATTCTGATTTCATATTCTGATTCTGATTATAGCTCTCATTCATAAAATAGTCAATATTTGTCTGTGCAAATTAAGAAATTTACATATCTGTTTAACTTTTTAGTCAGGGGAAGCAAACATTTCTTAAAATCATTTTGATAACTAATAGTGCAATAGTCAGGGCTTAGTAAGACTTTTCCAGTATGGGCAATCAGTGCGAAACTAATCCCCATGAGCCTGCTGGGTCAAACCTGCAGGTCAGAACAGTGCTTATGTAACATGCTTATGTAAGATGCTGTGTTTTGGTGACAGAGACAGAGTTTCCTTATCTTTCATCTAATTCCTCTAATGTCCTGCAGCAACTGAGAGCAGATGTGTATGGGTGAGAATACATGGTATAATTAAAACCCTATTTATTTCCTAAAGATATATTAAGGTTCTACAAATGGTTCTAATTACATGGTTGGGCATTAGCCGAATTTATCAAGATAAGCCTGACCCAAACATAATTTCTTACCAGGATGTCCAGGTGGTGTCTGTGCTTCATGCTTGAATGACACTGGAGGCCCCTTTGGAAGATAAAATGTGCTGTTCCTTGGTATGTCTTTGGAGCACCTCAGACTTCATCACATTTTAGTTAAAAAATCAGGAATCTTCTGCTACTTTAAATATGTAACACATTAAGTACAAACTCTTATGGGGAACTATATTTAGCATGCACATACTCCTACGTACATCATATCCATCTCCGGATACCAGAAGTGTTAACCTCTTGTGAACAGTTTAGATGTAATGAATGCTTCACTGCAGATTATTTGATGGTAAAAGACAGAGGAAAAGTACATGGTTTCATCACACACTGAGCCAAAAGCAATTTTATTGGCCACAACTACCACAATCGTGAGTTTTACCACCTTAGTCCTGTCATAAACAATATATCTTAAAATAAATAACTTGCATAAAATACAAATATATTCTCTGAATATACAGATATGTCTATATCTTTGAAAGGTTATACACACGTCAATAAGGCTGGAAATACATTCATATACTGAGTATACTAATTCAGAAAGTGACAAATGTTCACACTTCACAAAAGCTCATACAAACAAAAGTCTATCTTAAAATTTCTTTGTCACATAGGCTCAAGCTGCAGGCTCGGTTTCAGACTGTATTTTTCAATCACATGACCTCTGGGTAAGGAAAGATAATAAGAGAAAATACAGTTCACCATGACTGCTCTTCATTTCAATCAATAAACACAAAACAGCTCAAATCAACACAGACATGTTGTTTTGCATGTATGCACACACACACACACACACACACACACACACACACCACACTAAGTGGTCTATATAAAGGACATTGTCCATTATACAAGTGTCACTTTGGTTAAGCAAATTAAGAAACATTGCAGTTTTCAGCTTTCAGTGAAGAAACAGTTTTCATTAATAAAAAAGCAACTAAATACAACACAAGAGACTAACATCTCAGATGTCATATTTATCTTAATTTATAGAGATTGTATAGGTCAGCATTATGAAAACAAGCAGTGAATGTTTCAAGCTTCAAAAATATTTTAAAATGATGTCAGTCTACTACCAACCAATATGTTTATTGACATCTAGTTTAACCTAAGAGTGATGAACTTATTCTGATGTATTACACACAAAAAGCCCTCAAGGTCTTTGTTGATTACAGTCCATCATACCTTTAAATCTAAAGGTGCCAGAAATCGTTCTTCAGAGTGCCACAGTAGAACTATTAGGATTTCCTGAAGGTCTTTTTTGACTCATGAATTTCGCCAAACTAACACAAGCTAAAAACAAAATATATCTCAGTGGTCTTCAGGAAATCACACAAGGTTGTGCTGTGGCTCTAAAAGTTCTAAAGAACCTCTTTTGGGGACTTTTATTTTCACACTGACCATGTTATGTTGACAATGTTATTTAACCATTTCTTTCTCAAAGTAGTGATACTTTCAAACTTTGGCCTGTAGTGTTAAGTCTATGCATGAATCAATTATATGTAAACAATATCAATATCAGATTAGACAATTACCTTATTATTGTGTAATATCAGGGCAGTACACTCACAACCTTGTGAACAACAACAACCACTATCACAATACAAATACAAAACCATTATTTGAATGGTAAACATTGCTGTATTCAGCCATAAACAATTACATCTATAGTACCATAATCAATTTGATTTAGTGCAAGTTACAATATTCACCTAAGTGAGGAATTGAGGAATATCACAAATGTACACAATACATGTAATACACTTAAGCTGCCCCCCATTTTAAATCTCTGAAAATCATGTTTTCTGGACAGATTACAGTTTTAAAAAGAAGATATGAACAATACATATTTGTTCAAGGAAAATATTGGCCACAGAAACAGAAACCACTGATGTATGATAATCCTCTCATCTTGTAGTCAATCCACAGTTACTGATATAACAGACATGAGACATGGGAAATGAGGTATGACCTCGCACAGAGGTATGGGGAAGTTTAGCACTTCTCTTAGCACAGGTTCTATGCTGGCATATGCACTGTACTGGCTATGCAGCTGTGGCATGAAACAGCGGGTTTGGGTCAGCCTAGCCCCATCTCTTCAGCCAGCTCATGGACAGATACCAAGAGAGCAATGTTGAGTCTGCAATATTTACACAGAAGGATTATTGCAGGAGCCAGCATAAAGGCCTGTCCAAGCAGCATGTTATGAGCTTGCCTCTTCAACTGTGTAAATTTCCTTGGGCTTTGGACATCTGGATGTTTCTGCTGGAATCTTATAAATCTCCTCTTGCCTGGCACCAGACTGACAGAATACCTCGAAATAGGATGCCTGGAGGCGAAGCTCAAGAAAGTCAGAGAGCAAGCCAAATCCTCACAAGGCCAAGCAAAAATACCTCTGTGTTGCTGACTCCTTAAAAAAATGAAACTCCAGGTCCTAAACCTGGAATCTGATACCTCCAGGTTATAATTATTACTAATCAATTACTACTTACTGATAATTTCAAATCTGCTGAACCTCTGTTATTGCCTTGACTCAAACAAGAGAGTTGAGGAATAGACAGATTTTGCATAACATATGATGAGTCAAATCCACAGGGAGATGAAGCAAGCTGTACACAGTGAGGTTTGAAGCAGAGATGTGATTTGTGGAGCCTCACCCAAAGGCTTAGATGTGAAGATGATGCAGAAGAGAAACAGAAGGATGGACACATAAGGTTCAAATCCTCAAATGAACGCCCATCTGAATACCTAGATTAATTCAAAAGATAAACAGACCACTATTTAACCAGGAACATAATCAGTCAACCCACACATCATATGTAGCAAACGTCATTTTACACTAAGTAGAAAGTGAACTGGAGAAAGTCTGAGCAATCTGTTTTTAGATAAGAGACCCTTGACAGCTAAAATGGACATGTGCATTCAAATATCAGCAGTGTTGAGAGCAATGACAGAGCAGACAGGCAGAGAGCTGCTCCTAATAATAGCTCTACTTAGGGTTTGGTTATGAATACCAATAAGGCTCTCCTGAAAAAAAGGAAAGCTTGCTTTTTAGATTAAATCAAAAGACGATTTCCCCCCACATTGTTTGGACTAGTCTAGCAGGGAAATGCACTGCATTCATAAATGCTGTTGTAAGTTACAATGATGGAATTTTTAAAAAGTTTTCTTACAATTATAATTGATTTGTGAGAGTTATTAGTCTGTTTGTGCACTCACTTGAATTGCTTGAATTTTAACTGGTTTTAACCAAGCATCACTAACTCAAAAACAAACAATCCTATAAAAAATGTCAATTTGAGCCCAGACAAACTGGACTAAAATGTACATGATTAAAAAGCTCTTCAATAAATAACCAGAATATTATTGTACACTTTTATACAAAGATTCTAGTTGGAGTAGTTGACCAGTGTACTGTAGGTAAATCAGTACTGAGGGGGTCTGAGGCATTTATTTTGAAGTTGAAGGGCATCCTGTTTAGGAAACTACATGGACAATAGACTCAAGGTACTCTCAAAGTGAAAATGTCAAGAGTAATTGTTTATAGGGAAGACCCACATTTCCACTATGGACAAAATGTTGAATAGAAATTACAAAAGTAATATACAATGCAATAAATACTAAGTTCTCCATTATTTTCAGTATAAATAAGCAGAGAAGCAATTTACCATGACACTCTAGTGAGAAACCATGTCTTCTCCTTTCTCATCCCATTGGCTTTCTGTGTGATCAGGGAGTGGTGTTGCCTCGGTGCATGCCTGCCCGCACCCATATCACACTGCCACCTCCTTCACTACCCCCAGTCTCTTTATTGGACTCTGGTTGGCTCTGGGCACGCTCCGGTTTGGGAATCAAGGTCATGGGAGGTTCGGCTTGCTGCACAGACATGGTGCGTCGCAAGTGTGTGCGCTTAGACAGGAAATCCGGCTTTGTAGACAGGCCAAATGAGCTCTTACGCAGCACCATACGCATCGATGAAGTCTTCTTTGCCCGGGCCCGGTGGCCAAACTGTAGCGAAGAAAGGTGCACCGCGTAGCCCTCACTGAGGAACTACACAGCATAGTAAACCCAGGGTCAGGTCAGGATGCAGAGAAACAGAAGGAAAAGCAAAACAAGGCGCCACAATACGGTACATATAAGAGTGAATAAAAATTTGTTCACCTGGCATTGGTTCTGGTATTTCTTGGATGGTCTGCCCACTATATATATCTGGTTGGGGCTGAGACCCAGCATGCTGTAGACGGAGATGTCCTTCATGGAGCCGTAAGCCGAGTTAATCTTAATGTGACACTAACAACATGGAAAAAGTGACTTACCTTATTGTAAAATTTACTATGTAAATTGGTATGTGTGCATAATCTGATAGTGAAGATAAGTCAGAACACCAGACAAAGAGAATCTTACCTCCTGAATCAAGTTTCTAAGAAAAATGGTTTTCTGGCGCAATGGGTCATGCACCAAGCCCTCAGAGAAAAAGATCATGCCCTGGGGGAAGTTGTGCTGGGAAAGCCAGGACACCACTCTCTGTTTCTGCATGTCTGGACGCCCAGTGATGTAGATAATAAGATAACCCAAGTCCTGCCAGTGTCTTAACACAAAACACAACATCCATTTATTACTGTAGTAATCCTTTCCTTGATGGATTGAATTGAAATGTGGCATTTATCAATCTGACAGAATATAATCACGCCAAGATTACTGCTGCATGCCAAGAGCCTAAAGTTTAACCCCTTCTATGTTTTTTCGGTCATGATTAATCTCATTATAAATTTTATATTCATTCATGTGCAAAATCGTGCGTTCATGGATTTATTCCAGTCTTCAAGTCACTATGATATCTTGAAAATATCTTGGATATTTATTTATAGAGTAGGCCAAAATTAATTTCCCATGTATCTCATTTATAGTTTAAATTCTCCCTTGTTATACATTTAAGCTAATATTATTGCAGTGATGCCGGACTGAGGCACATATTAAAAATATAGTTCAAAGTAAAATGACCTAAATATTCCTAAATAGTCCTAAAACAAAGAACTAAGTTTGAGAGATCAGTCATAAAAAAAAGAAATGAAAGAAAATGAGCGAGTGAACTGTACTGTTCAGATAATTGAAGTGTTGGAGCAGATAACTAAAGTAATTGGAACAGCTTAAATTAAAATTATATATGGTTGTTAAGGAGACTTTTTTTAATATACTCTGCAAAGCAGCATTTTATTTCTTATGACACCATTCTGGACTGATTTTTTTCCATTTTACAGAAACAACAGCCATGATGTTTTTTTAGATGTTTTATAAAAAAATGTTTTTATGTTTTAATAATGTATTGCTTTTCTCTGAGCAGCATGCCAACACTGTGAAACTATCCTTTAAACTGTAGTGTCTGTACATGTACATGCTCTAAGTTTTTTTAACCGTTTACTTTTTCTATTTCATTAAGACTTACCTGACCACATCCACAGCACCAGCCCGTACTTTAGGGTCGCTGCCCATAATGGAGACACTAGCAGCAAAAGACCCATCGATGCTAAACACCACACACTCCATTCCTCGAGGCAACACAGTTAAGAAAGCTTCTGCACTTGTCTGGTCTCCCCTGAAGAAGAAAAGGGAATGAATGGGATAAATAGCCATGAAAAGAATCACAAACACCTACTGGAGAATTCTGTATCCACCCTGAATGAAGAAATTTGCTCTCCATAGACAGCCTTAAATGATCAAAATCATGTTGGTAAATTATGACAATTATGTCAACCATCAACTATTAATCACAGAAACAGAAATAATCTTGAAAAAATAGGCACATAGCATGAACTTACTTGACAACCATTTTAATAGGATAAACTCCCACAGGCATCTTTTTGCTGCCAGGGATAGTATAGGATACTCTGCCATTGCTGTTGGTGACCTCAGTGTCAAAGTGCACCCAGCGCCCTGACTGAGGCTGTGTCATTAAATATATGTCCACCTACAGAAATAAGAGATTGATAAAAAAAAAAAGAGGTAGAAATAGTACATTGAGTAAAACCTGTACACAGACCTCACAAGTGCTTCCTGCTGATGAGCTTGATGAAAGTTTGCTCTCATACCTTCTCTCCTGTCAGAGTCACCATGTCCAGAGGGCCGTACATAAACCGACCAACCAGAGTCTGCGGGCCTTCCTCAGTCGCAATGACATCATTCACTCTGTGGTTGGAGGTGACATTCTGTAAAGGAGAAACAGAGCTTAGGCTTTTCTTTTTTGCTTCCTTTATTCAGTGGAATATAATGAGTTGCAAAAAAAGACATCTTCCTGCAATTCAGTTTCCTTCCAAAAGAGGGTGCCATCACTCCACGGAGTCTTCTGCATTAATGCCACTCTCCAACAATAAATTTCATTTTACTACTGGGGAACAACAACTGCAAGCACAAAGCAACCAGAATACTGACATTTAAATTCTTAGAGTTATTCCTAACAGTGTCTTTCAAGCTAGAAGTTGTCTTAGACATACAAATATCTAACCAAGCCCAAGGAAACCAAATGAACTTTTACCTTTTAAGTTGGCACTGATATAAAGAACGCTGCTTTTCTCTAAGTTCAACTGACATATAGATGGAATCTAAATGTCGTGGGTACTAACTACAGTCACATATCAAAAAGACCCCACATTAACTAATCACCCATTAGCCAGTGGAGGGTACAGAACACACTTACAGAGAGGAGACAAAGAAACAGGCTTGGGATAACACGAAATGTGGCTCTTTATTTTCTTTTTCTTCCCTTTGCAGCAATTTTATTTCACTTCACAAATGCATGTACACACACACACCACCCTGCTCATCTCTCTCTCTCTCTCTCTCCCTTTAATCCTTGCTTCCTGAAACACAAAACACTCTTTAACAAAAAATCCCTACAGGTGGATTACCTACTACTCACTTTTCCTCGCTCCACACTCCTTTCCTCCTGAATGAGGATTCAGAACCTGGTGCTTGACCCCACCCCTGCCTCTACAAGGTCATATTGGAAACACTATTGCAAATGTGTGGATGGTAGGATATAACAGATCATAAATCAAGACCTGGCTGACTACAACTGTATTGAATTTCAAAAGACTGACTTTTAAAACTACTACATTCTTAATAAAAACCTAAAGCCTAAAGCCTGATAAATCGGACCAGGAAATTTTCTTAATTCAAACTAGCTTAAATAATCCAGATAAATATATCCTAGCTGATAAAATAAATTGATGCATTCAATCCCAAATCTGAAAACTACAAATTACTGAACCACACATGAGCCATCAACTTCTAAAACAGCTAAATAGAATTAAACAGCAGAAACTGCATAAAACACTGTATTGAAATATACATATTGTATGAGCTTTCTCCTGTTTAATCTAAAGATATCCAAATACTGCCCAGTGCACTGGCATTTACATAAATATCCTCATGGATCATATGATTCTATTAACCTCAATGGGAGAAATCTGAATATTTGCCTCCACCAAAAAGGCGGAGATGAAAATATGCCAAGCCCAAAGTAGCATCTAGGATTTATATAACTATGCACAGCTGCTCTGTGACACAGCATGAGTAATCATTTGAAAAGATACAGTGGCTGGATTTACATCTTGTGAAGGAGGTATACTAGATTTCATCCTCCCAAGCCTGTAGCTGTCACATGATAGTGTGGATCTAGTTGTGTGTTGGGGATGGGCAGATGATCAAATCATGGACAAATGGGGTAACTTAAAAATATACAGCATGTCGTAGATATATTAAAAAAATTGGCAGGATATCTTCCTGATATTTAATAGAACTAAAGCAGCTACATTTACATTCCTGTCATTTAGCAGATGCCCTTATCCAGAGCGACTTACATTTTTATCTCACTTTATGTAACTGAGCAATTGAGGGTTAAGGGCCTTGCTCAGGGGCTCAGCAGTGGCAGTTTGGTGGACCTGGGATTTGAACTCACAACCTTCCCATCAGTAATCCAATGGTGTAACCACTAAGCTGATACATACCCAGCTGAGTACCTCAGCAGACATTTATTATATATTACATATTACAAGCTGCAACAATCCTGTTTTAAAACCTTATTTTCTTAGACATATATGTATCTCGGCAGTTGACTCGCTACTGGATTTAGTCAGAGAAAGTGATGTTCCACTCACCCTAAGCTTAACATGCGTGCGTCTCCGTAGCCATTTCTCTCTGGGGCTGGAAGGGGAAAAGGAGGTGCAGTCTGAACTGTCTGCCTCCTGAGCCTTCACACAGTCACAATGCATCACCTGTCAATCACACAAACACAAATGGGCAACCAATGAACCAATGATCATTGTATTTCTCCATTTTAACATCTGATAAAATCCCTGATTACAAAAACATTTTTCAGTCCCAACAATAAAAAAAATCTATTTGAAAATGTAAGTGTGCTGCCAGTTTTGCATAATAATATGAATCTCTGAAAAGGATCTATCCTGCTTACCTTCTTTCATGCTGTACTTAGATTTTCAGATAATAGTAATCTGTATAATACCAAAGGAATGAAGTCCTGTGACAATCATTTAGAAAATATCTTTAATAATACAATAAAATGATGACTTTCTTTGATACTTGTCTAAGAAGGATGTTCAAAATGTTAAAAACCCTCTTCACATTACACATCATTCTTTCATTTATCTTTAGTAACTTATCATAGATCCAGAGCCTACTGTATCATAGGAATACAAGATGCAGTACAGTTTTACACCATAAATGGAAACTCTTGAAGCAGGGTTGTGCTCAGGCACCAGTTTGGGAATGGTGGGCAGAGCCAGAGCAGGTCACTGGTAAGGACTGAACAGTTGCCGTGAAATTTTACTTAAGAATGCTCTGAGCGGTGTCATGGGAAAAACGGGGAGAGAGAGGTGCAAAGAGAGAGAGAGAGAGAGAGAGAGAGAGGCATGTGTGTGTTTGAGTGACTTGCTGAAAAGTGAAAGTAAAGATAAAAATAATAATGCACCTTTTGAGTAGTTCTAAGCCTCTCATATCTTGGGGTAGAGTTACATCTTGCTTTAGATATATTCAAACAATCAGCATGAAGCCATTAAACAAGTAAACAAGCAAAATCATGAAATATTACAAAACAAAATAGAGGTATATTTGTGCCAAAATGCCAAAAGGAATGATCTTAGATGTATGTATTACCTGTCTGAGCAGAAAGGCCACCACATCTGTAGATTCCCAGTAGGAGGCATGAAACAAGTGAGGCAGAGCCACAGTGGGGAATGCAGTCAATACATCAGGACAATAAAGAGCATAGTCCAGCCGTTTAGTCCCCCACCAGCTACTGGAGACTGAAACACACACAGAGACACATGCATGTATAATAAATGATTAACTGTACATGTAAATGTAGTTTATCTTTAGCTTAACCTTTAGAATGACTGAGAGAATAGCAGTTTAGAGTGGGTGTGTTTAGCTTGTATAACAGAGTCAGCCTACACACTTACTGTTGGCAGTGATGCAGCTGAGCTTGCTCTCCCAGCAGCCGGATGCTTGACTGTCTGTGCTGGTCAGACTTGCCCTGCGGCCTCTGCCAACCACCTGCTTCACTGTTCCCTCTGCGTCATTTACCCTCGGGGAGAAAGAGGGCACAGTTTCTTCATCCAGGAACACATCAGGGTGGCTATGGATGTCATCAGCTAGAAGGGATGTGAAAGAAATGTGAAAAGGCAGCATGGTGAGCAATGTCTCAGTTAAAATGAATCAGTGCTTCACAACTGTAGATACAATTTAATGCTTTGCTGCTTATTCACAACACCCTGGCAAATCTTTCCAACAGGCTTGTATAATTAATAACTTCCTATCAGTTCTCTGTTTAATTTGGATTAGAGTTCTTTCTCATTTTAATTGCAGATTAGATGTTTTGCATTGACGCACGTTGATGACCGAGCGAAAAAAAAATCTAACAGTAAACAGTCAACCACTTAACCACTTTCTGTGAATAGAAACGATGACCTTATTCAATTGACCCGATTTCACACGTATCCTCTTGCCCTACTTCTATTTCTGTGTGTTGAGAAAAAGTGATTTTAAACCCTTCAACAAGCTTTCTAATGTAAGCACTTAGCTTTAACGCTTCACTGAATTTTCTGAATTATGTGTCCCTTTACCTGCCTGCCTCTGCCACACAGCCTATTATTCAGCACAGAGACAAACTAACAACTATTACATCAACTAGCTCTTCTTATTAGCAAGCCTGGTGAGACAGAAGTGATGTAGAAAGCAGGCGGTACGTGTAAATTTGTGTAAAGTCTAAGCAGGATAAAAGATTGTGTTGTTTTTCAGACCTGGCTCTGTCTCTCAAAAGTAAAATATGTGCACGGATAAATGGCACTAAAATGTGTCTGTGATTGCTAAATTCACACACACACACACACACACACACACACACTGCAATACCTATCCTATACATCAGCTTGAAACTCTCAGTTTCCAGATTCAGCCTTTGTCATGATTACTCTCACATGCCACTCACATCTGTCTACAAATGCTAATTTACTTGCCACTTGCTGCAAAGTCTTAATATATTCCAGTTATTTTAAGCACAGTAAAATCCTGACTGTATCCCTTGAATCACAGAAACTGGAAGCTGAAGCTATCCCCCATTGGATGTAGATGGCAGCTAAGCTTAGTTTACTCACTGAGCTCATCAGCTGGGACAGGAATGGTCAGAACAAAAGCTAATGTGGTGCCACTGCTGGCATACTATACTTATCTAACATCAGGTGTAGGCTCCTTGTCCTGCATGTTTTACTGACTCCACAAAATCAACTGCATCATTTTGCCTACTGCATAAAGCTCTGATGAAAAAAATCACTACTTTCTAAGCCCGAATTCCCTACAGATGATTTTTCTCAGCACAGGGGATATCAGAGAGGTCATTAGAGAGCCTAGAGACAGCAGAGGAATACAGATGCAGTGGTGCAACTCTATATGTCACAGGTTTCCAAACCTGCTCCTATCCCCATGCACATTTTTTGCTTTCCCTGTTCTAACACACTCTAACCCAGGAGGGGTTGTTAATTAGCTGATTAGCTAACAGGAAAACACAAAATTATACAAGACAGGGGGTACTCCAGGACCAGGGTTGGACTAATATCTAATATTCCTGAAAACATAAAACTGAGTAAGAATAAGGTACTTTTCAGGCTTTGTATTAATATCTGTCTCAAGTAATCAGATCGTAAGATCAGTATATAGTATATAGTATGTACTAGTATATCGTGTGTGCTCAAGCCTACAGAACAAAAGGAGATTGAAACTCCTTTCCATTGGACATGTTCTCGAGAATATATTTGAGTTTACAGCCTGTGCATGTAGTCAAGTTCATAAGAGCTCATTTTTCTACACAAATGCTTGCTTGAGTGATTTTGCTGGTTTGTACATTAACATTATCCAGCATCTAGACTGGTGGTGTGAAGCAACTGCTGGGTTATTATATTTACCCAGCACCTGGGTAAGTTTCATTACCCAAATAGAACCAAAAGAGAGATCACTGTAGTAACACAATTTTTTTTTTTTTTTATTCAACCCAGAGCGTAAATTTTCATATATATTTTATATATATATAAATATATATAGATAGATAAGAAATATAGAAAGAAGATAGATAGAAGATAGAAAGATAGAAAGATATATTTTCATATATCATATTTCAGTTTGGGTTTTTACATCCCTCTCGCTCTGATTTTTTAAAAATTTTACTTCCCTCTCTTTTTTCTCATGTAACTGCTGAAAACACCTGAAATGTGACCTGCATGCAATGCCTTATACCCTGATGACTGTATGAACATAATCAGTCTGAGTTCCAAATGACTGAATTTGTGAATGCAGTCTGTTGGTTAAATATAAACAGTTCATTTGAATTTTTGCTTGGTATTTCCTTGTTTTGGGTCTAAATTTGGTTGATTTTGTGATCCTGCTACAAAGAAGTACGATTACAAGTGGGCACTGCAGATGTTTTTGAGACACAAGAAAATACCAGGTGTGAATAGCTATTCATCTCTGCCATCCATTTGTGATATGATCACCCGAGGAGAATGTTAATACCAAGTCTGAACAGTGCCGTAGACACCAGTATCCTATGCACACTGTTCTCTGTTTTGTCTGTTGTTTTCTACCTTCTGTCTAAACCCTGTATTAGACTGTAAGATATTAACAGGTGTAAGATAATTGGAGAGACAAAAGAGGGCATAGGAGAAAAAAGCAAGACAGACAGTTAGTGCTGGAGAGACCAGCTGAAAGAAGACAAACAAAGGACTGGGGCTCGACACTGTACACTGAGGACAAAGTTTAGAGATCAGAACATAAATAATCCTGGTAAAGCTGCAAAAAGTAGGAGACAGAATGTTGAGAGACTCCAGTAATGTAAAAGATTCCTGAACATTTGTCTGTCAATCACACATTATCTTCATGTCAATTTATACATGCAGAATAAATCATTTGAATTTGGAAACTAACCACAAACAAAATCTAGGTGCATGTCCAGAAAACCATTAACAAACAGCCAGGCCAGCCTTTCCTGGATATTACAGACATTAATCCCATTTACAGACTTGAAGAGCGGATCTGTGATGACTATAATGATGAAACTACCTTACCCATGGGGCGGCTCCAGAACCACACCATGTGGCTACAGTAATTAATTACTGCATTAAACCAGAATGTGTGTGAGCATGTTTACTGATATCTATCCTCACCACATAATTCTTTTTTTCTATACGATCAAGGGGGTGTTAATTAAGTCACATAATTGCAACTGTAATTTATTTTCTTGGAGGCTGTCAGTCACACCCCTTCAATCACATTTAAAAATACTGATCTTAATTTTCATATTTATGTCTTTAGTCTGTCACATAAAGTTCTATATCTAGCAATCTAGCAAATAAAGGCACATTTGCCCTTCACTCTGTATAAGAGAGTCTGCCAATGCCAGAAATGTAAGTTTTCATGTATGAAAACTGCTAGGTTGTCAGTAGTGACCCAACATATCAAAACTCTTCAAAATTCTTTTCCTCACCAATCAGGGTAGAGCGACCATCTCCTTGCGGGTAGCGTTGATATCGTGAAACAGGGAACGGAGGCAGTCGGTGAAAGAGAGAATGCAGAAGTGGCTCCAGTCTGGAGGCTGATGGGTCCGAGGGGTAGAACAGGTTGAAGATCTGAGAGCATGCAGGCTGTAGCTGAGTCACTGTCATAAAAAAGTGTGAAAAATTGCATATAATTGAATTTTTTTTAATAAACAGAATGTTTTCTATAGAACAGTGTAGTGAAACTGTAACCACTGTAATGTGAGGAAAGCACTTGCAATTCACTCTTTTGGAAGAACTGGACTGTCGGCCAAGTGTAAGCTAACAGTGCATGGAGATGACTACAAGACTATAGCCTTGCACAGTCTGTGACATGTGTCACAGACTGTGCAAGGCTGTAAGTGTGACGCACTCACCTTCAACTGATGGAAGTACGGTGCGTCTCATGGCTAACACTAGTCCAAGTGGACAACCTAGCAGGAAACATTCTGACACCTCAAAGTCAAAATGGCCTGGATTCATCACTGGACTGCTTCCTCCAGGGCTTGGGTCTATTCCATCCTGAACCTGACTACACACACACAAACATATTTTATTAAAACGTATAAAAAATAATAATAGTTTGACAATAAGATAAATAAGATTTGTATGCAAAAATCATTACATATACTGAAAGTTTATATGAAAACAATAATAGGGTGGATGTCTGGAACAGCCATCAAACCTGAACATAATCCTAGGAAATCCTTTCGTCAACTATATCATCCATAATATTAAGCAGCCTCAGCCATCATCCTTGACAATCAAATCTGTGGAAACAGGATCTCTGACTTCTGCTCTTCCAATAGTGAGCTGTGTAATGGAGCTGCCGTGTATCAACAGGTCCACTGACAGAATTTATATTAAAATCTGGATGTCACAGAAATTATTATAATGAGATGGTAAGTCTATCAAAATCTAAACCCCTTGCAATCATTCATAGTCACGCTTCATATACAGTTTTGGAAATGGTTTCAAAAGGCAGAAATATTAGCCTTGGAAGAGTGACATAATGGGTTTGACACTGTAATAAAGAAAGCTGGATGGGTTTTTTCCTTAACTTTTTTCATTTTGATTTTTTCATCAGTTATCAAACATGGTCCAAGAATATCTTGAAAAACTAATACATCAGAGGCAAAGAGTCAGCCAGAGAACAACATCCTAGAGTTAGCTGAATGTTGATGACTTCTCATTGTTTTCCCATTATTTGCCATGACCAAGACCAGGTTAGTAATTACCAAGCCATGGTCTCGAATCGCAGTGATTCATATTCATATCATAAAATTTCATTCAGAGTCCAAAAAGCAGATTGAGAGACTCAGCAGAATCTGCACGTTTTGTGTTTTGTTGTAATATCCTATTATATAGAAATTCTTATATGGGCAGATAATCAACTCATCACTGCTTCTCCAAGTATACAGTTTTGGGAAGCAGAATTTGGGCATTAATCTCAGTGCTTTGCCATTTAAAACCTCCAGGCAACCCTCAGAGGTAGTGATGGCAAGTTATAAGAGGGCATGGGAAAGAGCTCAAGTTACCAAGAGATGAGCCTTTGCTTCTCAACAGCATCATGGAAACTTGAGGCAAAGCCTGGATCGGGCTCCCATTAGTAAATTCCGCAGTGATCATCCAAATTGTCCTACAGAGAGTCACACGTAGGAGGGGCTGGTGTCACACTTCTGGTAGCCACTGCCATGTGTCTAGCTACTGCAAAGAAATCCCGTCGTCTACGTCAGAGAGAATCTCAGGCAACTGGGGGAAATTTCAAAACAGCACTAAATGCACATACTACATGTTTACACAGGCACAGACAGTATAAGGCAGATGGGCCCCATAATGGCAGGGTGCAGGAGACTGACACATTCACTGAGACCATGGCCAAGTGCCAGCTACACACATATGGTCAGGCTTACACCAGGGTAAATTGATGTATGCAGTTGATTTAAATGCTTGTATGACGTTTTGAGAAAATGCAACATAAAAGCTTGTATTATCTTAGCTGTAATGAGAATATGCCATAATACTGATGAAAACAAAGAATTTGTTTGGTTTGTGAAGCTTACTTGCTGAGAATTGGCTGCTGCTGGCTCTTGGAGGAGTCAATAGCACAAGAGTCACTCTGTTTGCGAGTGAGTCGTTTCCTCCTCACACAACTCCCATCAGGGGCTGAGATGTCAGTGTTGCTTTTGCTGAGACGCTTACTGGAGCGTAGACCCAAGTTGGCCTCTTCTAGTAGCCCGGGGTTATTCTGTGTTGAATGGGAACATATATTACAGACGGGACAAAAGCATCACCATTACAAGTAACCCTTTTTTCCAAGTTAACCAAAAAACGATAACCAATCAGCTGAGGTAATGGACAGATAAGAGGGGAGAGGGACAACTGTAGAGTTAATCTAAGTACAACTTATAGCCAGGATCCAGCCTCAAGCTACACAGGAGTTTTAGCGTGAAATACATACCCTTAGGCTCTCCATACTGCTGTGTCTCTCTCTGTGACTAGGACTGTCATGTTGTGGGCTGTTACTGAAACAAAGTGCATCAAAACATAGCACGCCACCCACACAGTCACCCAACAGACACACCTGGACAACAGCACACACACACACACACACACACACACAAAAGTCAGAACCTACAGCAAAAACAATGTGTTATGAAACAAAGCTCCACAGTTGGACATCTTAGTAGTGGGCACAGCTCGATAGGATTGTCAATAACCTTAATTACAGCAACACAACATCTGCTCTGGCTTCTTAATTACTTATTTGTCATGCATTAACTGTGCTTGGATTTCATTTGGATTTAGGAAAAGTCTATGAGAATCACCATCTTGAATGTTTTTTTTTTTTTTTCTTGATCAGGAGGTTCATTTGTTAGTCATGCAGCATCCACTCAGATGATGCACACTGAATATAATTATAAATAAAGGACACTTCCTCTAGAAATCACTTGCGCATTGTAAATTAACAATCATGTATTACTACAATTACCATGTGAGCTAAGGCACAAGGACAAATGGGCAGAGAGAGAGAGAGAGAGTCCTCTCCCACTGTGTAATGACTCATCCGGTGATGACTCACACGCCCCTACCAAATTCTCCCCATTACTACTGTGATGAGGTTGCCTTTTAATCCTGTACTAAGACCAGCTTTGAACAGCTTCTCAGTACCAAGTTCTAACTGAGTTATTATAAGACAAGCTAGTAAAAGCTAGCAAATCCACAATAGACCAACCTGGCCAGTAAAGCCTTGTCCTTCAGGGGACTGCAGGAAGCTGTGGTAGACCTGATTGGCTTGGGCGATAACTACTGCCACAGCATCCTGGTAGTGTGGCGCTGCAATAGCGAGGAGAGGAAGTGCTGCCAGTGGAAGGTGATCCACACTGCTCGACACGCAGCTCTCATCATAACTGTAAGGGTTCAGGCTGTGTCAGAAACAGAGATCAGATACCGGTCATGTAGACAAAACCAAGGAAATTGTTACAATGCAACCGTGATCATGAGCCGAGATGCCAGGCTTGCCTTACATAGATAACACTGTTTTGCCATCTTATCCAAACTCAATCTGGTGGGACAAAATTGAAAGAATTCCTTGCTCAGAGAGATGGAGAGATGAAATTTGAGACAGTGTCAGTGCCAGGGACTGGGTCTCCTCCAAGCCTAGACCCTTTATGCCCTTTAAATTCATGTCAAAAAGATAGCAAATTATCCCTCATTAAATAATATTCACTCAAGATCAAGTAATATTGCAGCTTGACGCACCTTGGATGTCTTTAACACTTATTATTAAGTATCAGATTGTGGAATGCATGCATTTTCACTATATATGATTACATTACATAAAATTACTGCCCAGTTTTCTTTGCAGCTAAATCTAGTGTTTGTAATAAATGACAATCACAAAAGTGGCAGAAAAAAGCATCATACATTCTAGGACTGTCACTCCTAACATCTTAGTTTTTTGGTCATTTTCACTGAGACTAAAATTTCAAATGCCTTCCTTGTTGTTCCTTCAGTTAGGTCAGGGCAACATGCAAATATGATTCAAGCCCCAGTCCCTAACTGAATGTTCTACATTTTAGCATTCCTATATGGTTTGGACATTGTATTTTTTTCCAGATTGCAATTGAATTCTTGGCTCAGCAATTAATAAATGTCAGAATGCACACATTTTGCTCCCTCTTAAATGCCAGCTGCAGGTCTCTATGCAGCTTGTATGGCTCAGCGGAAGGACTGACTGCAGAAACAGTCTCATTCAGCAGCCTTGAAGAAAGCATGCAGCTGGAATGTAAGCAGGGTCACCTTTCTGATATAAATTTCTAAAAGACATTCAACAGCAAACTCTCACATTACTCTTTGGTATCACCTCTCTAAGTGACATTACTCTTCTCTCATCTCTCTCTCTATGTGAGTGGATCACAAGATTAATGCCAGAGTCAAACCTGGCTGAAAGCCAAAAAAGCCAATTTCCCCGGACAGAAGGGATAGGATATTCCAGCACAGCAACACTAGCCAATCACAGACATCTACAGGTGTCATGTATGTGGAAGAGGGCACACACAGGGCTGTAACATTGCATGAATCGCAGTTGAGATGCATTTTGGCTGACTTCACATTTCTCAGAGGTGGCATGTGTTAGCCTTACCTACCCCAGTTTGTAGTTGTTGATGACAGGAGAGAGCTGGCTGATGGTTGGGAATTGGCAGGTGACCAAATTGGGGAGGAAAAATGGGAGAAAAATTGTTTCTGGATTGATCCTTTATCTTTAAAGCAGCCAATAAAGATTTAAACATTTTTCAGCAGTGATATTATTTTGGCTGCTTATTTATCTTGGTGAAAGGAATGATCAGTTTTCCTGACATTAAGTCTGTGGTGGGACATGACCAAAGTACAGATAATGATATTCTGCCAAAAGTACATTACACAGCATCAGAGCCTTAAAAGTAAAAAAAAAGGTATAAATGTCAGTCAAACAAGAAGTCCTTGAGGAAAGAAACCACAACAAAATGAATCAAATTTCACTGACACTACTGAAATAGGCTTTTATTTCTTAAAGAATTTATTAGAAGAATGAGATAGGGTGCTGTCATGGGTGCTGAGCCAGGTATTTCTAGCAACATGGATGGCAAAAAAACAATGGACCCACAAGAAATGCATTTATTTGCCACGTCATTTTATGAGGAAACTATCAGTCAGAGGCTTGTGGTAACTCTGTAGCTGCTGAATTTCTCACAGAGGAGGGCAGATGGGATTTATAAAGCTCACTGACTTTCAGTAAGATAACAAGAGCTATGCGAAAACAGAACAATGGCTGGATGCCGAATTCTACAAACGTTTCTGAAACTTAATTGGCCCTGACCTATATGGTGTCTGTGAGTATTGATTTTGAAATATTACCCAAGACGTTGACCTACATATCAACCATAATGCATGAAGACTATGAAGACCACATTTAAGCCCTTCAATTTTTTCAGTGTTCTATAGTTCAATATACGTATGATGCAAATGACCACAAATGCTTCTTGACTTGACTTATTTTGCATAACAGCTTCTGGTTTTCCAGAGGTGGCTTGAGGTGGCTTAAACTAGAAGCTTATGTAGATGATATGCCTGTTTTATCATACACACAGATGACATAATAAATGTATCTAAGCTATCAAAAAGCTACATATGCCCACAATATTCAGGCAAATCTTTACTTTTTGGGATCTGTCAAAAATAGTATCTTATCAGATCATATAACAATGCATTTGCTCCAAGGATGGTTTTACAATTGTCAGACTTGAATCTTACTGATGAATACAAAATGAAAGGTAAAGAACAACTACGAAGAATAAGCAGACCGTGTTATAAGACAGTTACTGAGAGAGTTACTGAGACGAAAGTGGATCCTCCTATAGCTATCTTACAGAGGAAAAATGTGTTTGTTAATAAAATAAGAGCCTCAATGCTCTGCTATAAAAATACAATTCAGGATACCCCTGGAGCCTTGGTGATGCGTATTCAAGTCTTTTGTAAAGTCACTGCCACCTTCCTCCAGTAGTTTTATATCTTCCAGCAGTATTTGTGTCTTATTGACACTTGTGTCTATCATTGTTTGGTTGCATCCATTACTATGACAAAGTTTGATTGATTTGCTGTCTGTAGAAGTTGTCTCATTTTTAATATTGCATATGCATAGTATTGTGCATAAACAATGTTTACGCCTGATTCCATGCACAGAATGTGATTTATCAAGCTTTGCTTGTGGATGAGAGCCTGACTCTAAACTGAGCATGAGATGCTTCAATCCCACTTACTGTCAATTATATCATCATAATTGAGAGAGTAATTACATGATTATAGTAGTCACAACAAGGTGCAGAAAGGTGACACAGATGAAATGTAAAGTAGGATGATATATCAAGCACATGAAGATCGATTGGGATGAGCCTTGTTTGAAGATTTGTCTCATGCTGCATCACAGAGAGAGGAACATGTTTTTAGAAACCACTGGAAACTGTAAAAGTAATGAGTGGCTCATCAGATAATTTTGTTTGTTCTTTGCAATTTTAATTGGTCTCTGTTCTAGCGCTTTTTGTCACAGGTACTTTTCAAAAAAAGACAGATGGCATTTCCTAACCAACTACGCGATACATCTGCATTCATCTCACTCACAGTGCACCATGCAGCAGAAAATGATGAATTTACACTAATTTCTAAATGGAATTTGGGCAATAAAACACACAACTACTCAGAAAATCATATTTATTTATTAGACAAACTATTCTAAAACTGTCAAATAAATTATTTCTGTTTTACTCTACTTTGTGCACCAATATTTCTAGTTCATGGTCAGTGAAATTCATCTTTGACCTTTTAACATGCTCCATGTTTGTAAGAAGCACTCCCTCAAGCAGGGTTTTTTTAAAGGGAAATTGTTTGTTATAAAGGGGAATATAAAGCAAAAGAATATGCCCATGCAATCAACATCCAGCATACGCATGTGTGATAAATATCAGTGTTCTTCTGTTGGTTCTTATGCACTTTTTATTAGAGCACCATTTAGTCCCTCAGCCCCACTAGATAGGGTACGTTCTATAGCTGTGTTGTGTTGCCATTATTTATTTGAGTTTATTAAGTAATTATGCAAGCAGTTGCTGGTGAAGGTATTATAGCATGATATCACTGTTTTACTGTGCTGCTATTTTGCTATTGAAATGGAGAATATGTATGTGCTGGAACGTGGTATCATAATGACACCGTCACAATACGCCGTATTTCCATACAGATGTCAAACTTATTTACAGCAGTGACTTTTTCCCTAAAGGACATCATTATCTTTTGATTGCACCTCTGCCACCTGTAAAGCCAGAACTGGAAAAAAGTGGAAAAAACATTAAAAGAGAAACGACAAATGAGAAACTACAGACTAATGAGGCAACCAAGGTATTGAGCTACAGTGTCTCCTTCTACAATATGTGCCCTCATTAACACCATGGTCATATAGCAGACAATCCTGTAGAGATGTATTTTGTAGCCTCTGTGCTTTGAAAGACAAAACCTTCAAAGCTTTAGAAATTCAGCATGCTGAGCTCCCTACTTGGATGCTCTACAGGTGATATCTGTCAGCTCTCAAAATAGCCAAGCTTTAGCTGGGGTTAAGCAAGACAATCAATATCACCCTTTTTCAGTGGCCAAAACCTGTTGGATGCTATTAGTAGTACCTGTTCACATGAATATCTTATAAAAGGATAACAAACAACAGCAATGTTAAACCTTAATCTACTAAACCACTCTAGATAGCGTACATATTAGCATGTCATGCACATTCACAGTATGTTTCACCAACTTCACAACCACCTCATGAGCTAATTGGGGAAATGACAGCAGATTGTGTTTTCTATCATGGCTTAATTGACATAACCTTTTGAAGGCATCGGTAAGCCGGATAGCACATGACTGACTACCATCAGAAACTGACATCTTCCCAATTAGCAAACAAGCTGTATATGATACATGTTCATGTTGTGCCTACACTGGAAGAATAAGTGTGTGCTACAACAACACTCTGCTACCTCTGAGAACTGAGGCTGTTGTATGGCAGACATTATCCATTACTTCTGTGAACGGTTCAGTGTTCTGCTGAGAGAAAAGCCATGTGGATGTTTATTTGTGTTGTTATTTTTCCAACCAGCTTTAACTAAAAATAAGAAAGCTTATTGTGTCTGAGTGTCTGCCTGAAAAAGTGGGTTTTGATTTGAGGTTGATGCTGCCATCAGGATACTGGAAAAGTTGGACACTGAATTATTTAATTATTTAAGTTAACACACACCTCCAGCAACACATTTCCATTTACGCATTCAGAGGAGATCTTAGACAAATGTTCTTTCCTAAACTTTAGACGCATTAAGCCCATGACCTCATTTACAGTTGAAGTTCATCTACAGCATGGGAGGCTGATCTTATCCAGAAATGACCGGTGTGGGTGCAGGTTTTCATTCCAACCAAGCAAAAGCCACACATGAGTCTGCTGAAAACCAAGAGCAACTAATTAAACAGGTGGAATCAAGTGTGACTTAATTAGAATAAAAACCTGAACCTACAACAACCTCTAATCTAAATTCGTATTTTATTTTTTTACATTTAGTATTGGTGGCAATTGTTAGTGAGGATGGTACATACATCCAGCTGCCCATTTATCAAACATATAGTAGCAGATTGTGTCTCTTATTCGTTCACAAATCATGTATTTGCATTAGCCTTTATTCTTAAATATGCTCGATTCTTTTATTTGTACCATGTTGCATTTTACAGAATTCATTTCATCCCAAAGATGCTAAGTCACCTTGAGATATAACTATGGAGGCCAATGATATATGCATGATTAATGACATGGTAGATTGTCTGGTTGTCTGGTGGTCCATCTGAATGTAAATTACTATACCAAAGAAGGTATGAACTTGGTTAGCAACAATATTCACCATTCATACCTTCAATACAATATTCACCATCCATTCATGCCTTTCAAACGTTCTTCAATGAACATCCACTGTACTAGTGTGTATTAGAAAAGCATTCTACACAATATCACACAGCCAGGAATGCAGGAACCAGTGGATTCAAACCACTGCTCAATGGAAACTTGGCTTCTTGTTTTTCACTGTCACCTAACATGTTCAGTTGCTGTAATAAAGCATTTGAATAACACAAAATAAAGCATTTGAGAACACATGAATGAACAAATGAACATATCAAACGTTAATATAAATGTTGAATTAAGATAAAATTGCACTGATGTGTCCTGTATGTTTACTTGCATTGCAATGATCCACAAGCTGTTTTTTATCAACCACATCACAAACCATGGGCAGTTTGTTGTTCTTTGCACTAATGACAACTTTCAAGTTGTTGTGCCTTAAAAGCTCCAGAATACTGCTAAAATTTCCATGTCTGGTGCCACCTATTATGGTACATTTAAAGAATTAAAAATTGTGCCTATTCGCAACTTAATTTCATCCATTTTTCACATGTCCTGTAAGCACTTTATCCTGAGTTACTCTGGATGGGAGCCTAGCATGGGAACAATGGACTTTGGAAGGTTGTCCATCACAGAGCAAAGATAAAGCAATAATAAATGTTTCATTACTTTAATTTCCAAAAGACAATGTTTCCATACAATGCACAATGCATTCTGACCATTAACGCCTCAAACTAAAACAAATGGAAACATGACAGGAATAGAAAATGAACAAGAAGAATGAGTTCTCAAAAACTGCACCACTGAATACAAAGACGCTCTGGAAAAAAGACTGCTGAAGTTATTATGGCACTTAGAAAGACCATTATTATCTTAAGCAGAGACACGAATTAAACACTGGCAATAACAATTATTTTAACTTTTACTGATTAATTGTTTTACTAGTTATGCATTCATTTGTATTCTTCCTGCATAACAACAGAGCAGTCATGCAAATCGTACATTGTGCTCTGAAGATTTCTGTGGCTTTTCACCATCCACTAATAGTCTCCAGCATAAAGGTAGTGTCAGGAACAGCTGGACAGTTCCCTGCCAGGCCCAGAGAGGGCGCTGGCAGGTGAACCTTGGAAGCCTGCTTCTTTGTGTGTCTTTTGTTACGCCCTTCCTATTGTTCCTATCCTGATTGTGTCACCTGTATCCCATTAGCCCTAATGTCTACCCCTATAAATAGGGATCCTTGTGTTTATGTCCTTGTCCATGATTATCTGTACTGTGGTTTCTGTTGGGCTTTTGTTTGCTAAGTTCCATGTCCAAGTTAAGGTCTAGGTTTTGTTTTAGTTTAGTTAACCACGCCTTGTCTAGTGTTACGTTTGTTTCCCTATGTCGTGTCTTAAATGTAATAAAAGCAGTGCTTCGCTGAATCCTGCGCATGGGTCTCATTACACCGTGTGCTGGCGTGCGCACACACACCACGGGCGTCTGGGGTCGAGGTTACAGGTAGTTAAGTGAGACATTTAAATTAGCCTGGTAGTATAAAGCTAAACCACTTAGTTTCCAAGCAGGAAGGAGTAAAACACAACAAAAGAATATTCTTTAATGTCTGTTTAATGAAAAATGGGGTTCGTAGCTTTCTGTGAACATTGATTATGGTCCCAAGGTTAGACAGTATTCAGAGATTAAAAAGAATTCTTTAGCAGTTATATTATCTCTGTTTAATGTCTGATTAATGCCTTTTTTTTACCAAATATTTCTCATAAACATGATGGCTCAACTTTAACTTTTCTTTTTGTGTTTGTAAAAATGTAAATAAATAGATAAAAACACGGTAAGCTGTCTTATCTAAGAAATATCAAGTAAGCAACAGTTGGACTGCAGCCACTGTACTGTATATGCCTCAGGAGTCTTTCACATACCATTGCTTTGGTAAGCTCTCTGCTGACACCACAGTCATAGCAAGAAAAATCCATCCTTTGGTTAGCAAACTCACAAAAGATCATCCCAATGCATTCATGGTTATTTCCAGATATTTCTGTTAATACTAGTTTTTGTGACAAATTTAGTGGTGACAGAGGAAGTTCTGCAGAATAGCTTGCTGGATATACACCGAGAAATGCTATGTGCATTACATGGGATGGACACTGAATATTACTGTTCCAACAAAAATAGTGTGTCAGAAAAAGGACCTAAAATAAAGACAATGAATTAGAAAACAGAGACCTTGAGGTCAGGAGAAAATCGATGATTGTAATAAAGAATAAAATCTGCAGGAAGAATTATATAAACAAAAAGTTTAGAACAATATGAAGGAAGTGTGGAGTGATATAAAGACCATCACTAGAACAAAGAGGGTTTTCTATTCTGTCATTTTGCCAGTTTAACGCACACACACTCACACACCTATATGTGTACAATACTCTGATCTATACATAGAGCCTTCTTACATGAAGTCAGAGCTATAATAAGGACTGTTTTTTTCTTCAGGGCTTGTCCTGACTTTGTCCTGGATCACTTCCTCTTTCCTCTCCTGTCTTGTTCTAGATAATTATAAGCTTCCAAAAAAAAAACTTCCTAGATCATTTTCCACATTTCTGTCATTTCTCAAATGATGCTCTCATTGTATTTCATGTATGAATTAATGCTTATGTCAATATCAAAAGTATCAATGGTTTTCTATGTCATTTGTATGGGGAGTAGAGTAGAACTTATTAGTGTAGTGTTCAGTGATGTTTCCCATCAATTATTTCCAATTATCTGTATGGCATGAATCAGTCAGCCAAATGAGCAAACTTGTCCCAATCAGTTTTATTTACACATTTGCATATTTCTCCCAATGAGCCTATCATGATTTCAGAGAGAATGATCCATTTATCTTTATCCACTAAATGATTCACATATATTTGCAGTATGTATAGAATCTTTTACTCCAATGAGTGATATTAAGAATGTATACAGAATATCATGAAATATTTACTTTATCCAGACAAATACTACTACATACTATTAAATTATTTTAATTCTTTAATATGATATGGTATGTTATTCAAGCTCAATCTCAGTGACTCACTTGGAAACCAGGGAAAAGGCCTCTGCACATACAGCAGGACAGGGCACCAGCTTGATAAGTATCTGGTGTGTGGCAGCTTCAAAATGTGCCTGTGCCACTTTCTCCAGCACTGAGGACAGAATGGCCACATCTGCCGCCTTTGCCTGCAGGTCACCACTGGCCGGGTCCAGAATGTTCCCCCCATGCACCACCAAAACAAGCACCTGGGTCTTACATCTGGTCTGGGAGCAAAGAGAAGAGAGAGTGGGCTTAGATCAACAAACAAAAGAAACAACCAGGCGTTATTTTTTAAGAACTGTTAAAAGAACAGGTTGTGGAGATATTTCAACTTTTTAAAGGAAAACAGAGCTGTACATTGATCTAATTGTAGACTTTAAATACATCTTTCTGTGCATTATGACTGTCCATGTTCATCTTCATGTTTATTTTCAAAACAATAATGTTGCTTCCAAATTTCTGGCTTGTAATTTACAACATATGTTAACATACGGTATGCAGTCACAAGAGCAAAATAAATAGAGATCATTTCTAGAAACGGTTGCTATTTTGAGTTTTACCTCAAGGATTTCTAGTCCATCAATGCTTCTCTGGTGGACACACCTAGGTTTGTCACCACGGCACAAGCTCTCTGAACAGCATTCCAGAGGGAGTGCAGAGGAGAGAGAGAGAGAGAGAGAGAGAGAGAGTATAAAATAACCGTTACAGGTCAGGTCACAAATTCACAGGTAAGAAAGGGCACAAGAGCATATATCCAGTACTGTCCTCTCCCAGATAAAATGACAATCTGTAAATAAATTGACACAGGAAAAAAAAAAAAACATCTCAGGTGTGTGTACAGGAGGTGTAAGTTTACAGGATGAGTGTACAGGATGAGTGCAAAGTTTGGTTCTCCATCAAGTGTGCTGTCAGTGTCTCTGAGCCGAAACCATCACAATTCACCCTCTTGTCCTATATCTGACCATCTGAGATTTCCACACTCTCTACTTCTGCCATAACTCACACTGTCCATCTCATGTTCTCACTGCCCATAGCTCTTTCTCTGACTAATACAGTCTAATAGTATGGCTCACAAGTGGAGGCTAGAGAGATAAATAGTAACATTTTTGTTGTTGTTCTTATTTTTTTTTAACTCAAAAAAGGCAGTGTATGTACAGAGATGAAGAGGACAGTCTCATAATAAAAAAGATTCAAATTTCCATTTTATTCTTCAATAAAATTACAAAGAACATCACAAAAAATGCACAACAGGTAGAACATAATTGCTCACGCAGATTACCGATTAGTGCAGGAAACAGTTGCTGTTATCAAAAGCATGATATGTTAAACAAAAACGTTTAGAAATCTAGAGGGATTAGGGTCAGGAGGTGTAGGTTTACAGGAGTGTACGGTCAGGGTCAGTGTACAATTCGGTTATCCATCTAGAGCATGCTGTCAGTGTCTCTGAGCCCAAACCATTACAATTCTCCTGCTTGTTCTGTATCTGTTCATCTGAAATGTCCACACTGTCTTTTAATGTCTCATAACTCACTTTAGACAGTCTCATAACTGTCTCATAACTTGGACAGTTGTCCAAAAAAATCCTTGAGAAAACATTTTTGTAGTATAGACTGTGTGCTGTTTGTTAGTTTTACTATTGCAACGGTTATCTTACAATCATGAGTCTCGTTTTGTTCAAGGATGTGACCGCTCCGTGACCCTTCCTTCTCTTGTAAGTAATCTGACACAGCCTTGTGGGAAAGAGGGAGGACAGCCAGTGCATGTGCTGAGGACTTTCCTCTGAGTGATTAATAAATCAGTAAATAGTATGCAGTGCATTTCAAACATGCAACATGAAACACAGTAGTGAGGTAAACACTGACACTGAGCTGACCTCAATGAGATACAAGCTTTGAAAAATGGAGAGTTTCTGGAGCAGCAGGCGCAGCTAAACCCAAGGAGGGCTGATGTTGACGTCGTTCTGCGGGTCCCACTTGGATTGCGCATCCTGTCCTCTGGGTTCCAGCTGGGGTCTAATGACTGAGGTCAGTGTCACCAAATCCAGCCTGATTCTCTTCCACCATCACTTCCAGAGCTCACACTAACAAAGACGTTTGAGGTTTTAAGCTCTCCTGTCTCATCATCACCCTCACTACAGCCACAGCCAGGACACCATTTGTGACTACTTTTTGTTAAATTGGACATAAATATGACCTTCGATAAATTTCTAGAGCTCAAGTTATGGCAGGTAGACAAAATCATTCCAAGTCACTCTTTTAATAACAACATCATTCATGTTGGCACAATATTGTGCCATTAAAATAAACCTAACACCCATTTTTAACAATAGCATAGAGGCCATCAACCCCTTTTTGTTCTTAATAAGTGACTAAAAAGATTGTGTGCCAATAAGATGTGGATCTTATTGAAAACTGGGATACCTTCTTGGTATGTCCTACTATTTTAAGTGACTTCACCTGAGATGGTATTGATCCTCCAGATTAGCATCAGACTTTCTGAAATGTTGTTGATGACTATCCATATTCAAAGCATGGTGCCATTAATGCTAGCTCAGTCAAAAACATATGATCTGGCCATAGCATGCATATTGGTGCCAGACAGACTGGGTTGAGTATTTCATTAACCTCTGGTCCCCTGAAATTTTCATGCACAACACTCTCTAGAGATTATACAGAGTGATGCAAAAAAAAAACTCCAAAATGTTCTGAGAGAGGTCTTAGGAGAATGGCCAAATTTCTTTTAGCTGACAGGAAGGTTTTGATAACACGAATCACCAGTTTCATGCACCACTCTAAGCACTAGGGCGAAAGAAATACCAAAAGTCAAATATTGGCTAGTGGTCAAGTGTTCGGGATTCCAGACATTGTAAATTGTCTGTCTGATACAATTTTGTTGTTCAGTTGAGTGGAACAAATAAAACTGGCTGCAAAAAAACAAATAACAAAAGAAACCCCTCATGACTAATGAAAGACACTGACATGTACACCTAAAGCATATTTTAACAAAGACTAGTTTTGTGTTCCAAACTTCTAGATTTTATTCGAGAGTGAATCTATCACGACTCTCTATCTGATAAAGAGGCATATACAAGCAAATACAAGACATTTTAATATGCAACACAAATGGCAGTTTCTCAGCAAACCTATTTAGGATATACTGTACACTGTGTTTGATATAAATGTGTTAATGATAATTAGGTTCAAGAAAGTGAGAACACATCTGCATTCATTGTTCTATACAACCTAACACTCCACAGATACATTTATTTCTATTTCCAACTCTAGCACTTTCATAATATACATATAAGCGAATTCAGCTTTTTCTTTATTTGGTCTGTGTGCTTAGGTTTAATGAGCTTATCTGTGTCTATTTTCCTTCCATTACATCATAGTTCTCTTAGGAGTGGAAAAAATGCAGCACTGCTTCTGGAGTAGTGGAAAATCAATGACCAGATGATCAAGCATGTCTCCAAAAAAGGACAGCCTTTCTAGTATGCTTAAACACACCACCTCATGGGCCTCAAATCCCAATGTTTCTTTGTTGTATTGTAGCTTTGTCTCGTGTCTGCTCAACATATTCTGTATTAAAATGGTAGCACTGGCAAGAGAAATAAGAAAAAATAATTAATTGGGATATGTGATGGAAAGCAGCTTATAATTAAAGTAAACCTGACTGAGTGAAGCTTGTATTATTACAAACACAAATGAGCAGTGTTTGTGTGTGTGTGTGTGTGTGTGTGTGTGTGTGTGCGTGTGCATGTGTGTGTGTGTGTGCGTGTGGCCAAAGCTTTAGATGACCAGAGTGGATAAAGTCTTTGATGGTGTCTGGAACCAGCTGGAGGGCATTTTACTTTCTACAAAAGCCTTCTGGATTAATTAGTTTTCTGATGTAAATTATTGATCCCTGGCATCAGCTCTAATCCAACCCTGACCTGCTGGAAACAAAACAGGTTTTCTTTTTCTATAGTGCAACTGAATGGTTATGTTTTCTTAATTAGAAGGTCTAGATTCCTCTGAAGCTCCTACCCTATTATAACATTTATGTGCAAAATAACAACCTTGATTACCTAACTACCTTGATTACTTTAGGAACAATTCATTAACATAAAGGACTGATTAAACATGGCAAGGAAACTGAAGACAGAAAAAAAAAAACATAAAGAACAGGCTCTCGGTTTACTGGCTTATTTTAGATCCATTACAGTACCAGCAGAGACAAGTTCATGCCAGTAGAAACCGGACCAGTGCAGTTGAGTTAGAGTAAAAGAGTAAAAGAATTTTTTTTAATGCAAATCTTAATCAGCAACACTATGAAGCTGCAGCATTGAAGATAGGAGAGCACATGATAGAGAACAAGATGTAGTATTATCCATCAATCAATCTATTAATCCATTAATCTATCAATTCATATGCATATATTCTCTGTCTTACTGACATCTCATAACACAGATACGCTTCCAATTTAACAAATTAACAGCAACTCTGAACTCACATGCATGAAAATACAAACCCTGTTCTCCTGTACTTAACTGGCATTATGCACTGTGTCACACTCCCACTATCAATAACATTTACCAAAAAGGAACAAGAACAAACACACGCTGTTTATTTTGTGAATACAAGTTAGACAATTACACCTACGGGAGCTTGTTGGACCCCCAAGCCTACAACTCATCCCCTACCCCACCCACAACTGAGGCTATAACAGCTCTTCACGGAAGGCTTTCCACTATACTCTGGGGCATAACTGTGGGGATGTGTGCCCACTCAGCGACAAGAGCATTTATGCTTAATGTCACTGAGCTCTTCAGTCTGTCCCATTCTTTTTGCCTACAGAGACTGCATGGCTATGTGTATGTTTCTATACATCAGCAATTGGTGTGGCTGAAAAATGATCTTATTTCTCTTTAGCACATCCTTCATACTCGATAATGTAAAATATGTTTGGCATCTGCTTTCACACAGCAAAATAGTACTGTCTAAACCTTCAAAAGCATAACAATCTGGTAAACTATGCAGGATAGAAGTAGACTGCAAAATGAAAAACCAGACACTGTGTAAAAGAATATACCTAAAAGCAGTGAACTCCCCACCCTGAAGCACGGCTCAGAACATTTAACAGCTTGTGTCTGCTAGCACTGGAACACCCACCACTGGCATTTTCGAGCCTTTTCAGCAGCATTTCCTAATTAATGTCTGCCTTAGGCACACCAGGCTTTGACAGACTAATTAATCTATCGCCCACTGAACACCTACTCCTTTCCACGCTCAGTCCAGTTAGAAACATGGAATCCATGCTTTCGCTCTCTGGTTTCTTTCATTTCAACCCAACATACAGGAACACAGAGACAAAATAACAAAAACTGCTTTGCATGTGGAATAATAAATATGAACTATAATATAAATATTTATATGGAATATGAATTTTCCCAACCATGTGAATAAAATTTGATGCAGTAACACTTTCTAAAGTATATGCACTCCAAGGAGCCAAGGAGCAGAGAGAGAAGCAATAAGTGGAAATTGAATTCTTTGTTAATTTTATTTAAAGGAAATCACATCTTACTTCAACATGTAATTTAAGGACAGATATGATTACTTAAGCAAATGCACATAATCTTCATGTTGGTATCTCAGTTATTCGATGAGAATAAGATGTGACAATGAATTTGACAAGTTAATGAGCACTCCAGTTACAAGCAAGCACCACAGAATAGTAATGAGTAATCAGGGAAATTTTCAACTCCAAAACACCAAAGACTCATTATGAATTCATTGAGAGCAAATGCAAAATACTGTTTTTCTGCAACTTTCATGTTGTGTTAAGAAAAAAAATTGCTTTTTCAAATTGCTGCAATTTTACTGCCCATCTTTACCGTTCAAATAGAAATAGAAGCAGGTTCTGACACAGATTGAACATATAAATGCATTTTGAGCCTCACAAATAATCATATGCGATAGTAGATTTATCACATGCCCAATGCTGTATTCCCTGTACATCGAGAATCTTAAACAAGGCTTGCACCACATTTGACTAAAAGCAATGCACACTTTTAATTAAAAAATAAAATTGTACATAACACATGTAGAAGGTCTGAATTTGGTAGTCCTGCTGATTTTCTTTATTAATATGTGTGTGTATCATTTGATGAATACCATTAGCAGGTATTAATGCTAATTTCCAACATGTTTCAAACCATGATTACAAATTTTCTTCCTATTGTGGCCTTGATCAACAAGGGAGAGACAAAAACTGTCACACTCAGTTGGCATGGCTACTCTGTGAAAAATTATTAATAGTATCTGTTTGTTACAGTGATGTGGTTATGCTACAAACCTGACTGACAACAAAACTGACAACAAAAAAGAAATGGTTTAAAGAAAAAAAAATTTTTTTTACAATAACCTTTTGTGCATACCCCTTAGCTATCTTTTGCTTGTTTTACAGCATTCAGTCACTTTGGGTTAGAATCTACCAAACTAATTGGTAGTCTTGATTTGGCATTTTTGTTCCGCTCATCCTTAGAAAAATGTTCAGATCTTTCAAACTGTGTGGGGATCTTCTGTGCACTGGTTTTCAATAGGATTATAGATCTGTGCCATTCCAAACCATTGTTCCTCTTCTCCTGAAGCCATTCAAAACTTGGTTTTGTATTTTGGGTCGTTATCATGCAAGAAGGTGAAATTGGTTTTCATCTTCAGCTGCCTAACAGAGGGAGGCTTTGTGACAAAACAGATTGGTATTTGAAGTGATCAACGATTCCCTTTATCTTGACTAGAGCCCTAGTGTGAGTTGAGAAGAAGTAGCACCATAGCATGATGCTGCCACCACCATGCTTCACTATAGGTATGGTGTTTTCTGGGTGATGAGCTGTCTTGTTTTTGTACCAAACATATCTTTTAGTATTATGCCTGAAAATTTCGACTGGTCTCATTAGATCATAAAAGATTTTGCCATATGCTACTTCTAGCCAGAGAACATAATCCATAGCCCAGACATGTGAAAAATGTGAGATATTCCTTTGACATTGCCAAAGACCCCTGGCAGATTCCTTGAAAATGTCTATCTTGTCCTTTTGTCAATTTTAGAGAGACATCCTGATAATGTCACTGTGGTCCTTCAAATTGTTCCCTGGTACAACATGTTTTGGAAGAAATTTTGTAGCCTCTTCCATATCAGATCCTGTGCATGCTTTGTAAGCTCTTTGCCAGCTTCAGCAGTCAGAGGAAACCAAAAAGATCCTACAGGAACAGCTTGTCTTATTTTGAACATGAGTTTGAATGCAATTGGCTAATTATGGGCACAGTCATCTTCCCCATTATTAAAATGTGTTCACGCTTGTGCAATTGTCTTTTTCTTTTTCATAAACATTTCTATTTGTTTTTCACTTTAATTTCATGGGTGCTATACAATACTAAAGATTTACCCTTTTTACCTCACAGAATCCTGCAATTTTAACAATGTCCATTATATTATTGGTGGTTATCATGGTTATTTTATTGTACTAGCTAAATCATTATCACCATCTAATGTATATGTTTAAAACCTTTATACTGATGACACAGTTCAACATTGAGAAACTGCTCTATGATTTAGAAAATCCTTCTTACAAACTTAGGAAACATATACGTTTGTTCTGCACCCATATTTGTTCATACAGTTTTGTTATTAATCATTAATGTCTTATAATAATATTTCTAGCAGCGATGCTTTGGTCAATTGCTTTAATGACCGCAGAATTGAATCCACAGTCCCTTTGCTCTTACCTTGAGTCTGGTCAATCTGGCCCAAAGTCTCAATCTGTTCTACCAGGTCATTAGAGTTCCACTGACTCATTCCCAACAGCATAGCAGTCTTCCCCTCGAGTACCTCTGCAGGAAACATCATATAAACACAAAATACCAACAGTTCATGTATGGGGATTATCAGAAAAATGACATACAATAAGATTTCTTTCTGGTTGATTCATTCCTTATTGTCTTTTGTGCTGCAGCAAAGTAAGAATTGGAACAAATTGTAGACATCAAATGTAGATTAAAGACCATTTATGTTCACCAACTACCCTATAAATGTGACTAATGACAAGCCACTGTTTTTTGGGGACAACCACAGAGCATGTCTGTGCAAGACAGGTTGGCACAGTTGACAGATCAGTATGCATTGACAGCAACATGTTCGGTATTTTCTCCTCGAGTGCAGAATGTGAAGGGGTGGCTTTGACAACCCTCTGTCAGGTCTGCTTGCCTCCATCAAGCTCTGCTGCCATCGGGCTACTCCTCCCACTCCCTCTCCCTCATACTGTCACTTCAATGCATTCAGTAGACTGTACAGTTTGGACATACATTCACACTAACATAAATGACAGTGGCAGCAATTCTAAAGATCTGCAATAGCCATGATCTTATTGTCATTTAGCAAGTAATGGACCTGATCAAACCACCTAATGAAACACTGAGAGCTGTATGAGATTGTGAAAGATGGTGGGATATACAGAATGAGAAAGGAAATTGAGCTCTTCTGTTTGAAAAGAATTTCTGAAATAAAAAGTTACTGAAGAGATAAATCCAACAAACCATCCACATCAAGGAAAGCTTTAAATTGCTCCCACAAAAGAAAATGGAAAAATCGGATCAAAGTAAGAAAGATCAGATCAACAAAAGAGATCACAGTAAAAACAAAATCAGACAAAAATTTGATTGAAATTAGGAGGAAGAAAAGGACTAAAGTAAGCAATGAAGGAAGGTGGAGATTATTAGGAAGAAGTCTTCTCTTCTCAAATCGTAAGGCCTGTATTCCTGAAAGGGAGAAAAAATCCCAACCAATGCAACAATAATTAATATACAACAATTCATAATGATCACTTCTTAGTACCCTGCTGGCAGCATGAAAAATCTTGGAATTAATATGCTAATATGGATACACTTAATGTGCTTGTTGAAAATCCCATTCAAGATTTAGTCCTCCTTTGCTTTTATAATAACTTCCACATTTCTGGGAAGGCTCTGGAGATTTCTGCCCATTCAGCTACAAAAGCATTAGTGAGTTCAGGCTTTGATGTTGGGCAAAACGGCCTAAGGCACAGTCAGCATTCCAATTTATCCCAAAGGTGTTAAATGGGGTTGAGGTCAAAGCGCTATGCACAAGTTCCTCTACATCAACCTTGGTAAACCATGTCTTTATGAACCTCAGTTTTTGTTCAGGTGCATTGTTAGTTCCAATAAATGGAAATCCTAATGCCATAGCAAACAATGCTGTCATCCTTGCAAGTTTTTGGCAACAGTTTGGGGAAAGACCAAATATGGGTGTGATGGGAATGAGATGGTCAGTGTGGTGTCCACAAATACTTGGCCATAGAGAATATTTATATATAAGACCTTATTATATATAAGTCCTGCAATGGTGCTGCTTTAGACCTGGCATGGAGTTACTTTAGTGGAGCTGCATTAGTGTTGCCAAAGAGATACTTTAGTTCTGCTATGAAGCTACTTTAGACCCATAGTGCTGCTTTCCTGTTGTGGTATAAAATCATTGCTTTATCTGGCCAGTTAATTAAATAATGAAGTGTTCTCTAATGATTTCTTACATAAAAGCCTGATGATATAACCAGTTACCATTTCTTGTCAGATGAACAAAAGATGTACAGCTACACAACATACAGCTTATCCAAATTGCCCTCAATTGTTTTTCTTTCAAAAGCAGTTCCAACTTTTCCTGTTATATTTATTTTGATGTAATGGATTTGGACGTAAATGGATCTGGAAACAGTGGGGTTGTGGCTCTAAAGGAGGAAAGAAAGGGCCCTTTGGGAATTGTCTATAATAAGAGTGAAATGTAAACAGTGTCAGATTTCCAGACATTTGTAATCCAAGTTTTACTCACATTATTAGACTATTTAAAACTATTTTAAATTACATTCTTAGTATTGTCTAAATTATTTGCAATAGTAAGCTGGCAAAAAAGATACAATCTTATGCCTTTTTAAGGTGGATGTTCCTTTTACTGCCCACAATATTTAGCTGTGCTTTTAGACTCTAACAGGTAAAGCACCAGAAAGGCCATGAATACATAAACGACCAACCTTTCAAGACGAATCAACATGATGCCGAACCAAATATGATGATTGTTTTAAAAAAGCTTCTTGTGAAGACGACAGTCAAAGAAACCACATAAGATATCATTAATGTTATGGTGTGGAAAGTCATTATGCAGGATATCATACAGTTATCTAACAGTCACAAGAAATAAACACCCACTGTGCCTCATTTACACCAGCTGTCAGTTTCTCATCCTGAACAACAGGATAAGAAATAATATAGTTTACTCAGGGGGAGCATGCACATCGAAATAAATTAAAGGCAACCAGAGCTAGTCAATATTTAAAAGGAAAAGATACCTTGAAAAGCAGATAAAAGGCACATTACATCCTGCTGATTTTCAAGACTTTAATAAAAAAAAAAACATGGCTGTCAGTTAAACTGCTCAGAATAATAAAAATATTAATAACAAATGATACAATATTGCATTAAAAGTGTAAAGTGCAATAGAAAATTAGCCAATTAAAATGACACACAGACAGTCTAAAACCTTATGTAGAACCCTAGAGTAGAATGTTTCAGGAAGGGTTCCAAGTATAAGTTAGAAACCCTCCAATGAACCCTTAAAGAACCATTCAAAATAGTAAGACTCTGGAGAAATGCAACATTCATATAGTAAAGCAGTTATTAAGGTATTATTAAAGTTTTTAAAGCACTTATCCTCTAATGTGGAGCAAAATTTCTATCAAGGCTTATATTGACTTGCAAAATGCATCTCCCTTTGTTGGACATGTCATTAACTAGCTCATTTGACTGCAGTAAGCGAAAATTACATTGGTGACTACTATAACTAAGTGGACTGCTGCTGACAAAATTTAATAGTCCCCTCTCTCAATCTTCTTGCTGCCCTCATTGCTGAATATTTTGCTACCTGTATCTGCGTCATTCAGTTGTGCTATATTGTATTTTATGACTAAAATTGCCCAAATAATGAATATTAATGAATACTTGAGATGTGCTTATAAATATTCATAACTAGTTGCTGGTCTCAGTAATAACAGGCTTTGGGTTGGAAAGACTAAAAAGGGCACTCTACAGAAATTCATTAAAATATATAGGCGTTTTAGGAATAAATGTGGCTTGAGATGTATTATATAGACCCTCCAATAATCCAAAATGTCAGAATAAAATATGGTCAATTAGATTAGGAAACATTCTGGAAAACAGGCATTTATATAGTCTGACAATATTTTATTTATTAGACAATTGCAATTAAATTACAACGTGACTGTTCACACTCTGTTCCGTAAACACATTCAGTGATCGTGATTAGTCCATCTGTTTGCTTTGGGAATCTGAGTGCCAGGGGATCAGCTGTCATCTGCCTATCATAGTCATACATTTGATGATCCAAACCAAACACCTGATGCTGAACACAACTGAAATGCTGTATTTCTCCATACACAACATGACATGGGTACGTAATGCCACTTGTCCTTCTAAGTAGATTTTGATTAGACTAATGGTTTATAGAGAGAATAAAAAAAAACAAGCTAAAAGAAGATCAATGACCTGCCATATAATCAATAAGATTACATAAATACAAAAAACTGTAAGTGTAGGTCCCCAGCTGCCATTATACAATTCATACAAACTTAGGTTTTGTATAAAGCTTGTGAGATGAAAAATGACATCGTTTGGTTTAGCCACATTTATCTTCTAAAAGACTGGCAGTGGCTGAAAGTATAGAAGCTGTGCACCTGCTGTGCATTTTCATGCATCTGCTGACATCAACTTTACTGCTAAATCCGGCTAAGTGTTCTGGGATTTGCAGCCTTTCTGTCGTTTGATACAGCTACTAATTTACAAAGGTATGTCTAGATCATGATATAAACTCCCTAATATCACCACTGAGAGGTACTTCATAGTAATTCTCCACTGTGAAAATGCTCAATTATGCAATTTCCCACCTCCACTGAGAACATGGCTATCAAGCAGGTCAATGTAGACGCAGCTTCTCTGTGCCTGAAGTGTTGATAATGCAGGTGTATCTCTTCTGAATTTTTCATTTAATGATCTACGTTGACATAAGTCTTTTCTCATGGCTTGGTTCCAGTGGCTATCTAAAGCTTGGTGAACTGTATTATTCAGAGGAAAGTAAACCTTTTGAAGATTCATTGTCTGTGGCCCAGGGAAATCGCACCCACACATCTACACTTTTTTTCTCTAGGTCACCTTTGTTCACCTTCTCCATAAACACTGACAGCAAAACCAACTGTTATGCAGTTTGGGAAATGTTATTCGAGAGGCAAAAACTTATTCTGAAGTGACTCAAATAAACCTCAATTGGGATGATTATGCAGCTGCATAGAAATTCATAACAGTGAAGTCAAGAGGAACATCCATATAGTTTTCAGAATGATTTGCAATTGAAAATCACAGACATAATGACTGCATAAGTATTTACCCCCCCTTGAATCAGTTCTAGCATAACCAAAAATGATATAATTACTTAAATGTAGTCCAGAAGACCTATGAACACCAATGAGATACCAAAACAGGTCCAGGACAAGGTTTTGAAAAAATGTCAATCAGGGTTTGGTTCTAAAAAATATCACAATCTCTTATAAAGCACACTTGGAAGGAATATAGCATAACTATGACTCTGCTTAAAGGAGGCTATCCATCAAAATCAGTGACTAGGGAAACAGGGAATTAGTGAGAGAAGAGAGTAATTCATTGTCATTATATTGTCATGAGGTGGAATGAAGTAGAATGTTAACTTAACAGATAATGCCATTTTGAACTAAATAAAAAATTGATTCCAGAGCGAAGATGAATATTAGCAGGAAATAAACAAAAACAAATGCAAAACATGAAAGTCAAAAGTCTATCATTTCTTTGATGCTTATAGTGGAAGTCTTAAATGTCATATCTTTGTCATATAAAATAAAAGGTAAATTATTATGCTTCTGTTATAAAATAGTCCTGTTGGTAAAATTGTCCTGATGGTTCATGCACAAGTTAGACCATAAACTTTAAACAACAGTGCACAGAATTATTTTTGAATACTCTGCTTAAGAAAATGCATCAAAATTGCTTATCACATAAAAAGGTTTACGTCAAATACAGAAAGGACATCAAAAGATGTGTCAGCTGCTGTACTGAGTAATACCTTGAGTAACAAAAAGAAGACCAAAGAAACAAAACTTCAAAAAAGGCAAGAGAAAACCAGAGATGGAAAAGCAGCCTGAACTATAAAACTGAATTAAACACACCATTGGAGGAACATGACACTAACCTCGGGCATCAAAAAACTCATCATCAGAGCTGTCCATGGATTCTTGGGTGATGTTATGCATACACCAGTGGGAAGTGCTGTGCTTGCGTAAAGTCACTACAGGGCAGAAAACAGAAACATGATTAAGTGCCTATATAAATAACAAGGATGTTGGATTATGGTGGGTCAGGCAGTTAATGTAGACTGAAATACTGCATTCTATAAAAAAAAGCAAAAAAGATCTGATTAAATGGCGAAACGTAATAACAGAATTGTACATCTTATGAATTCATTAGGCATAAAGTATATAGGACACCAAATCAATTTTTTAATGGCTTCAGAAATTGAGGGTCAGGGGATATATCAAAGGTCCCTGGTGTTCTGACTCCACTCAATCCACTCAAATCAGTGTTAATAGCCTTTTAATTTAATGATAGAGAATGGGAATAATGTTAATTGAAACAATAACAATGGGCTCAATTTTCATAAAGGTGGAAGTTTAATTTGCTTACATATCTCTGGTATTTTGTTAATTTGCTTGGTCAGACGCCTTTTTTTGCCACTTGAGCTCAGCTGCTATTTCCAATCACCAGAAATAAAAGTGCCTACATTGGTGTGGGTGGAACAGCACAACAGGGATTGTGACATTCAAAATCTGCCAGCACTGTGGTGTTTTACAACCTGGTCTGGTCTGAAAATGCACTTGTGATCACCTTTTCAGACCATCTCTTAGCACAGACACTGACAAAACTGACTTGAAAATATTGTCTAATGTCTGATGCCATTTCTTTTTTTTTGTGCACCACCATATCAAGCAGTTCATTATATTAGAAAACAGAAAAATACATTCTGTCCAGATGAATGTTTAAAGTGACTTCAAATGTTTAACAGCAAGGAAAAAATTGTAAATGTTTACTAACCATGTTATCGTGATGTGCCATGCTAAACAATCAGACCTGCCAACCTTTACGCATTTTATGCAGGCAATAAATTTATCATCAGAGTATTTCTCTCCAGTAAAATGGAGTTAAGCCAAGTGACATGTAACACTTGTATTTTAAACAGTCAAATATTAAGTGATGCCTCCTAGAAACCCTCTCCCCCAAACTCATGCATGCTTTTCAGGAAAATAAATCAATTATATATTCATACCTATTAGACTTACTGTGTTTGTCTGTTGATTTACCAAAAAAATGCCAGCAGCATTTTAGAAAATACAAAATGTTCTTCAGTGGATAAATAAAATGTAATGATTTTCGGGTTGAAAATGTTGATTAACAACCCTGTTTTGTGAATGAAAATATATATTATTTCTTGTATAATGATGATTACACCATTTAACCAAGTTGGGCTATATGATTTCTAAGACTTGGTTTAAAATTAAGTTAAAAAAATTATTTAAACAAATTGGAAATCTAAATTAAAACGAAAATGTATGTGTTACTGTCCTACATCACCACATATGGTATACTACATTTCTGTAAATGAATTGAAATAAAGGGTTCTGCAACGAAAATGAAAGGAAAAGTATTCATTCCAATTCATCCATTTTTTGAAACACACACTTATATAGCCAAAAGTTTGTGGACAGCTGATCATCACACCCATATGTGTTACTTTCCCAAACTGTTGCCATAAAGATGGAAATGCACTTTTTTGTCTTTGTATACTTCAGCATTAAAATTTCACCTTCACTGGGGAATATTGTTCAAGTATGACAATTCCCCTGTACACAAAGTCAGACCATTGAAGACACGGATTGCATTATACCCACATCCACACTCAAAAAACTAAATCAAAGAGGATTATAGCATTATTATAGCAGCCAAGGGGAAATAAATCTGGAAGGGCATGTGCAACAAGCACATATGGGTGTTATGATCATGTGTCCACATTGAGCAAGTTTTTAATAAGCACATTTTGTACCATTTGCTGCAGCTTATTCATTTCTTTCAAATACTGTTGTCCAGTCATAGAACTATCATGTATGTAACAACACAAAAGGGTGACTCAGGCTAGTGGAAGAAGGATCTTAATGTGGAAGAACAGTTTACTGAGCATGTTTGTTTAAAATTTATTGTTTTTTATATGGCCTGTCCAGGGTGTACCCCTGCCTTTCGCCCTATGTGTGCTGGGATAGGCTCCAGCAGACCCCCGTGACCCTAGGAATCCTAGGAATAAGCGGGTATAGACAATGAATGAATGAATGTTTTTTATATAGTTTATAGTTTAATTTAGCCTAATTGAGTCAGAGCTCAGTCATTTTGCAGTTCACAAATAACACAAATATGCTTTCAGGGTGATTACTTTATGCCTTCTAGTGGAGGAAATTGAATAAAATTCCATGCACGACAAAATGTCCTAGCACTCAGAATGTATAAGCACTCCATGTCCATTTAAAAGGAAGAAACTCTATGAATCTGAAAAGACAGCTTTCTTCACATTGCTCTGTAAATTGGACTTAACAAAGATGCTTCACAGAAATGTTGGTGCTTTGGTCTGTTGCCATTGGAGGCGGTGAAAGTGCCGTTTTTTTCTCCATATAGATTACCATATAGTACAAATATAAAGAAAAGTCAATTAAACAGTTCTAAACAGTCTTTGTTTTCTTTTTTATTAAACACAAGAAGCAAACTGCGTGATTTCACTTATAAAGGTTGTAATATAAAGGTTGATCTCTTGCATTATAGCAAGTCTGGAGGTGAGACCAAACACAGGAAAAGGGGTTCATGCTGCTTTTAGCTGAACTTCAGTTGAACCCTTGAAAGCATAAGCAATAGAAAACAAAAGGGGCAAGCCGTACTTGCGTCTCTCTGGAATAAATAACTAAAATGAGAGCATGCTATTATAAAATAGCGGTCACACAGGCTGTGTGCTTTTTCTCTTTGCTTCATGATCTTCATTTCTGACTACCCACACTGAACATGTCCTGCACCATAAAAGAAATAAAATATATTTCACAGACTGATTTTTGTATAATGACAACAAGAGAACAATGGTAATATGTATATTGTTAAAACTGAGTAAAGCTTTTCCATTCAAAAAAGTACAATTGTGAAATAACACAGTATATGCACAGCAGAGCTACCTTTTATAGCTGCACATGAATAAGGAATGCATAGTTAAATGTAAAACACCCTAATACATTTGCTCTGAATCTCTAAAAACAGTCAAGTATGTTAAATACTAGCTTAAGAGATACGCAAAGCTGTTACGTTTAGACTGCATCAAATGGTATAGCAACATATAAATGCATTGTCCTGATTTAGTACCATTTAGATAATGAGATGAGAAAGATAAACTCAATCCGTTTGAGTCTTTTAATTTCCCTCCTATCTGGAGGTCTGAGCTGCTCAAAGTGAGGACCATTAGACATGACAATCAGCTTTTCTGCCAAACTACCAATGACTCCACAAAAAAAAATCACACACACACACACACCTTTGAATATGTCACCACTATGATTGTGTTTCCCCACAGCATATGTGCAGTGTGGCTGGTAAACACTCCCATCTGGTAGCTCTCCGCCTGAAGTGGCACTCTCCACTGTGAAATGCTGCATATGGCCCTCTAACCCTGAAAACGCTGAGGTGCTAATAAAATGTTCAAGTGTGCTTACCCTTAAATACAAAAACACTGCTGCAATGCATTCTTTAGTTAGATACTATTTTTGGAAGATCATGCAAAGGAACCTGGACAAGACACATAAAGTTCCATATTCAGGCAGCATGCAGACTAAAGGACTTTAAGACTTGGATTTGGGGTGGTTGTTGGGGGGCTTTAAATTCACAGCAGCCAAGCTGGGAAGTAAAAACAACAACTATGAATTTGATTACATGGTCACAGCACTGAAGGAATTCAAACTGAGCTGCTTTAAATGGGTTTGGGCAGTTCACAGTAAACCACAAAAACACACGGCTTTTGCTCAAGCTTGGGGTAAATAGGGATTTTTTAAAAATTTGTGTAAAAAATGTTGTGCTCCTACAAAATTACAAAGCTGTCATAAGATGACACGAACTTGCACATAACAGCATAAACTAATTTTCTCTTAGTTGTCTCATTTAATATTTTTTAATTAGAATAACCTACAGGTTTTTGCATAGTTCACTTAAAATACTTTATAAAGCAGTCGTTCTCTAAACATTCCTCAGGGCTCTATCCTTGTGTTTGAAACCAGTCGTTCTGGAGCTGGTGTTTTTGAAATTGTCTGAAACGACGATCTCAACACATTATTCTGTGACATGGGTTGTGAAAAATTCCGTTAGAGCTCCTTTTATATGCACACAGTACAGCTATAGCCACCCAATCTGAAATAATTAAATAAATAACAGAAATAAACACTACAGTTCCAACAGAATACACAGACTATTGCTCTGTTACTATTGCTCTGTCACTGGATGTGTGATCCTTATTGAACTGATTTCTATGCTAAGTGACACAATTTCCCTGAGAGCTTTCACTCTCCCTATGTCTCAGTGGCCCATATGCTACAGTACAGAGTAGATGCTATAATAGATTGGCTCCAAGAACTTTTCTAATTATATAATAGTTTGAGTAAATACAAATACGATTACACCTCTCCTAACCACCATGGGCAGTAAGAGTCATCTGGATGCATTTTTGTACATGTCAGCCTCTGACTACATTCAGAGTCACAGTTTTCCTACCCTCCAAAGCTGAGCATTAGCCTCTTCTTGTCTCTTCTCAGAGTGTTAATAGTATTCAGTTACTATATCAGTTGATAGATATGGAGAATGAGATGAAAAACAAGATAAGTAATGTGCAAAACAAGTGTTTAAGGTTACAGACCTATTCGATATGCAAAAACTGTTATGTGCAAAAACTGTGTGTTTATGAGTCCTGTGCAAATCTCAGTTTACTGAGAGTTCTGTATAAACCGGTGTGTATTGTGTGTAGTGTGTGTTTTATTGTACAGTCCAGTACAGAGAGAAGAGTAGTGTCAGCGCCAACTCCTCCCACCTGTGAAATTAAAGAGTCGCATGGCATGGGGGAGGAACGACCTCCTCAGTCTGTCAGTGGAGCAGGGCAGCAACAGCAACCTGTCACTGAAGCTGCTTCTCTGTCTGGAGATGATGCTGTACAGTGGATGCAGTGGATTGTCCATGATGGACAGGAGCCTTTTCAGCAACCAAAAATCTAACCATCTAACTAGCTGCATCAACCTACTAATCTTTAATTGGGTTTTTAATCATTAAAAATTACATTAAAATCATTGCCTTAAGCCAGTCAGTTTTCAGCAGGCATTTCATACAATTATCTTGGATGGATCTCTCATTACAAAACTTGATAAGTATGCATATCTTTGCTCTCTTTATTGTTCTATGTATCTTGGCAGGAACTGGACTTACCGAGGAGTGCATGGACTCCGCAGATCACTGTTTGAAGCAATAGATCTTTTCGGTGAGTTCATACCCTGACTGGTTAGTATAGAGAGTCATGCTGCAAGATTCATGCCTGTGAAACCAATACCTTAAGCCGAAAATGGGCAATAGCTATGCTCACTGCCTCAGCATTGATCCTCTAAAAGATGCAGAATCTGACTCTAACTCCTTGATAAAGTACCAGCATGCAATGTCTTCGGATGCAACTGGGAGTTTTCATGTAGACAATTACATAGCAGTTGAATCACTATGTTCAACTCCCACCTAACCAAAGTCAGAATATGTGTCTGAATTGGTTGCCCCCCTGGGCTACAGATAAATTGGGCATCCTTCCCCTAGCATGACGTATCACTATATGAGCAGCACCAGAGTTGATCCTCAACAGCATTAGTTATCCGGTTGTTTACAGAACCATAGTTACAAAAAGAACTAGCTCTCATTGTTACATTCTCATGGATATATCCAAACAGCAGTGACTAAAGCAGACATGAATGGCTGTGGGATTGCTTGCTCCCTGTCTTTCTTGCTTACTCTCCATCTCCTGTTCACAAAAGACTGCAGGGTAGCAGCAAACATGGACCTGCTGTCTGTTATTGCCTCTCATGGAAGTCTATTTTTAGCTCAGTACTTCATCCAAATGGTTGTGCAAATTAGGCAGTGCACACAAACATTTCAGAGAGAGCTGAAATGTATTGTTTGATTTGATTTATAGCCATTACAAATGTTGGATATAGTATCACTTTATCAATTCAAAACATAACATAAAAATATTATATATGTATATTAATATAATAAACACTAAAAAAGTGATGAAATGTGATTACATTAATATTTTATACAATAAAAGCTTCCTTTATAACTATAAATGTTTAAAACATATTGCTAAACATATTGCTGATTATATGAAATGAAATGATTTATCTGATTTAATTTATTTTGTATCTCAGTATTACTTCAGTTATGCTGTATTAGAGCCTATATTAAATATTGATATCTACACAAAAACAACACTTCAATGTTCATTATGATACCATATTACATTTGCATGGGACTGAAGGATCACCAATGGGTGTCTCTTGTCATCGAGTCCGGCACAAGGGTAAAAGATTTTTAACAAAGGCCTACAAAGGCTTTACTCTTTTAACCTAGGCAATTTGGACATGTGAGAAGTCATTCACATCACCATAGCAACAATAAAAAAAAAGTAGAGGCACAGCAGGTTATTTTTAACCCTGCTATTGATGCCCTGTCGAATTAGTTGTTGCAGATTAAGTTTTTTGTGTCTATTAGCACATTCATTTCATTATAGCCTAACACCACAATGAGGTTTATGGAGATATTATTAAATAACACCAAAATATTTTACATGGATTATGGTTTACATAAAGGTATATCACCTTTAATTAATTTAATGCATTTACTGGCAAACCATGCTGCTCTTAAAATAAATACTCTATACACACTAATAATGGGATTCCCCATTCATTAAGAGATCATGTTCAAGAGATCATGGAAACCTGCTGATTATTCTACATGTCATGGGTACAGAGTCTTACACAACAGCACAAACATATTTATACAGTACAATGACATTAAGAATAGTAACAGCTACAAGTGTTTTTATAAACTTGAGCATAATATTATCAGGCTTTTGCCTGTCACGATCTTCTGCTTTGGTGTTTTACACAAGAACTCATATGTCCAGTAAGAAAACATCATTTTTAAACAGTAGAGATGTGCATTCAGCCATGTGTCCAATTAATTGTGCTTTTGATGTGTGTTTGATACTTGACTACATTACGACAGATATGATAAAGAAAGACTGGCAGAAAAACAGAGGGCTCTAATTTAGTGTTGGAAATCCTGTTACTTTGTAAAAGAAAAAAAAACCAATCTCCTCACCATTATCTCTCCAGATTTCCTTCAGTTTAAATAGACCACATCAATCTGTTAGAAAACAGCAATATTTCTACATTGCTTATGTGTGTGCATATGTATGTGTGTGTGTGTGTGTGTGAGAGAGAGAGAGAGAGAGAGAGAGAGAGAGAGAGAGAGAGATGGGAAGAAACCTGTAATGAAATGATCTGAGGATGTGGAATATGGGAAGCATTAAATTCCATGTCTTGATGGCTTGGTCAGGCTGCTAGCAAATACCTTTCATACAGCAGCAGATGAAATGCAACATAAATGCAATATAGTGCTTAAAGGTAACGATGTTAAATCCAAAGGTTGCTATGAAAGATCACTAAGGCATTATTTTACCTCAAACATTCAAAAGTATAAAATTTAAATTCATGAGCAAGTTTTCATCTCTTCTTAAAAAGCTTATTTTGCCCTCATACAAAAATACTTTTTCAGAGCACACTGAAAATCACCATAGATTTCTTGGTAACCCTCAAAATTGTATGCATAGACCAAGAATTATGCTGGTTTCATGTTACCTGCCAAATGTTCAGTTCAAGAACACTGCAGGGAATCATCAACAAGTCAGAATGAAATATTCAATGAAATTGCTCACATAAAGTCATGCTGGGGTACCAGTGGACAGTTACAAGCCACAAACCACCAAGTTAATTAACCACTTTAAGTTAAGTATTATCATTGAAACAGGGATATAACTGTTAGATTATTAGTCAGTCAGTCTTATTAGCAGATTATGCAATTATACATAATCCTTAGTTGCAGCCCTAATGTAAACATCTCAATATTACAGGATTTGTAAACAATAATTTTTCTTTTGTTTTTGGTTTGATTGCAGTATCCACTCTACTGCAGAAGGATATTTAAAACCATTACAACCTCATGTTTAAGTTTTTCCCTGATAGAGGTGTGATTACAAATATATTGTAAAGGTAGTACACTAATGCCAGTCCAACACACTCTGAACTCCATAACAGTTTAAACTACAGAGTGAAAGTAAAAGGGTGATCCTGAATTGACCCAACTGGAAATGAAAAGGCAGTGCATTATGGGTTTCAAGGCAACAGATGTGGACAGATTTCCTCTAAGATCCTAAGTGAGCCAAAGCACAGAGCAGTAGTAGGATATTTAGGATAGCAACCCAAAAAATGAAAACTGAATGTGATATGCAAAATATTTTAAACTAGTTATTTAGTGTAAGTAATTGTTTAAATATTTATTTCATTCTGACTGCTCATTCTCTGTGCTTAGTTGATTTTTGTACTTATACACATACAAGACAAAGGTATGTTTTTCTCTGTACTCAGTACTGTTATCTCTGGCCCTTCTGCCAGTGTGAGTGACAATTTAGCAATTTCTTCTTTCAATCTTAAGATCGGTTGATAGCTTTTGGCACAAAACCAGATAGAGCGGACAAGAAAACCTCAGAATGGGAGTATAAAAATGAACACAGGCAAAAAGCTTGAGTGTGTGTGTGTGTGTGTGTGTTTATACAATCCAAACAAAAGCACAGCAAATTTACACAAATGAGTAAATTCTGAGAAAGTTTAACATTTTGTAAATCTGAGTGAAAACAGAAGAAATCCTTACACTAAAGTGCTCTTGACTTTTGGGACTTATCTAATGCTATGAAACATTACACTGTCTGTAGTTATAAAAGACGATGCTACATCATATCGTACACAATAGAGACCATCAGTGTCTGCCAACTAGAAGCTGTCATAAACTATTAAAACAACAATGCTCTGATAGTATACAGGGCATGTAAAGCAAACGAGTCAATGATAGACCTGTACTGACTGTCAAGTAGTGATGATGTCTCATGTCTCATATCCTGGTGTGCATAGGTTATATAAGTAAAACATGTTAAAACAAAATCTGTCTGAACTCCAAAATAAGGCCTGTTCTTTTGCAAACTGCATCACGCCTTAAAACTAATACGTGCTTGACATTTTTCTTTGCAATGGTCACTTTCAGCTGTTTAAAGAAAGAAACCAGAGAAAAGGTTCAAGCAAAACGAGAACAATGTCCAAATCACGGCAAATAATCAAAGAAATGTACTTAATGTATAATTCCCAATAATCTGAATTAAGAATAAACCGTGCGGATTAACCTGTGCTACTTTTATCATGTTGCATAAAATAACACATATATTCGAGCCGTTCTAGTGTGTACGAAATATAAGTTTGTAAACAGTAAACGGGTTATTCTGATATAAATGTTCGCTAAGGCGTTGAGCACGTGATTAATATAGACTCGCGCTATTCCGAGCGCTTACAGCACGCATTCCTGCACATCAGCGAGCGAAGTACCGCGCGAGGTGCGGTGACTGTTTCTACCTGTTAACGAAATACAGCATGACAGAATAACACCACTAAGGCTGTGTATGAGTGGAACAATGCAACTGGGACTCACCTTTGCCTTTTGTCTCCTTAGCCATTTTGCAGGTGTGTTTGTCTGTGTTTCCCCGCCGTCCAGAAGACAGAAGAGTGTCAGTTAGTTTGGACGGCGTGCACGTCTCAGTGCAGCGGGGAAGCAGCTGGCAGAGACACACGCCACCTCAGACCTCCACACACTAATCTCTGCTTCAGGATGCTCAGCGCATTCTGCCTCTAGGGAGTCCGAGTCATGAAAGGTAAAACACGGCTTCTGGTGAACACACACGCACGCACGCGCGCGCGCGCTGGGGTCTGTACTTGTGCAGTCTTTTGCGCCGACCCTCTCCAGCGCGCGCGCGCGCGTGTGTGTATGTGCGTGTATGTGTGTGTGTGTGTGCGTGTGCGCGCGCGCGTGTAGTGCCTTATGTTCGACTGCCTCCAGCGGCGCATGCGACTGCTCGTCGTTTTTAATACTGTGACGCTTCGAAAATTCAAATTGCATCATGTCAAAACCCAATCCTCCTTCTGAGTGCATTTCATGATACATGATACAGGATTCCATGATACGTTTCATGCACAGTACACACACTTGGGTGGGCAAGTGTGTGGACAGCGAGAAGAATCAAGACTGTAGCATCCATACAGGACATTCCTTTAATATCCAGCAGAGACCCTAAAGTACGGACCAGCAGTAAATGTATTGTATCGTTTTGTGCTGCTTTTACCTGGACTGAGGTTGATAAAGCTAACTTGATTTAATTGGAGAGGTGCTTAAAGACTAGACATTAAGATAAAAGAGCATAGATAAGTAGGAAATGTATGCTATTGATTTCTGCTGTGGGTGACATCAAGTGGGCATCACCGCCTCTCCAGGGTCCTGGGTTTGATCGTGAGTTTGGGGTACTGTCTGTGCAGAGTTTCACATGTTCTCCGCGTAGGTCTCAGAAAACATGCAGGTAGGCATTTTGGCTTGCTATGTTAGATTGCCCCTTGGTATGAAAGAGTGTGAGTGTATGTCTTCCCATCTAGAGTACTATTCTGCTGCCTTGTGCCTAGTCATCATCAGATCCATCATAACCCTGCTCAGAATAAACGGGTTTACTGAAGTTGAACGATCATTGAATGTTTTCTGCTGCTTTTGCCTGGATTCAAGGTGATAATCTGAGTTTGGGAGTATTTGGAGAAGCATCTATAGCCTACACACTGCTGTGCCATGCCCTCATGCTTTACATAACTTCAGTACACCAAATATCACACTGGCTTGTGTGCTGGTACAGACAACAGCATGGCGGCTTGTATGCCGGTGCTGTAATGGAACAGTGCCTGCGGTCTGCCAAAATCCTCCTGCTGGGATCTTTTTTGCACTTGCCTAACATCAGAGGTGATTTCTGGAGACTCCAGATACCGAATAAAATAGTTAGAAATTTTGGTAGCTGAACAAGATAAAGTTGTATTTGCTTATAAAGCTGTAATAGGAAGATGGCAGGGCTAAAATTCATTACAGAGTCAAGTTATACAATTATAGCATTTTGTAAGCTATTAATGTTCCATTTAACATCTAACAGTTAGCGTTCCTTATCAATTATAAAGGTGAAACCAAGTGTCCAGTGGCAAAGAGCTGGCTCAGGGTCAAAAGCAAATATTTTATTGCAGCATTTCAGTGATAACTCAAGTGCATATAAATGCCAAGTAGTTAATATTTCAAATATACACTCAGTGGACATTTATTCAGGTAAACCTACAACCTACAAACTTACATTTTTTTAAACATACATTTTGTAAGTATTGCACAACAGTTTGTAGGACACATTTATCCTCTACCCCTTTTAGCAGGGAAAAGGAATCAACTGAGCACGTTGTAGAGAGTATTGTAGTGTGTGTGTTTGTGTTTCAAAAATAATCGGTGTATTTGTCCTGCAGCTAAAAGAGCGAAAGAGGAAAATCTAGACACAGTCAAGACTATTTTCTAATTACCTCTCACACAGAGTGTACAGGAGGAGTGGGCAAACTCTCCTCTAGGATTGCTTTGAGCTGATCTGTGGGATTGTTTGTACAAATTGGGAATGTTTTGGGTGTTTAAATTTAATCAAACTCAGTTACTCTCAGTAGACTGCCATACAACTAACACTGCAAATTACCACTAAGAAATACTTACAAAAGCATTAAAACACACATACTGGCATGCCTTAGCAAAGCCTATCACAGGTGACCTAAATGCCATTGACAGAATAGAGCCTAGAGCCGAAAATAACTTTCTCCCTTCTTCTATTTCTTGCTTTCTTTCCCAAACAAGCTCCTGCCATCATTACTGGGCATCTGACTCTACAATGCCACAGAGGATTTAAGAATTGACAGGCATACAGCAGGAGTATAGATCAATCTCTTGCTAGCAGAATGAACATGAATTACAAAGGGGTCTGGTTACTGACCCTCAAGCCACATGATATGACACACTGGGGCACTTTCTGATTTTCACCAACCTGATAGGTTGTAACAGGATTGTATAGTGAGGGTATATTGGAAAAAGACTCACGTGAAAGAACTGGGAGAGTTCTGTTCTTTTTGAGAGTCATGGCCAGGAGCAAAAATATAGCCTACTTTCACTGAGAGCACAGTATGTGAGAGACTACAGGGAGTCCAACTCCCAAGAAGTCACAAGAACAATATTCTAGAAGAAAGATAGACAAAAAGACAGTCTTAACATCAAAAACAAAGACAGAGAAGAACATCTTACTGAGAATAGCTACTGAGTCACTGTCCTCCTTTATGCACTAAAGTGAATATGTCTGAAAAAGCAGACAAAGCAGAGGATACAGTTATTATATCTTCTGATTTTAGAAAGTGGAAAAGGGAATCTGGGGTATGTCTTATGAGTTAGGGATGCATGAGTCTAAATATAAAAATTTGGGTGCAATTCTCTTTTTAGTGACATGATTGGCATGTCTCAAGAGATGATGACTTGGAGAGAATAGCAAAAGCTAAGCTGCACCACAGGCAATTACTTTAAAACTGTACCGGAATCTTGGCTTCCTCTAAAATATAATCAAAATGTGGCAATGATAAAGACTCTACATTATTCATCAGCATTGGTGTAATTATTTTTTAGTGAATTCATTCATTTAACTTAAACTGTTTTCAGCAGCCTATTTTTTCTGAAGCCTTCACACAGTGCTAATAGACCCTGAGTGAACCCTGTTAATCTCTGAGTGTCTATCACAGATTGAAGTACACAGTTTTCAATGGGACAAAAGATTAATGCAGGCTTTTAACACATCACTTTCCAGTACACCATCCAGTCCACTGGATGCATTTTGTACAGAAAAACACAACATTTTCTGAACCATGCCTTCTCTGTTTATTTCAACTGGAAGCCTGATTCCTCCTTATGATGTGTGGAAGAACCTCATAAGGGATGGAACCAACTGCCAGTTACTAAAATGGTAATAAGTGAGACTGAGATCTCAAACATATCGATACCAGTCTGTGTCGCTCAGATCCTGCAGTAGTAGTGTAATTTGTAAATATTTTAAATAAACTGCAATTATAATAAAATTCTGATTGATTATTTAGATAAATTTTCTGAAATTTGTTGTTTATAAGTCTTCCTTCTTCAGCTTGCACTGCTTTTTGTCATGAAATGGTAAACCTTGCTAATGTTGATCTGATTTTAGTCAAGCATTTTGATGTTCATACTTAAAAAATAAATTACAGCTAAAAACAACCAATGCCTAAGGTTTCAATGAAAAAGTCAGGATCATTACTTATTATAAGTCTTGGATTGTTTAAAGCATCAGCTCCAATCCAATGAAGGGTGCTCTGCTGACCTTGTCTTTACCAGCTCACTGCTTTGATACAGGACATGTGTAAGTGAATCTGTAATTCAGAAAAGTGCATTTGATGTAGAGATCTATTAGATCAATGATAAAGAAAAAGGCATGCGTACTGCCTGAACACTGGGGGTATATTCAGAGTAGACTGATTGTACATTCTCTGTGATGCAATGTGCATATCTTATCAAAGCTTAGGCATTTGCAATTCGATACTCCTGGCAGAAAAAAAAAATTATATTGCAAATAGATTGCAAATATTCTTTTAATATGTATCACAAATAAAACATTTGAAAGCATTTGGTTACATCTAAATAGCCTTGAACCATGAACTGACCTTTCCAAGATTTATGCTTCCAAATCAAGTGGATTTCCAAGGAATGGTGAGACCATTGCTTCTGGGAAAGCTGGATTTAGTCAAAAATGAGTGCCACTTTTGTAACAGTCGATTAGTTCAAGAGCTATGAAATGATCCTGCCCCAGAGCAGGTTGGCTTGCAGCATGTTACCATGGTGATGTACCCAAGTAAATATAATCCACAAATAAATCCCAGGTTAGATCAAAGAAGATATATTTGGATTTGAATTAATAATATGTAAAGTAAATACTAAATATGGGACCATCATTGAGAGATTGTACACCTCTGTGTAATTTACAGATGTAAATCCCACCTTCTTTACTAAGGTGACCACTGACATGAAGAATGTGACCGCATACAATGAGAATTATTAATAAATGACCAGTATTTTAGTTACAGAAACCTGACCACATAAACCACAGTGATTTATGGGAGGTTATTGTTAAAATGACAGCACTACGTGGATTAAATTGCTAAGTCATTAACCTAAAGTGCCTGTTGAGCTCAATTGACGAGATCTGTCTTTAATGAGGGAGCTAAACATTTTCCGATTTTCAAGGGATTTGCATATTAATTAAGCTGCTCTATAACACATTCTCACCAGTGCTGATGGTAGCACACTCTGTGATATTATTAAAGATCAATCAGTGCAAACAGAGATGCACCTACACACAGATATACAGTTGTAATTCTGTCCTTGTTGGGTATTTTTACTGACTTTTGATACTGTTTTTTTGTTTTAATCCAAATGCCTTACTGTATCAAGAGGAGTGCTGAGAGTGGTGAAATAATCCTGCCTTTTTTATTTTGCTTAAAAGGAAGCTAAAAATAGCTGAATGTCAGTGTATGCTGAAAGACAACACTTTTATATTAAAAGGACTGCATTGTCAGGTTTCAGTAACATTGGGATGGTTGAATTCTGTGAGTGAAGGTCAGGCAGCCTTAGGTTTATTTTGTTGAGTAGCAAGAATAAAAAGCACAGAAAGCTAATATTTGAGGAGCATAAAGCCTTGGTATCACTGAGGGTATTTTTAGCCCATCTTCCAACATGTCAGGGCTGTACTGCTGCCTGAGCTGTCACTTGACTGATGTGTGTGTGTAGACGGTTTAACACTGGGCTGCTCTTTCTTGCCTCAAACTGAGAACTAAATGAGATCATTACTCGGCAGATCTGCCACAAAGTGTTACAGATAATTACACTAGGAGTTTATCATGCACATTATTATTAGAAGGGAAGGCATATCATCTCAACACAGAACCCACACTGGGGTGAGGAATTGAAATGTAATTACACTAGAAGGATTATGTTGGTGCTACTGTGTCTGATGATGCTTTCCTCTCGGAGAACGGATAAGTGAGGGGAGAAGAGGAGAAAAGTTTTAGGTTTAGAATGTGTGTGTGTGTGTGTGTGTTACAGTACACCATCAGCTTGTCATTATTAGGATATTCATCCTAATAGCCAGCTTTCTCCAGGGCTTGAAAGGAAAAAGATAGGAGCTTGAGCTGTCTGCCTCCTGAGCCTTCACACAGTCACTACGCATCACCTGTCAGTCACACAAACACACATGGGCATCCTACATTCACACTTTCCCAACAGTACATGATTTTAGTTTCATAGTATATGATGTTATATGAAGAAAAATAACAAGTAGCACATTCCCTATAGACTAAAGCAGAAACAGCTTAATATCATATTGCAAAACATATAATGAGTCCACCATTTGTTTGTCTCTGAATATCTGAGAAAAATAAATTAGAGGGGTTTTCAGTTATTCAAAATGATGTGTTTGTTTTTTAGTCATCCAACAAAATCACTAGGCTCAAAAACACATTCACTCCATAAAGAGGCAAGATGCATGTCTGTGGTTTACCTTCTCATACAGCATGTAAGTGTTTATTAATGATATAAATGCTTAATAAGAATCCATCCTGCTTACCAGCTCTGGCACGGCTTGTTGTATTTACAGTTTGACAGGATACTAAATGTTTATGGCATTAAAGTTGACACATGCATTTGCAGATACATCATGGTGTTAAGACCCACTGTGCTACCTTTATTTTTATTTTATTTTATTTTATTACATTGTTAAACTATTGCGGTATTTTTTATTCCCTTGTAAAGCACTCTGTAATTGAATCTAGAAAAGTGCTATATATATAAAGATTTGCTTGCTTGCTTACTTACGGTACTTACCATAATACCCAGAGAACAGATCTTGTGTGTTATCTGTCTGAGCAGAAATGCCACATGCTAGTTGATTCCCAGCAGGAGGCATGAAACAGATAAAGGAGAATACAGGCGGGGGATCCAGTCAATTCACTAGGACAATACAGAGCATAGTCCAGATAACAGTGACTGGAACACACACACATGCACACATCTTATTAATCCCATAATGACTATCTATATCATAGTTTCCCCCTTATAGTGCAGAGTCTTGTGAAATTAAAGGATTCATTCAAATAACCTGCTTTTGTATGTAGCTAATTATTCAGCTTCTTACTCATCTGTATGTGTTGAAGGGATGTTGTGTTACTGAACCCTTTAATCAGTGACTGAGTCAGAAAGAGAACACATTCACTCTCTGGCTCAAGATGCAGTGGTTTAAGGCTTTATTACCACTTTGGATATTGTTAGACCAAGATTACCTTCTACTTATTTCCAATGCAATTGTGGTATCTTGCTGTGTCTGTGGCTGAAAGCTTCCAAATATAAGTCAAGCACTCTGCCCTCCTAAATCATTCCAGGTGCCTTAGCAAAACATAACATACTATTAGGCAAGGCTACATAACAGGTTGAGGCACAGCTTGCGTGTTTGTGTGTGCACTGACCCATTCAACTACCAATATGAGTGGCTTCATATGCCCAGAGTACACCTTTCTTCTGTTCTATTCACTGTTGTTATCTCTGAACAGTGGGAGGGAGTGTGAGTAGGCTTGCTCTACTTTAATCTGTCGAGCCATTCTATGGCTTAAATCTGCAAAACATTTTCCTCACTGTAGATTTTGCTGGGAAAATCTCGCTGCTGTCTGAGCCTGGCCTATTATTCTGCCCTGTGTAATTTCTCATGTTAGTACAGATACTGAAGTCAGCAGCAGAATACAAATGCACTGGAGCATCCTTCAGGTGTGTGCTGATGTATACCCAAGGTCTAATATCCTACACCACCAAATGTGAAAGGAAAAATACAGTGGGGGGAAAAAAACAAAAAAAAAATTTTTTATATGCCTGTCTTTAAACACTGTCTGTGACACATGGTAATGTATGAACAGACAATGAAAGAAGAAGAGAGGCAAGACTGTGGCAGAGAATAGCCAGCTGTAAGGAAGATGACCAGATGTCCTCTATTTTAACTAAGGAGAGAGAAGTGAGAGAAGAGAAAAACAGCTTGTTTGTCTTCATGAAATAACCCAACCTCACTAAACGCACCTCAGAGCTTATTAGAAAAAGCAACACATCAGATACAATATGACATAAAGACACTGTTTACTCATGCATGGTCTGCTTAGAGAAGTATCAGATGTTGAGAAGTTCTGTTTACAGACATAAAGGTACAGATTTCCCACAACACCGTTGAATGCAGTCTGCTTTTACTGTCATGCAAAATTTTCCATTTGAGGGTTAATGAATGCATACACTGGGCTTGACCTCGTACCTTTTACAATTCTTGGTAGCATTGTACAAATCTTGTAAAATGTAGCTGTTTTAATGTGTTTTATTTTGTCTGAACTACAGATTATTGTTACAGATTGTAATCTATGTGAAGCAGAACAAAACAGCTAAAACTGTTATAACAAGAATCATAAATCTGAAAACATCCAGAACACAAGCGAAACTGAGTCACACATGACAACACAACAACAAAAGCTTGACAATGAGATGCTAATAAATTGGATCATATTTAGTGGTTCTAATCAGTGTGACACAAGCAACAGAGATTGAGATATGTGACATTCTGGGACTGATAATGTGTCAAACCGTATCCACAAAGGGCCGGTGTGGGTGCAGGTTTTCATTCCAACTGAGCAGAAGCCACACCTGCTTCTGCTCAGTTGGAATGAAAACCTGCACCCACACCGGCCCTTTGTGGATACGGTTTGACACCCCTGATGTAATGTAATGTAGTTTTGTGCCCTTTGGCTGCTACCATGCCAGTTTAAATGTAGCTACATTTTAATACCATAACCAGTTGAACAGGTCCATAGAAACTTTTACACAGAATTTTGTAATACACTATATGGCCAAAAGTATGTGAACAGCTAACCATCACACTCATATATGGACCTTCTCCAGACTGTTGTCACAAAGATGAAAACACTGTGAACACCTTTGTGATGAACTGGTATACCAACTGAGAAACCAAATCTTCTCACCTGACATCAGTGCCTGAGCTCACTAACATTTATAAGGCAGACATATTGGAAAGCCTTCCCAAAGGAATTGAGACTGTTTCTGAGGTAATCTTGGATCTTGGAATGGGATGTAACAAACACATAAGGGTATGATGGTCAGTTGTCCACATTTGACCATATGGTGTTTCTCAAGAACAAACATTTTGACTTTCATCTATGATAAGAAAGAATTTTATTTCCTTTGATTCTGCCAGTCTTCATTTTTCTGTTTAGATTAATGCTGCTGTAAAAAATGTTGTGAAAAGCATAGTTATCAGAATGGCCATTATAGGCTTTATGTTTGGTTTCAACTTTAAGTAGGTAAAGAGGTTATGATCTATTGTTTTCTGATATCTTTACGTATTTTATTTACACCTTCAACCTTTTGGCTATATACAAAATATTCATTAGAGGAAACCCCCAAAATACATGGTTTTTGTCTATTAAATTGTGCTATAGTTTGCTGACTCAGAGGCAGTTTTCGAATAGCTCAGCCTACGGGTTGTTAACCAATCAATTCCTTCAAAACTATATTGATTGGCAATTTTGCACATGAGCTGCAGGTGCTCCGGGGATCCTGAGGAAGAACAGAGGAGACAGGAAGACAAAAGATGTGAACCGTAATTACATTCAAAATGCAGGTTTTAGAGGAATAGCTACTTTCTCTGTGGCTGCTCAAGTGGAAACAGCATGGAATATGTACAGCAGTCACAGTGTGTGTCTGGCAAAATGAGACTGGCATGCTGGGTTTGGCATCCCCTAACCAAAGAGAGCCTTAATGCATGTTTTTGGAGAACTAGGCCTGTTTGTGAGTGCAGTAAATAAAGAGTAATGAATGTATTAATATAGTTAATGTACAATTCCACACATAATAGTGCATTATAATAAAACACAAAAGAACATTTTTATATGACAATGATCATATATGTAGGTATTATACAATGATCAGTTGATATGCCACATATCCAAGATCCCAGATCACTTGAGGAAAGAGCTCTCCCTGTATTAATGCAAATCCTTGCAACCTCTCACCCTTTTTATTTTATCTCCAAGCCAGAAGCAACTTTAAACTCCATAAAAAGTACCATAGGTAAAGGCTGCTTACTAAAAATGTGGATAAAAAGGAAAGAAAGGAAGTTTATCCAAAGGCATCTTTTAAAAACAGAATAATGCTTAAAAGACACAATTTTTAGTAATTTCTCTTGACACTTCACTGAACAGAGGGATTGGGGGCACAGAGGTTGTAATGAACCCTGCCACTCAAATACACTGCTTCAGAGAATGCTGCAAGGAACTCTCTAAATCTAATCAACCGGGCAACCTGGGTGTTCACAGATGTATGCTGGGAATAGAGAAAGTGGGGACAGCTCAAAAAAGATGTGTTCTACAGATTGTGTTCTACAACTGCCTAGGTCTGTTTCTGGATTTCAAAACTGGAAAACTCCTTCAAATATGAATCAGTATGCTTGAGTATGCTAGTAGGAAGTACTAAAAAGAAGATATTTGTAGATTCTAACTCTTATTTGAAGCAAGGCCATGAACACCAATGAGCGCTACCTTCTCAGTATCAGAAACAAGGGTGATTTCTTTGGAGTGTTCCACTTTAAAGCCAGACTGGTTTGGAACTTGGAGGACTTCTGTGTAGAGCCCAGGCAAGATTTTTTGGAAGACCAAGAGATACTGGCTACTGGATGGCGATACTTGAAGTATCTAGTGTGGACTGTTTCAGGATGCATATAACCATTTCTGTCTTGTGGGCACTTGTTACATGACCAGATGTTGTTTAAGATGGAAGTGATGAAGAAGAAAGAGGTAATGAAAGCAAGACATGCAAAGCAGATTATTTTGTACAAATGTATTTATTTCAATAGATGTATTCCTAAACCTATTCCTAGATGGTAATCCACACGAATACAAATTATTATTTAGATTTTCTAGATGTATAATTAGTGTGTAACACTTCATTTGGGTAGTCTGTTTTAGATCATCTATAGTCTGCCATAAACCATCAACACCTTCAACTCTTAAAAAGATGTATAACTTAGTTGGCTGTTAACATACAGTATACACTATATTTTTATATGCTTAGAATGAGTGCAGTCTTAAATTAAAAATATGCTTATTCATTTATTAATTCATCTTTAGTATTATATACATAAATATGCTTATTTGTAGACTTTGTTTCATAGAGTTACACAAAAGTGCATTGTCATGCAGTTGAGTACACCCAAATGTTCATTAAGCTTGTCTGCATTGCTCATTTATCAGAGCTATTAAGTTTTATTTGTGCTGGCCAGCAAATTCCAGTCATTCACTTATCAATAATGCTAAACAGCCTTAATGATCAATCTTGGCAAACAGATCTGTTAAAATGAGATCTCTGATCTTTTCATCTCAGAATGTCTATTTATATATTTAAAAACTCTGTCAAGAGAATCCACTATATTTCATTATTCAACCACATTTACTTTACTTTTATAAAAGACCAAAAATCTGGCTGATCAAATTTAATAAAAAGTAATTTCTCAGAGAGAATTGTTACATTCATCACTGCAGTGCAGCCTTACACACATAGTATGGACCAATGAAGAAAATAGTTGGACCTTACCGATACAAAAATCCTGCATTTTCCTTAAAGAGGAGTAATTATTGTTCACATTTCTGTGTACCGAGTGAGCAAAAGGATAAACTAACTCTAACAACACACATGTCACTGCTCTTAGACTTATTGGTAACCTGCTTCTAGGATGTTATAACACTCTGGGGAGATTCACTGAACCAAGTGATCTCTATAGAAGTTTTGGTTACTGTGATGGGGAAAGGCTTTTCAATGAGCGAAAAAAAAAAAAGGTCTTGCCAGTTGTATATAAAGGGGGGAAAGCATGCAGTAGGAAGATGTTTGTATTGTGGTGCAGTGGGTCACTTCAAAAAACAATGCTTCAATCTGTGAGTAAAAAAGATATTACTCACTGGAGCAGCATATGTCATTTGTGAGAGGACTAGCATTTTCTTTGCTTGTCTACAGCTGAAAGCAGTTCTGACCTAGTGAGTCAACAAATATGGCTTACAGAGAAAAGTGTATATAGCAGAAGCCCTCTGCTTCCTCTGCTCTGCTTCCTTGCTAGAAGCTGCATTGTTTGGTGAACAAACGCCACTAAAGTGTGTGCGGTCGTAAGAACTTTTTCCCCTCATTCACTTCTCATATTTTTTGGTGTATTTGCTCACTGTGTTCTCTATATTTTTTAAATTTAGATAGCGATTTGGCAGCAAGGTGGCATTGCAAGTTGTGTTGACTCAAAGCTACAGGGTGCCAGATTCATTCCTGATCTCAGGTTATTGTGCAGAGTTTTGCATCTTCCTCCATTCCATTGTCTGCATGATTCATCCAGGTCTATGGTTTCCTTTTAACTCTTATAAGTGGTTGTAGCTGTGACTGGGTGTGTGAATAGTGGCTGGTGATTGGATGGTATGGACTTTAATAAAGTGTTCTTGTGCCATTTAAATAAGCATTATCTTTTATTCTGCCTGCTGCAGTTATCCTCAGAAACACATGAGCCTAAAAATCTGGAACCCAAAAGGTTATGGACACTTGACCATTATGCCCACATGTGGGTCTTCACCAAACTCTTGCCACACAGTTGGAAGCACACAATTATATAAGATCATTTCCCCTCTGTGGAACTAGTCAAGGGGACTGACTATGTTTCAGTATGACAAGTTAAGTCCATGAAGACATGGTTTGCCAAGGTTGGAGTGGCCCTGACCTCAACCCCCTGAATATCTGGGATGAATTGAAAGGCCTTCTTGCCCAACATCAGCACCTGACCTCATTAATGCTCTTGTGGCTGAATGAGCAAATCCCCAGAGCCAAGCTCCATAATCTAGTGGAAAGCCTTTCCAGAAGAGTGGAGGTTATTATAACAGCAAAGAGAGACTAAATCTGTAATAGGATATTCAGAAAACACACTGTAAAAATTGCTGTACATTCACATTGCATTGGTTTATGATAAGAAAATGCCAGAAAAGATAGTGTAATATTTATATGCTTTTGCCAGGGGTGAGTATGGTAAAAAAAAAAAAAATGTGTTGACGTTGGGTTTAACTGTGCATGAAACTAAAAGCATGCACTAGCTAATTATGCGATTTGTAGTGACTCGTGGTCATGATTTTGAATTACAGAGCATGAGGTTGTGTGCTCAAATCCCAGTGCTACCATGGTTGGGTCTTTGAGCAGACCCTTAACCTTGAACCGAGGTGAACCTTGCATCAATCACCTGAGGAAATTTACATTTACTTTTGCATTTAGCAGAGACTTTTATCCAGAGAAACTTACAGAAGTGCTTTGAAGTTTCTATCTATCAATGTACACATCGATAGTGGTTCACTAGGTCACAGATTGCAAATACCATCAGTCTAAAACCCTGCTGGAAGGTAATGTGAAAACAAATGCAAAGACCTGTTGCAAAAGATGCAAAAAAAATAAAGGAAATCTACAGAATTATGTTTTATTTTAATTATAGTTATAAGCATTCATAAACAGTAATATACTGTTAAAATAACAGGTACATATCTGTAAAGATATTATTATGCTTTTTTTGTAAATATTGTTTACAGTTATTTACTGTCAATTTAAAGCACTTTACTGGCAACTATGCCATATGGCTGTAATGGACATATTTTGGGGCATATAGTTTCAAAACAACAGTTCTTCTTCTTCTGCATACACATACTGGCACAGACTATATATAGAAAGCTGCAAGAGGAAAAGCAGGTAGCATTGCCTTTTATAAAATATTGATTAAGGCTACAAGAAAGAAAACTGACACAATCGTTCAGTGTTGCTGGCGCTGGGTCAAAAATGGTTTCCCTCAGAAGCACAAGGTTATGCTACCTAGGATATTAACCCAAGACATGACTTGGTCAGACAAATTACCATTACAAATAACTGAAAAAAATATATATCACAGTCATTTTCTCTAGTGAGAGATATCTGGTGAGTGCTTAAACTGATAGAGTCTGAAATATAAGGGTAGGCTACTTGCCAGGACTGAAAGCAGGGTTTCTAATCTACTGTTATGGATCTTAAGGTACCTGAAAGTGAAAAATAACAAATATGGAATCAAAAGATAGATAAGAAGGGAGCAAGATGATTCTGGAGAGGGCCTAGGAAATAGGTTTGGAAGCAATCCAAGTCACTAAGATCCAGGACTGAGGCTCAAGCTACAATTTGTTTTAGTGATGAATCAATACTTCTATGTACTGTTGTGTTTGTTCCTTTGTCAAAACAGCCTCCTGAAATAGTCAGTGCTGCCAGTCAAAACTCAGTAGTGGGATGTCTGGAAGTCGTGGCTCAATATACTGCTCAATATGCATTTCGTTAAGTTTCTAAATTACAGCCGAAAATGGTTATGCTACAATTTCTTAACTGTTTGTATGAATTTTTGTTTGTATGAAGTCTTGTTTTCACATTTTCCCTCTGTTTGCTACAAATATTAGTATGAGACAAACACATTGGATGAGCAGTCCTAAATATATCAGCATCCTCACTATAAGATGGTTAATATGTTACTCATGCAGCCATGTGCTGGTCCACTAAGGGGTATAAACAAAGACCATTTACTTTGTTTTTCTTGTGCATTAAAATTGAAAAAGAGTGCATTCAATCAGTTACTGGTAAGATGCCTATTAATGCTGTGATACAAACTGAATGTCGTTCTAAGAGCCTAGGATTTCGAAATAAATGGTCATGCTAATCTCATCAGCAGTGTAGGACACCTGTGACAAACATTTTCATTACTTTACAGTTGTCCACAGTTGAGTGAGCAGGTACCAGGGCAATCAGGTCACTGAAGCAGTATCCATCAGATAACTGCAGGAGGCTGTGGAAGACCTAATTGGCTTGGGAAATGACAATCACTGCTGTATCCTGCTAGTACAAAGTAATAGCAAGCAAGGTGAAGTGTTGCTAGTGGAAAGTGGTCCACTCCGTTTGATTCACAGCTCTCATCATAACTGCACTCCTTGTCACACACACATAGACACAAAATCAACAGACAGCCTATAAATCAGAAACTCTGTGTATTGCGAGGAGGTCATTTAAAAATCTTTATAGCTGAGTTATATTAAAATGTAAATGTTCTGAATCTAAATTTAAATGATTTCGATTTAGAACATCTGCATGTTGTGATTGTGCGATAGCACTGAATTTAGACCTTGTACCATCTGTCACAGGGAACAATCCCCATAACTGGCTATTACCTCTTACTAGAGGGATTTGTCAATGATTGTCATTTCCCAAGCCAATCAGGTCTTCCACATCTTCTTGAAGCTATTAAAGCTAGTGTCCTGATGGACAATGATTCACTGACCTGGTTGCTCTAGTACCTGCCCACAACTGTGGACAACTGATTGTTATGTAAAAGAATATTTACTCTTGGATACAGAGGTTAAGATTTGAGTTAGGGTTAATGTGTCACTATTGCATTGTTACACAAGTTGCGTTAATAATTTTGTCAGTAGTAGAGAACAGGAATTGTAAGACAAATGTTTGTGTGTGTGTGTGTGTGTGTGTGAGCAAGTTCATGAGTGCATCAGATGGCAAGAGAGATTTGAATGGTTACCTTGCCTAAATGATGTCTCCTTGAACAGCTGTGCCTGCTTCAAAACCGTCAGTCATGCACATGGAGTTAGCAGTAGTGTCAGGACCAGAGCACCAATACTGTAAATTGTGAACTCTCTAAACACCTTGATATATAGTTTTGTGTAAAAAAAATAAGGCCAGATGTAACCATCTGGTGTCTCTGCTCTAATTAGGTGATGTTGCATGCATGATAAGCCAGCCATGGAGATACAGCTATCCACATTTCTAACAGGAATACAAATGGAAAAATATAAACACTAATGCTAGTAGGGTGAAAGTGGTTCAGAAAATCTATTACATTTTTTCTAGGGCATCTGCGTGACAGTGCATGTCTGATGCCTCTCACTTTCTCTTATGCTTTTTGATTCTTTTACTGTCCTTTTTACTTCTTCTCCAAACACAGATGGTGCCCTGGGTTCCTGTCTAATGCTCCAGGGATTATGCAAACAGGTTGCATGTTGATGTTGCTCGTACCATGGCTCCCTTTGCACTGTTTTACTTTCCTGGAGGAGATGAAATGATAAGATTGGCAGGAGAAGTGGCAGAGGAACTCGCTTGAGATCGATTTCATTAAGATGAAGAGGGAGCTTGAATGACACCTATTCATCCTCTGAATGTGTGCTCTAGATTTCTGAGTTGCTTTCGTTTCAGCTTGAAACCTGCTGTCCTTCACTACTTTTGGAAAGAAACAACTGTAGATAACAGTGACAAGGCTTAACCATAGATAGAACACTGACTGATCTTGATAAATTTGAGTATATTTTGGTATGGCATATTGAGAACACAAGACTAGCTTATTATTGATGTTCTGAATCAAATACATCATGACATCAAAACAGGGATCTCAGTTTCCCCACAAAAGCTTGACAATTGAGAACACTGAGAATTGTGACAGAAATATATGAAGAGAAAATACTGTTAATTAAAATTTTCTCTCTCTCTCTCTCTCTCTCTCTCTGTCTCTGTCTCTCTCTTTCTCACACACACACACACAGAAGATCACTTCTCAATTCCTTTCTCTAATAAACACTTCATTACATGAATAATGCCAAGAGATTTATGTCTCTGTGTTTTCAAAGACAAAACAAAGCTTCAAAGTTTTACACATGCAGTACCCCAGGCTCCCTGCTTGTTTGCCCCATGGGCAATGGTTGCCAGGTCACAACATGGTCCAGTTGAGTCAAAAGGAAATTAAATCCATGACCCACTTTAATGGGCAAAAATCCACTGTTCAAAGGAAGCAGGAGCAAAATGAGCTAAGATTTGTGCAAATGGTCAAATTAAAGATCTAACAGTTAGAAGTTGTTCTTAATGAGGGTTGTTTAAAAAATAATCATTATCCTCGCCTCAGTGGTTGCTCATGGATTCTGATGTAGCATGAAACACTGCTTGATACTGTCTGTCTCAGCATTTAGCTTGGCAGTCATGTTGTGTGTTTGCCTTTAAGCCTAAGCATTAACATTTCTATGTTGCAGCTCCTTGTTTTGTGTTTGAATTTTACCAGCTTTGACCCACACCTGTTATTTTTGAGGTTTTATTCATGGAGTTGCTTGTACTCACTTGTCTGCCTGTGTTTTAAATCCTGTTTTTTCTGGATACTTCCCAATAGAGGCACAATGCACATATCAATAACACTTAACCTTGAAAACACTCAGTCATACAAAAGTATGCTCAGTTGTTCAGTGAGGAACCGTGTGGCAGCGTGAAGCAACAAATGTCACATTCCTGCTTAATTATGCTATTCTTGCCTTAATGACCTGCCTTATGGCACAGACTTTTTTCCTGTAAAAATTGGTTCATGAAAGTGTGGCTTCTTCTCAAACTAATGAATAATAATAGTAATAATAGTAAGACTAAATCTCACCCTGACCACGGGGCACATTCAAACAATTATTTTCTCAAATAATTTTCATTTACTTCCTCATGTGTAACCAGTGGTAATCAAATGTATATAGTACGCATTACTTTACCAAAATGTTCACTCTCCTGGTGAAAATAAATGACCTGATTAACTCAGCATCATCTCATTGAAAACTGTTAAAAACGATGTCCATATAGCAGTAAGATTTATTAACAAGCTACATAGCTTGTATTCCTGTTGACATGCATTTTATTTGAATCTGACTCATAGTGTAATGGATGTAGTGTTGCAGTTGTTGAGTCCAGATAAGCACAGATAAAGGAAAACAGTCATAAGATTGGATAACATTTCCCACTGAGGCAAATATAAATTCACTTTATAATGCTGAGTACACTGGGCTAATAATCAATCCATGCAACAAAGCTATCGCTAAACCCTAAACTTACTTTTAACAGCTTTAAGGACATACTGACCAAATGGTAAAAGCCTGTCTAATCGCTCTTGGGTGGAAGACTTTTAAGATATAAGCCAAGTGAATCAAGACAAAGGGAATGGATCTGTTCGATATGGCCTAGAAAGAGACGATGAATCTGTTAAAGATGGAAGATGATAGCAAGAGAAAAAAGGAGATAGGAAGAGAGACAAAGAGAGAAAAGAAACACAGCTTTAGATTTTATTTTTCCCTAAGAAGGAGGGGGGATGCAGCAGTTTGAGTGCAAGATAGAAAATTGAATAGGCTTAGGTGTTTGTGTGTGTGTGTGTGTGTGAGAGAGAGAGAGAGAGAGAGAGAGAGAGAGAAAATTTCATTGCCCCTACAAAGGGATCTGGGTAAATCCTTCTAAAATTAACGTACACAAACAGAAAGCAAAAATGAGAGATCGCAATTCTCTGTCTAGTGACCCTTATAAGACACTTCTAAACACTGTATATAAGAAATGCAATTATGAATTGAAGAACCTTCAGGTGATGATGAGAGACCCTTCTTTAATATGATACGGGCTATGAGGCTATAATCATAAGGCTGTTTTCCCTGGAGGAGAGGGAAAGTACTGATATTGAAATATGTAAATACAAAAATGTTCGAATTAGAATGATCACTCCTGAACACGCTTGGAATTAGTGTACAGGATCTCAGGGATATGTGTAACATATAAGTTTAACTCATTTTTCCAACACTGTTTTATAAATAAACTAAACACCAGTGACAGCTGATTCTGATGCAGATTAAATACAGGGTTGGATAAAAAAGAACGTTTCATACTGCAACTGTGATTCCTGTGTTCCCATAGTGTCTTTAGTGCATTTGCAGCAGATGATTCACCAGAATAACTTGTGCTTCAAAACCATGTCTGTCAACATGTGCCCATGGAGACAGCATTATATATAAAGGGTACATCTTGCTTTTCACACTGCACCTTTTTGATTCCTTACCTTACTTCTCTTTCACACCTTCCCTAAAGGAACAAAAGAAAGGATGCTAGGAAAAGAAATGAGGACAAGAGGAATTGAGGACAAACATACGTATTTACCAAATGGGATTTGCTCACTGATGCAACAGGTTACTGTGGCATGCTGTTTAGCTGTATTAACTATTTAACAGATCCCATCTGTACAGAACAGTAATTAGGCCTTTACCCTGAATTAACCTTAATGAAAACATAATTACATGTGTATGTTACACTTAAATGTTGCTGTTTTACCCAAACCAGGCTCTTCTCAATACTTCTCATATGGATCATAAATTAAGACATATTTTACCTGGCCTGTGCCAAGTTTTTTTGACAGGCATTTTGTATTTATTTAACATTATTATATTTTGTTCTATATTGCTGTATCATTGCATAGAAATAGATATTTGGAAGAGATAAGATACATTTACAGTATATCATAGGCTTATATCAAATACAACAATAAAAAAAATACTTCTGCATATGGGGCATTTGTGTATCTTTGATCTAAAAGTTTCCTCCTCACTGACTTCTTTCAGTGCATTTTATGAATTAGTGCATCCAAAATGCCATACTGATTTCTGAAGGACAAAAGCTCAAGGAATTAAAAATGAGTCATCCATTAGAGTTTTGGAATGCACCCCATTCCAGAACTACACACTTGAGAAAACTAAGAACAAAAACCACTTACAATGAGCAACCACCATTTATTCATACTTCTCTGTGGCATAAATACAGAGAAGCCCAGTGACTGAATACATAACGGTTCAGATGCCTTCTTAATCCCTGAGAACTGAGAATGATACACAGAATGTTGTACTGTTCTTCTGGTGAGGGGGAAAAAGGTGTCCAGTGGAGGATGCAGCCATGTGCATTGACCTGCATGTTACTTTCACATCACTGCACAGTGAGCAACAGAGATCAGTGCTAAAGCCAACTTGTGAAAATGCCCAGTGAACCACTGATCAGGTATATTTATTGAGTCTGGATTAAGGGTCAGAGCCTGTAGTGTAGACATATGTCTTCAGCTGGGCCATTGTAATGATTTTCTACAGTATGATATTTTATCTGGACTTTTTCTAAGGTAATAGTATCAATCATGAAGAAGTATATAAATGTCATGGAGGTTCATGAGCCCAAATAATTAATACCTACACACTATCTAGTTGGGCAGCATGGTGGCACAGCAAGTAGTGTTGCCACCTCACAGCTCCAGCTCACTGGTAGGAACCTGGTCTTGAGTGATTCTTTGTACAAAGATTCTGTGCTTGAGCTAATGGGTTCCCTCTGTGTTTTCCAGTTTATTCTCCAAGACGTATTCCTTCGAATACCCAGGCCCCCCTTCGTCTTATGTTTTTTCAGGTAACCAGAGTGTAAAGCACTACGCATGGAGTGCACCCCACAAAATGAATCCTAAACACATAACATTATTTAACAGATCAAATCATGGAAACTTACATGCAACAGTTAACATGTCTGTAATCATAAGCAAATCCTTGCTTGCACTTAGTAAAATGTGTGAGTAGTAGATTTCTCTGAAAACCTCAAGAGAAACTGTAGAGCTGTTTTTTACCTCTCATGGAGACTCATTAGAGGATTTCTTAATTACATCTCCATCAGACAAGTAGGCCATGTATTGCTTTTCCACGGGACTCCTGCCAAGCTCCAGGAGGGAATCAATGGTTAGAGTTCAGTGCTGCATGACTGGACAACAGATAATATACACATATCCATGCTATTATATATAATTTATATATATTCACATACAGTATATATGTGAGGACAGCAAATATTTTATGTGTGGCCTAGATTATTAAACATGATAGTGTTTTGATATTTTTTCCCCTCTAGAAGGGCTTAGTGGAGTTGGAAGTGACACTCAAGTGTGAGTCCAGTTTTTTCCCCCACTCTGAGAAATAGGTAATGAACTACACTTCTTATTTAAGGACTTGGGTGGCCTTGCTTGTTTGTAGCTTGGCCATGAGAACTCAAGTCCTGTGTCTCTTGGGTACTTTGTGTGAGCTCTTAGGGTGCTTTGTATTGATTATTGAATTTGCTCTGTTGCTGTGTTCTCCTCCCAGAGCAGGAAGAATAATTTAAGGTATGATGAACTAAAAACAGTTCAATGTCCTGCTTCTCTAAAAATCTTTTACACAGCTTTAAGAGGTTGCTCAGGGACAGTAAACATCAAACTTTAATAAGAGGTGTCTTTAAGCTTTTGATGACAATTCATGGAGACAAGCTGTACTATTTTTATAGTGAGTAGACTCACATATGGCATAAAACAACATGGGTTTTAACTGTATATAAATAACCCAGACATCTGGGTGATAAAATACCATCTGTCTATCCACCTGTTACTGTACCTTTTATCCTATAAAGGGTCACAGAAGCTGGAGTCTATCCCAGGGGACTTGGGGCACCAAGGATGGGGTACCAACCCATCACATATACTTACACACCCATTCAAACTTTATGGACAATATATCCAATTAGCTTACAGTGATAGTCTTGGGACTTGGGGAGGAAACTGGAGTACCCGGAGGAACCCCCCCAAAACAGGGGATAACATGCAAACTTCCCTATGACACTGACTATTTTTATTTTTTTAAAGTCTATCATTAAGACAATCTGTCAATAAGTCTAGAGACACCATCAAATCACACAATAGGATCATCTACAACTGCACACAGCAAGAAATGTTGTGTCACAAATATTAAACCCTTCAAACTATTATGTAGAAAACCTGGTAAGTTATTATTTGCAAATGTACAACAGTATTGGTATGCAGTTATGTGAGAAATGATAACTCCCCAATATAGCTGAATATATGCATATAGCATGAATATTGGATTTTTTAGGGTTTCTGCACATGTATGCTACAAAAACAGAGCAACTTATAGACAAATAGGGCATGGCCATTTTGGGCTTTTTTTGCTACAAATTAAAAAAAATAACCATGCTTATTGAAAGTATTGATGATTTATATATATAGGGTTAGGGTTATATATATATGTGTTTAAGATATGTACATAAGATATATGTATCTTTTAGTACACCGTGCATTTAGTTGTATTTATTTTAAATATTATTTGAAAATATTCTGTAGTTCAAGCAAATTATATAGCAACCATACTAATGACTGATTAAAAAAAATTTAAATAAATAAATAAATATAAAACCTATAATATTATTTGCATCACAGGTGACCCCAAGGTCTACAACCTCAGAGAATCTATTTTGGTGTGGTGTAACCTTGATTAAACATGGCATAGCAGTATAATACAATAAAAATGCAATAATAATAAAGATAATATAATAAAGAAATATAATAAATACAATTACGATATAATAAAGTACAGTGGCAAATGCTAAATCCAGTATGCCATATTAATACTGATATCTGCTGCTCCTGTTGAATTAGCCATCATATATGTAATGAAAAATAAATTATACAGTTAAAATCTGTATGATTAGAAAAAGTGCAGTTAAATATCATAGCAGCAAATGTTCCAGTGAATGTAATTACACTGAAACGGATATTGCCAAAAAGTGAACATTTGCAACTTATTAGAGATGATGAATATGAGAAGGGTCCTTGTTTAGGAGGAAGCAGTGCAGGTGTCAGCTGGTGCTTAATCTTGGTTTCTGCTGTGAAGGAAAACATTGGAATGGAGAATGATTGGGATGGGAGGTGCTGGCGATGATTTTACATGTCCTCTTCTTCACGCTGGATGGTTTAAGGCTGGGGTTTTGGCAGCCAGTGATTTTCTCTACACATAACACGATGTGCTTGAAGTGTGAAGTTGCAGAAGTGAACTAGACAGATATGGAAGATGTGGTGATTGATTCAGTGGTGGCCGTATAGAATAGGATCAACAGCTTCTGTGCTACAGATGCTGCAGGGTCTTCTCTGAGACTGGGTTAAAGTTCCTGCTACATTTGAGATCCTGCTGAATTTCGGTGAGCAGGAATTTTATTGAATATGGAACAATCATTAACATTTTATTACTATTTTATTTGTTTTTATTTCATTTTATTCACAAAAGTTTCAGAGCAAAATGAATTCACTGGAGTCTTATTGTATTGCTGTATAATTATTTATTATAAATTATATATAAATAAATTATAAATTATTTATTGATGCTCACACTGTGATCAAGCAGCATGTTATTCCTTATGGTGTAAAGGAACAGAACGGTCTGATGACCTTATTCTTGAACATTTTACACAGAGGATGAGCTCAATACATTTTGAGAACAGCCCAAATAAAATAAAAATGTGACAGTTTCAGTAGGAAACAATAATAAATTATTTCTAAGGATGTGCGCTTGCCCATGTGTCTAGTCTCACAGATTCTTCTATGAGTAACTGCTACTTCACCACACAGAAAATACGTAAGAGAAACAAGGGCTCTTATTCAATGACTTGGCTAAAAATGATGTTGGCTATCATTTAAACTTTTAAAAGTATTGATACTGCTCATTACCCATGTGTCTGGGAGGTGAAGAGAAATAAGGAGAGTGCTGATCACTGGAATCAAACTTATGCTTCATTCACCAAGATCACTTGTGTATACATGAAATTGAATTCGGTTATTTTCTCAGTGAGCTAGTACATTTTATCAGAATTTTTCAGAGCATGATGCTCACATGGTCCCTATCTTCATGCTCAGAGTACGAGTCAAATCAATTGCAAAGGTATGAAATGGGATGGATAATTGCAGTTTCTTGTCTATCCATCAATAAATAAATCCCTGCATACACGTACTGGATCATATAAGACATGTCTGTGTCTCTAGTTTATTCCAAACATTCAGGCTGGTGGATTACACTAAATTGCCCCTAGGTGTGAATGAGTGTGTAAATGCTCAGCTATATGCTCTAGACAAAAGCAGATTCATACTTTCATTCTAGGCTACCAGTGGGGTACCATGACATATATCACTGTAAATGAGACTCGTTATTACTAAAGGAGTGCAGACGCTATGAACATGTAATTGGTTTTGTCAGCAGGTAATTTCAGAATGTAGCATGCAGTCCTGGAAAATAATGAGTACAGAATGATTACTGCAGGCAGTGGTATGATAAAGAGATCAGGTTTTATTTTTTTAATCCTCTTTTAGTTGGTTGATAAATTTAAACTTCAACACATGTTTAAAAGACTATATTTTGTACATTGTATTATAAAACACAGAGATTCTAATGAAACAAAAAGAAAAAAAGTACACCACATTTAGAAGTGTAAAAGATATCCTTAAAATGTACTCAAGTATTTTTCTGTAAGAATAAAGTTTATTAATGTTTTTGGCATTAGTTTCGAAGATATCAAATGCATTTCAACAAGAAAATATGAAAATGGAGCTTCCAATATTTTCTTTTTCATTTGATTTTCATTGGCAGTTAAGTATTTTTAGATTAGGCACTTTGGTCAAGCAAGGCATATTGTATGTGATGACCCAAATAACATATAACAAATAAATCTACTGTTGATACAGTTTGTAGGAAGGCATCAGAAATAAGAAAAATATGGGAAAAACAATCTCACTCTGTCAAAAATAAATTTATTGCAGCTGTAGTACCCTTTTTAACATATTAACATCATCAAATGGTTAAAAAAAACAATAAGCATTATTATGAAGCAGTAAATCTTCAGTTATTGATGCCAAATTGAGGCTCAAAGGTTGAAATGCTAAACATTTTATAACCAATATTTGTACAAGCAAAAAGAAGCACACAGTAGACAAATCAGTAAATACTGAATCCATGAATGTACCTTCAGCCATTTCATTGCAATGACATGCAAATATCTGATTTTGTAGAAGAGCAGAGTATATAAATGCTATCAGGGGTGTGGACCTTTTTCAAATACCAGATATAGAAACACTTTTCATTAAAAATTCTTACAAACAACCATATATATATATGCGGTTTAGCACATCTCTTATTATTGCAAGCCCTTAACAATGAAGAACCATGAACCAGTTGTGTCTGTAAACTCATCAGTTGCTGAATTTCCTACATGTATTGATCGAGCTGGATTACAAATAGCCCTGGAGCCACAAGGATTGTGGTGTCAGGCAGGACATCCAGTGATTAAACACTTCTGACTGTAGTCTCTGCACTGAGATTCTTGTAAGATCTTCTAGAGCAAGGTAAGTCAGCAAGATAGATAACATTGATTACACCTGCCTGAGATTCATGTGTCTATGCTCAGTGACCCAGATAAAGTAATTACTGACGAATGAAAGAATAAATGAATGATTATTGAGTGGGAACTAATTTAATTAGTTTAACTCTTATTCTCCCTTTACATCAATTTTGGTATTGAAAGATGCTTAGACTGAAATGCTCAAGCTCAATCTCTCACTTTAAACATCAAAGTGAACATCACCAGGTCCTCGAGTTTAAAAATATTCACTAGAGTTATAAATAAGGTTTATTCTATGTGCAAATAAATATAATTAATTCGAACATTTATAGTTTTGTTCTTAAAGGCTAATTTAAAATACCAAAGCCGTCAGAAACAACACTAGTATGAAATCCTTGGTTTAAAAATGCAAAGAGTGAAGATACATGTGCAGACACACATGCACCCATTATGTATAGCAACAGATCAATAAATTGTACAAAACCACATGGCAAAGCAATTATACAGAAATACATATTATACATGATATATATAATATACATAATATTATTTTACTGGAACGAAAAATGACTGCTAATTGTAAAACATACCAACAATGAAGAGTTCTTATTGATCACAGTGCTGTGACACAGAAAAAGGAGATGATCAAAATGATGAAAGTGGCCTCTGCATGCTCCTGATGAGGACGGCGTAAAGACAGTCTCTGCAACTTTATCACAAACGTCCTGGGCACTCAACTGTAACACAGGCTTGGGCCTCCATCATCGGCTCAGCAGCTAGATGGAGATGGAATAAATCGAACAAAAATGATCCAAAATGTTCACCTGTTAGTTTGCCAAAGGTCACAGTGACTTAAATCAGTTCACTAGTTATTGATTGCAGTTAGTCCAAAAGCTGAAGGCTGATGTATTCCACATAGTGAACTGTTTGAAGAACCAAGGCTGCCTTTTCTTCCTATCTGTAAGAAAAAGCTGAAGCAATACTTAAACCCGCTCAGAAATCTCATTTTATTGCAATCTATGTATGCTATGCAAAGAATGAAAGCGGCAAAATGAAACAGACATGGAGTTCACACATTCTTTGTCAGTTCATTGCCTCCTTAATTATGATAATTTGTCATTTAACCAGGCACTAAGAATACTTCACATTTACAAGTTTACTCCACAAGTTTATCTTCTGACGGTAAAGAGTTCCTTGGATATACTGGGCAGTTTACAGTATGAGTCTTTCTGATGACATTTAGAAATGTTGTCTGTTTCAGTGTTGAACTGAGAATCATGTCTAAAGCAATCCTTCAACATCACATATTTCATATATGACTTCAGCCTCTCCTCAAGGAATGTTAAAGGGTCTTTTTTTCCTTACAACCTCAAGGACTCTCTACCAAGAAAAAGATTTGATAGAGAATGCATAGAGCATTACATGACTAGAGTCATTAATGCACACTGCAGTCATGATAAATACAGTAGTGTTAATATTTACATATAAAATATCACCAATGTTTGTAGTATTTTAGACCACCAGGACTAATGTAAAATACAGGTTGTAGGTAGTGCAGTCTGAGGTTGTGGGCAGGGCCCAAGGTGGTATTTTTGTTATAGGGCCCTGGCTGTGGGAATGTGGCTTGTGTGTGGTGTGTGTGCATTCAAAAAAAGGTTACAGAGATTGGAACATGAACTGCAGGAAATGAAGCATTTTTAAAGGGCAAAACTGGAAGAATTGAATTGCCGTGGCTGTCTACTAGGGATTGCAATGATCACACCATGAATGCATCGGTCATAAGATTTCCTGTCTGTAAGTGGTCTGCAGAATGAGGCAGTAAGTGTGCTCTATCTCTGTACTCATGTACACCTGTGCTGTGCCAGATAGATGGGGTTTACACACCATTCAAGAGCAATCTCAGCCAGTGGTACAATAAAAATACAATAAATGGTCGATAAAATTACAGTATTTACCTGGTTTGCACACTGTAATCTGTTTTAATAATAAAATAAAAATGTGAAAAGCTCAGAGCATGAGAGGGAATATACATGAAGTGAAAACCCTATACAGGATTTCTCCAACATTTAATATCACAAAGGATTGTGGACTCCTGTCCATCACAATAAAGAGAGGGTTTTCCCCAAACTATTACTCAGAATATTGGAAACACCCAACTGCCTTTGTATGCTGTAGCATTACAATTTCCCTCACTGGACCTAAGAGGCCCAAACATGTTCTACCATGGCAATGCCCCTATGCATAAAGCAAGGTCTATATTTGTCAAGGTTGGTTTCTAAGAACTCAAATGGCCTGCATGCTGACCTCAGCCCCAGTGAACATCTTGATGAATTGGAGCACTGGCTGTTCCCTAAGCCTCTTCACCTGATGTCAGTTCCTGACCTCACTAATGTTCTTATTATTGAATGGTCAAATCCCCAGAGACATCCTCCAAAATCTAGCCAAAAGTGCTTCCAAAAGAGTGGAGGTTATTATAACAGCAAAGGGGAACTAAATATGGAATGTATATATCCACAAACCTTTCTCCATATAATGTAGGGTTAAACCCCAAAAGGCCATACAATTAAATAAGGGAATACAAATTTTAAAAAAAACTTCACATACAGATAAGATTTCTTGCATGCAAACTAATGTTTTTGTTTATATTTGTTCCTTTCTGCCCCATTCAATATACACACTTCAATTCAATATACTCATTACAGCTTCTTTCTGCTTAACCTAAAGAGCATGCTAGAAAATCTGCTTTAAAAACATTGTTTAAATATTCCCTGGTGTTTTGCATTTTTCTTGGTGAGTGCAGCACCTCAAACTCCACATCATATACAATCTATTGCTATAAATTTAGCTGGTGCATAGTCCTCAAGATCATAGATCTGGACAACCGTCCCATTTGCCTACTCTCAGATATGGACCTGGGAGTGTCTGGGGATAATGTGTGATATGCAGTATAGTATTATGCAACACTGACCTTGGCCTCAAACACTGTGCTCTAACTCAAATTCAAACATGTTTCAAGCAAATAAAAATAATGATAAATTATCAAGTGACTGAGGAATTAAGTCTTAAGACTGTCAGATCTACTTGTCAGGGGTCTTACCTTTTAGTCCGGGACTTGAAGGTGCCGTACAGTCCAAGACCTGCTGCTGATCACTGCCTTGTGGGGAAACCAGATGCAGGTAATTGTGGTCCTTTTTGCATTTGAACATATTCCTAGAATCCCTCTTTTTTTGGTGCTCTGTGTCTGTGGATGGACAGCTTCAAGTGGCTCCTCTTCTGATATGCAGCATCCTGTCTTTTCTCCTGTCATTTTTCCTAACAGAAAATGTGGATATAATATACCGGTTTCTATAAATCTATCATTCCAGCAGGTTCCACATTTACACTGATGATTAAGAGGAAACCTTAGTAACCCTGAAAGAAACATTCCACAGGACAATTTATAGCCTGCACCAGGGCAACAGTGGCAGTTTCAGCACTAATCGCTACCTAAAGCCTTTCAAGCATGTGCTGGCACATTAACAAAAGGGTTCGCTTCAGCCAAGGGCTCTCTGCAAGTGAAGATTTCCTGCATTTTTTTGGCCATCTGATATTAAAGAGGTTTGTTTTTGTTTTTTTTAAACAAGCCAATCAGAACAATAGGCAAAACATATAAAGCAGTGGTTTTCAACCTGTGAACAACAGTGCTCCATGATCCATGGTGGATCTCTCGCAACATTTCATTTCACGGTTCATGAGAAAATACTGTGATTGGATATACTACGCAAACAATATGTTGAGGCAAAAAGAAACTTCTCACAGTCCAATTGAGGCAATTTCAGAAAGCTCAATCTGTTTTCAGTATTAAAAACAGCAGGAAGTATAATTTGTTCTCCCTCCTTGCTGTGCATAATCTTCTTAAGAAGCATCAAGAGATTTGGTAAACATAACTGTGCAAAAAGTACTCAAAATGTTGGCACAGCTGATCTGCAGAGACATTATAAATACATTCTGTTTTTCTTTTTACTTGAGTTTACATTCAATTCATCTGGAACACCCCAGAATCTTTCTCTATGTTTTTCGGCACTATGTGTCCTGTCTTGTGTTGTTTTTGTACTTCCTGTTTCTGTCTTTGCACTGTTTGCACCTGGTTGCACACGTTGCACTTTATGTAGCTAGGACAAACTTTCTGTCCCTAGCTCTGTGTTGTTGTTTCTGTTCTGTAATTATATGTTTTATGTTGTCTATGTTGTTGTAGCACCCGGGTTCTTGAGAAATGTTGTTTCATTTCACTATGTACTGCGTCAGCTACATGTGCTTGAAATGACAATAAAGGCTTCTTGACTTGACTTGAATGTAGATGACTTATTTCTGGAGTATTTTTATCTGCTGGTGGAACTGTTTCTCTTAGCGATACAAAAGAGGTTGAAATTGACATTTATGGGTAGCACATTGAAGGGTGACAGGTGTTGGAGCATCTAATTCACACAAATTGTAAGTAATCTGCCTATACATAATGGAACCACTTTCATACCACTGAAGTTCAATAATAATGTTGACCAGGAACCTGAGTCATCAAAGATAAGAGTGTCTTCACTTGTAAGAGTATGTCTCTTGAGAAGCTGTCAATACATCTTTGAGTACAGCTCATGCTTTAAAAAAACACAACACATGACCTGAGCTGGGAATTGTAGCTACAAAAAAAGTGAAACTGCATTTGACATACAGGCGATGTAATTTGTGAAAAAAGCTGATGATTCCTGAGTTTGACATCTTACTAGGCAGTAAAGCATCTTGATCATATAGCTGTTTCAATGCGATTATATCAGACACAACCAACCTCTATGGTATATGCTGAAGGTTCTACACCATATATCATATGCTAGGCTGGGAAAACAGACATTCCCAGGAACACTGAACAAGCATAAGAAAGATCTAGATTTGCTTAAAGAGCATTTATTGCACAATTGTTTGTTGTGTATTACACATAACGAAGGTTACATACATACTGGGCCTAGAAAATATTTTTACTTGATGCAAACACAGCACAGGAATTAGTAAAAATCCTGTGGAAACAGCTGATGTGCAGATGTATCGTTTTGTCAGAGTGAAAATGAAATGAAATGTCAATTATCAGATGTATTTGTTCACACTTACAATTATGATTTCATTTTAACCAGCACTATAACCCACACCGGCTGCATCAGTGGCACATCAAACCTGACACCCGACTGTAGTGTTGCTCTAAACTTGATTCACATCTCAGTGGTGCCGTTGCATAGCAGATAGCAGAAGTTCAAGCCAGAATAATTCAGAATTCAGTGACTAGTAAAGCCAAAACTCTCCAACATTTATGTTCATTAATATTTGAGTCCAATAACTGACAAGCTAAATAATAAAAATAGGTATCCAGCTTTCAGACTCTATTTCCAATAATTATTTCCTGCCAAATAATATCTATCTCAAAACTCAGAAATGTAAATTTGCCTACTCATACCTGATAACTAAATGCTCGAATTGCCAAAACAGACTGAAGCTGTATTGCTCATTCTCCTGCCAGTAGCACATACAGAAATGCAGCTGTCCAATGTGCACTGACTGAGATCTAACGAGACTGATGTGAAGCTAGACCCAATGCACCCAACGTGAATTCAGGAAGCTTAGGGATAAAGGAGAGGCTGCATGCAGCCACCTGCAATCTCTTGGAACTGTGGAATGACTGATATAACCCATTAAAACATGCTTGAAAATGGTTGATCATGACCCAGATGGGAGGAACCTTTGTCTGTCGTTGTCACGGCTCTGCCCACACTAGAATACACAGAGAGGAAGAGGATTCAGCCCTCATTAAACCTATGACAGGATGATGGATTCAACAAATAGCTACAAAATTTCTAAGGAGCCAGACTCAGCAGCAGTAGCTCAAAATGTTTTAGCAATCCTTTCATAAAATACCTTAAACTCCAACCACTAAAGGCATATTACAGCAATATATCTTGCTGTATTATGACTGACATGTGAAGCCTGCAGAGCAGACAGTGGGAGATCAGGTCATGAACGAGGTCAGTCCACAGGGAGGTCCTTGGAAAGGTAATTGGGTGGAATTGTTTCATATAATGGACAAATTTCACCCCTCCCTTTAGAACTGCAAACAGGAACACAAAGGTTGATGTGTATCAGATAAAATATACGACCAGTTCTTTCATAGTCTAATGGAAAATAATTACAAGAAAGCTTAATTGAGTAAGATGCAAGCCAACCTTTGCCTTTTAACCTTTAAGCAACCCCAACTGTCAATAGACAGACGGATAGATAGATAGATAGATAGATAGATAGATAGATAGATAGATAGATAGATAGATAGATAGATAGATAGATAGATAGATAGATAGATAGATAGATAGAGACAGCAGCTATAGCCATAAGTGCAGTTACACTGAAACAGTAGCTCTAATCTGTCATGCCACTGCTTGTTCTACAGCCTAGCAACAATATTGAGTCCTCACTCAGTGGGATAACAATTGAGAATCTATATTTGTGCCACAGCCACGAGTGTTCAACTGAGGAAATGTTTCTGAGCTTAGAGCTCATATTCTGAACTCTGATCTTATTCTGAATTCTGAGCTTATTTGAGAGGGTTGATGTATTCATTTAGATAAGTAAATATATTAGTTGCAATAAATATATTGGATTAGCTTTGTATTATATCTAAGATGGAGGCAGAGCAAGCTAAGGCAGGGTATTAGGGTGAAGAGAAGGTTATGGCCAGGCATGCATGAAGGGGTAATAGGTTTTAAAGCACAGCTATGGGCTCTATGGCTTGAATACGTATAACATCAGTTAACATTTCACATCAAGGTACAAAGCCATAGTATACAACAGATTAATTATTTCCTGTTAGCAAATTTCTCTCTAAGCAATGCACTGTAGCCAAGTTAAACACATTTCACTGGATTTTAATTATATAGTTCTATGCTATGGTATAAGCTAACAGTAATGAAATAATGCATAATATAAAGGTCAACACATACAGACTGAAACAAATAGCCTAATCAAAAACTAACCCTAACTGCTGCACAATTCTAGCTATAGTCTCTGCTAGATTGCATGCAGTCCTTGCACCCCCACCTTTCTCACATTCATGGTTATCATGCTGTAGAAGAGGAATAGGGCACTAAAGGGCATATCCACATAAAATCCCATCTCAGTCTAGATTTTAAGCACTAATTTATAATAAATAATAAGCAGAGACAATAAGAAAAGAACCTGAGATCCCTTACAGCTCATGAAGCAAAAATAATTTCTTTTAAGTAATTGCTAGATTTGTAGAATAAATGAGCAGTATGTTTGAAGATTACCAGACATCGTATTCAGCACTACTGGACATTTGCATTCAGATTTCTGTTTACAGAATAGGAAGCTCCGTGAGCTCTGACCACAAAATACCTGTTCCTAATAATAGCTCTCCCTGAGTTTCTTTGTGAATACCAATGAGGCTGGAAAGAAGCTCCGCTGTGCAGAGTAAAACAGGAAGGTGTCAGCTCTTTCCCTACAGGCTCTAATGAGCTATAGCTATGCTTGGACAAAAGCCTGTCATGTGTAATGCAGTACAGTCAGTGTAGGGATGAGCATTTTAAAATTACTATTCGATTTATTGAAGCTTCAAACTGCTGCCCACATTCAAACAAACGTGTGTGTGTGTATGTGTGTGTTTATATGCATACTAGGTGATGTCCAGTATAATGAGTTATACCTATTCATTATATCATGTTCCATATATTCTCACATATTTTTACAATACCCTTACACTGGGCTTGGAAAAATAAAAATAAATAAATAGTCTTATAGCTTTCAGGCTATCTAGCAGGTTTTGAGGATGTAGCATAAAGAGCATGCTGCATATGATGAATAAACATGCTCACAAATGTCACGCTTAATGACAACTAAGCTGCTGTATGTACGTTATACTTGCGATTACTAAGAAATCAGAAATACTTAATTTGCTCTTTGAATTTTAAGACTAACAAATAAATAAAAATATAAAGCCATTTCTAATTCAAACTGAGTATGTTTGTGATGTAAGCTAAATATTCAAGAGAAAGGGAAAGGGAACGGGAAGATAAAAAAGAACAATACTGATGACTCCCAAATGGTACATTAAGCACATTTCATGGATCAACCATTGTCTACATATTACCCAATGATTTCACTGGTGTAAAATGTTGCAATAAAAATGGCAACTACAGTGAATTTAACCTTTCCACAGTACATTAGGTTCCTTGTTTTGCAAAATAACCATGAGCTTTACAATTAAGATTCACAGGCATCTAATCATGCAAATTATAAGCAAGACCCATTTCAGGCCACAAGCTGACTGTTATTCTGACTATTCTGACTGTTAGACAGCAATATAACTCCCTATACACCAGAGAAAGGGCTCACCTGGGCATCGTTCTCTCTTCTTGTCCCTCCTTCTCCTTTTTTTCTCTCTGTGGTCAGGGAGTGGTGTTGCCAGGGTGCATGTCCCCCAGCACAAACATGCTATGGCCTATTCCTCCTCCAAACCTGTGGTCTTTATCAGACTCAGGCTGGCTTTGAGAGCGCTCTGTTTTAGGAATCAGTGTCCTGGGTAGTTCAGCCTGCTGCGCAGACATGGCACGTCTGAGGTGTGTGCGCTTAGGAAGAAAGTCTGGTTTTGCTGAAAGGCCAAAAGAGCTATTACGCAGAATCATGCGCATCGATGAGGTCTTCTGGGATCGACCGTGGTGGCCAAGCTGCAGTGAGGAAAGGTGCATGGCATAACCCTCACTGAGAAACTGGACAGGACAGTAGAAACAAAGGGTACAGTGAGGATGAGGAGGGAAAATGTAAATAGTGCAGGGTAATTCAACAAGAATGTATATTTTTGTACATTATAAATGCTATTAGTACTTCTATTATTTCAGACAATTACTACACTTGTTAAACTGAATGAGATCCAGGGGATGAACTTCTAATAATCCATGTTAAAATAATTTTTTACACACAAATAGTAATACTATATAGTATTCCAAATATCCTGATCCATGGAAATTATTGGTTAACATATTCATTCATTTATTAAATGAAATTAAGCTATGCATTTTAATAACAATCATGCCTGTAGTTGCTATGGCAACCTAACCATATTTTCAGGCCAATAAGATGTCATGACCTATTCATGAAATTGTGATATTGTGGTATTGATTTTTTTCCCCTTTAAGGGATACATTTATATCCTAGAAAATATGGTAAACATCTTCAATATGCAAAGCATAAAAGATCTTAGCTCACCTGGCATTGGTTCTGGTATTTCTTGGATGGTCTGCCCACTATATATATCTGGTTGGGGCTGAGACCCAGCATGCTGTAGACAGAGATGTCCTTCATGGAGCCATAGGCCAAACTGATATTAATGTGACACTAACAACAACAAAAAAAGGTAGCCTCAGGCACAGGAAGCATGTAAGTTCTGGTAGAAATGTGAGATGCACTTACTGGCCACTTTATTAGGAACCATACAGGTCAACAGTTTCAGTTAATGGTCACTTCACACACCAGAATGGGAATAAATGTTATCTCAGTGACTTGGTGCATTTGATCATGTTTAAGTATATGCCCATATTCAGTCAGCCTGTGCCCACTGTTCCCTCAGAGTCCAGTTATTCTGTCTTCTGCTACTGTAGCCCCATTGCCTCAAGGTTTGACGTGTTGTGCATTCTGAGATATTTGAGCTGACCTCTCCCATCACTGTTTCCACCCACAAAACTGCAGCACCGTAGTTTTCATTTTTCACATCATTCTGTGCAAACTCTAAAGACTACTGTGTATGAAAATACCAGGAGATCAGCAATTTCTGAAATAATCAAACCAGCCCATCTTATACCCACCTTACCTAATAATCACTTAATTTTTCTGGCTTGCTCAAGCTTGCTGTCTTGGCCGAGATCCTGGCTGATTGGATCTGGGATCACGGATGAAGCAAAAATGTATTTTACTTAACAGCCAAAAACCTGTCTTAAAAATGGCTGAACTCACTACTAATATTACTATATAAACCAGTGGCAAATTATTAACAACTAAGAAACAAAAAACCAACTGCCTTGAGCTATGCATTGAATGGAAACACTAACAGGAAATAATTAGTAATTAATTTCTAGTAATGGCCATTTTTTCAATAAAATCCCATCTCAAATTGGCATGAACAGCAAATCTGTAAACAAATATGGATAACTTTCTTGTACCATAGAAGTACTTTCATTTTTTAAATTGACACACGCTAATATGGCTATATTCATGGACTAAATGTTTGATGTAATTCAACTAATCTGTTAAGAGGTGCCTCTCGGCCAATTCAGTTACTAAGATCAAGAATGTACAGATCAACAAAGATATAAAATAAAGAACAGCAAAGCTTCTTTTGAACATTTGACTGATTTTTGTAGCACAGAAGATGCACTCTACCTCCTGGATAAGATTCCTAAGGAAGATGGTTTTCTGGCGCAGTGGGTCATGCACCAAACCCTCAGAGAAAAAGATCATTCCCTGTGGGAAGTTGTGCTGGGAAAGCCAGGACACCACTCTCTGTTTCTGCATGTCTGGACGCCCAGTGATGTAGATGATCAGATATCCGAGGTCCTGCCAGTGTCTAAATAAAGTACAACATTACTTTAATATTAAAATATACTCATCACATCAATACTGATTTAAAGTTTATTGTATAATCTGAATTTAGTCAGATCAGAAGCTCTACATGCTATCTATTAGCAATATTTGCTAATATATTTCTTCTACCTCATTCCCACATGAATTTTTCACCTGACCACATCCACAGCGCCTGCACGCATTTTAGGGTCACTGCCCATGATGGAGACGCTAGCAGCAAAAGACCCATCAATGCTAAATACTACACACTCCATTCCTTGAGGCAGCACAGACAGGAAAGCTTCTGCACTCGTCTGGTCTCCCCTGTAGGGCACGTTTAAGAGGTAAGAAAGATAAAGTGAGAGAACAAAATGCCATTGATATTTTAGTCTCTAAAAACTAATTTACCACCTATGAATAGTTATTTTGCAGCCACCCTGAAGAATTATTCAAACCACAAGCCTACACAGACAACCTTAAAGGAATGTTCCCAATTTGATGCAACAGTGAGCAAAAGAGCAAAGAACTAAATCATACAAACTGATGTCAAGAATCATATTCAGGGTACTTAGGAAAATAGATATATAATAGGCTTTGACATACCTAACAACCATTTTAATAGGATAAACTCCCACATGGAATTTTTTGCTGTCTGGGATCGTGTAGGACACTCTGCCACTGCTGCTGGTGATTTTGGTGTCAAAGTGCACCCAACGTCCTGAGTGTGGTTCAGTCATCAAATACACATCCACCTGAGGGAGAAAAAGTCGTTAGGGAGATATTAAACTGAAGACACTAAACTATACACAAACATCAAAAGTGATTTCAGGAGTTTGGGCTAATTAACATCGCTCACATACCTTCTCTCCTGTCAGAGTCACCATATCCAGAGGGCCGTACATAAAGCGACCAACCAGAGTCTGCGGTCCTACATCAGATGCAATGACATCATTCACTCTGTGGTTTGCAGTAATGTTCTGTTCAAATAAAAACAGTTTATATGTATTTAAAACTGCAAAATCTGCTACCATAGTGCAGAACAGAATAGATGTTTAAATATGCACCCCAAAAATTTTCACTGACCTAAACCACTGCAGGTCAACATTAATCCCAAATTCTTTGCTGAGGCAGGTAAACTGTTATATTAAAGGAACCACAACACAGACACATGCAGACTATTACCTACTTTGAAGTGTCTTATGTAGATATATACTGTATATCAGAATCAGAATAAGCTTTAGTACTGTGGGTTTCACACGTACAAGGAATTTGTCTTGGTGTATGGGTGCATAACATAAGAATATATAGCAAAATGTAGGAATTTTAAGTAAGGTTAACTGTGTAGAAAAAAAGATATAGATAAATATATACACTGTGTATATTTACAGTATATGGCATATATATATATATATGGTATCTGGCACCAAGATGTTAGCAGCAGATCCTTCAAGTCCTGTAAGTTGTGAGGTGGGGCCCACAGATGCTCGATTGGATTGAGATCTAGGGAATTTGGAGGCCAAGTCAACACCTCAAACTCCATGTTGTGCTCATCAAACCATTCCTGAACCATTTTGTTCTTTGTGGCATGGCGCATTATCCTGGTGAACAACGCTTAGGTAGGTGGTACATGTCAAAGTAACATCCACATGGATGGCAGGACCCAAGGTTTCCTAGCAGAACATTGCCCAAAGCATGACATTGCCTCTGCCGGCTTGCCTTCTTCCCATAGTGTTCCACCACTGTTCCTTCCTTGGACCACGTTTGATAGATACTGACCACTGCAGACCAAGAACACCCCACAAGAGCTGCAGTTTTGGAGATGCCATCACAATTTTGCTTTTGTTAAACCGGCAAATCCTTTTTTCTGCCTCAAAGCCTATTTTTCTTGCTTCTATCACATCAACTTTGAGGACACTTGCTGTGGCAAAGTTGGCAAAGTCGGATCAGGTACGGCGGTGGACCTAGTCTGCTATCTGGATCAGAATGCAGATATTTCTACTTAGGTAAGTTAGAAATAAGTGGAAGCCAAAAAAATAACTAAAAAATAACAAGTAACATGCTAGATGTAAGAAGTGATAGAGGAAAACATATATAGATGAGTAAAATGCCTTACAACTACCCTGACTTTTTCAGGGTATTAACTTAGTTGTGTAATTCGACTGCAAAATAATACTCAAAATATCAAATTTGTATAACATTATCAAGGGTAGATCACAAAACGTATTGTGACAGCGGCGTGACACACAGACTTGTACACTCTAGAATTCAAAATGAAGAGGAAAAAAGAATATTGTGTACCTATTCCAAAAAAGACAACCATGCAGAAAATCAGACAGAGCCAGATGAATCATGTGGGGAGAGAGCCGATGAGCCAGATGAGAGAGAGAGCAGGATTGAATTGTCAGGTGGAGAGTTTGGAGAGTGAGGGACACAGTAGAGCAGGAAAAGACTCTGAAAGTGAGGCTGAAAGTGATTTCGAAGCTGAATGTAAGACAGACATAAAAACTGTGTATGTCCACAAGCTCAGCATCATCAAGTTCGTTGACACAGAATGACGTCTGTGTAGTCCTTTTGCCTGGTGAAATGGTATAAAACTGCTATAATTTTAAAAATGTATTAGCAAGAAGCAGGAAGATTAGATTTGTTAAAGATATATCTTATGTCAGAAATAATTAGCTCAAAACTCAGAACGTTCATGACACTGATTTTATTCTGACCTACTAGATTAAATAATGTATAGATTTTCTTAGAATTAGCCTTTGAGAATTTAATGTAGGAACTCCACTGTACCTGCACTAACTGCATACATGCAAAATATAGCTTAAACAAAGATACCTGAACAAATTAAACCAGATTAATTAGATATTTTTTTAAAACGACAGCAATGAACGGATTCATGTTCTCATTGTTAGCTGCTCTATCAGTCATTAGCCCTCAGTATTCAAGGGGCCTGATTGAGTAGATTTGTTTCTAATGAGGCAGTTAAACATTTTCAGACTTTTGGGGAATTGCATTAATTAAGTCTCTCAATAACTAATGATCAGCAGAGACTGTAAAAACATGCCACATAAATGGTCTACAACGTGCATTTAGAACACACACACACACACAAACACAATACAGTAGTTATCTAGTGATCGTTTTAGCAATCTATTGTTAAGGCATAACAAGAGCATGTGCTATGTATGCAAATACTGTACCCTATGTGTTTACTGTGCATCACTCACCCTTAACTTAACATGTGTACGTCTTCGTAACCATTTCTCTCTGGGACTGGAAGGGGAAAAGCAGGTGGGGTCTAAGCTGTCTGCCTCCTGAGCCTTCACACAGTCACATTGCATCACCTGTCAATCACACCAACACACATTGGCAACCAGTGAGCACACTTCCATGAGTCTGGGAAGGCAAACTCACAGCATCTGCTCTACAGGAAGTTTTTTTTTTTTTTTAATGCAAAGAAATAGTGCCCTATTATTTAAATGTCTCAAACAATAACACAAAAATAACTGTTGTCTTTGTTAACACAACTGGCAAAATCACTCAGCTCAAAAACAAACTCTATCAGTCTGCTCAACAAATAGAGGCTATTCTGTTCATAATCAGGATAATACACTATGTAAAGCTTTGCCTGATTATATGATTTTTTGAGAAGGATCTACTCTGCTTCTCAATTGTGTTTTCACATCGATCTAACCTTTGCATGCTAGAAATTGAGACCTGATTGTGGAATTTGGATTTAATGAAACACAATGTGGTAGATCATAAGTACTTACAGACATAATGCTACACTGTGTGAAGGCTAGAGCTGCTACACAGCAGCAGTAAGAAGCTTTTAAAGTAAAGTACAGGGGTGAGGCAGCTGAAAACCTTAATACTGTAACATAATTGTGAGAAATAATATATTACTTTTGTAGTTGCAGAAAGAAAACTGTATTATTAGCCATTGGTCTTAATAGTCCACCGCTACCTTAAACCTACTTTTGTGACACCTATTTGCAATAAACATTAAAAAGCAACTCTCATTCAGTTGGCCTCTTTGAACCAAAGCAAGCTAATATATATTTTGTGTTTTATATTATATATTATATTTCCTATATAATATGCTAAGTAAAGCTCTTCTGTTTATGTTACCTGTCTGAGCAGAAAGGCCACCACATCAGTAGATTCCCAGTAAGAGCCATGGAACAGTTGTGGCAGAGCCACAGTGGGGAATGCAGTCAATATATCAGGACAATAAAGTGCATAGTCTAGCCGTTTAGTCCCCCACCAGCTACTGGAGACTGAAACACACACACAATAGGTCTACATTATGGTCTTGCCTTGCAGCGAACAATCATACTTAATACACAATTATGCCCAAGAAGCATCTGATTATATGACTAAATAGAAGCCATAAATGTCTCACTAAACCTGTTCTACATAAGGTGAATCAATGTCACATTAAACCTTTCAGCACAATACGCCATCTAAGTGCTGTATAATGGGCTTAAATACACAGATGAAATAATATGACTTAAGCCAGGCATACAGTGAATGCCTAATAAAATCATGTTCTTTGATGGCAGCTCACAATGCACATTTTAATTGCTCAGTCTGCAAAACCTATACACTCGCACTGTCGACATTACATGATGTAAAAACTGTATGAAACGCTGTATCACTCACACTGTATGAAAAACAAACCTTTTAGACAGTTCTGTATATTGACAATTTTGGTTTGGAAAAGACATTTTTATCTCTTAGCTTAGGTGGATCTGTCAGAGTGCGTATAGTAAGCACTGCTTATCCGTGAGAAGCTTTTACTCATGCTCAGTTCGAGGTTAGGAGAATGGCAGTGTGATCTCTCTGTACCTTTCTGCGACATTTGTTATTATTGTTGCCACATGCAGATGTACCAATTTCAGTTCATGACTTTTAACATTTACTTTGAGACACTGCTCATGCTGCAAGCAGCTGACCGAAACATTTAATTCATACTTTTATCTGCAGTAAATGCTTTATGAGTTTCAGGGTGGCAGTGGATTTGGAGCCTGTCCAATAGCACTCACTCACACCTAAGAGCTATTTTACATTTACCAGCATGTGTTTGGGAGATGATACGGACATAGAGAGTCAGCTCGGGATTGAACTCCAGACCCTGGAACAGTGAGAACCCAACACTACCTGCTGGTCAACCATGCTGGTGTAGCTAGCCATATGACAACTCTATCAGAGATAGAGCAGCTCCTGAGTGGTGCAAATGAAAAGCATTCACTTTATGGTTGGAAAATCACATGCTCAATTCGCACTGATGCCATGGCCATCCATGGCCAGTAGCCAAAAGACCAAAGTTGGCCATGATCTCTAGTGACAGTGGTCTATTTAGCAGTGTCTGTGAGATACAGTGGGTTGGCTTCACATTCTCTGATGAAGCATGTGTTAGCCATTACCCATAGGAGAGCTTGCTGAAGGGTGGGAATTGACAGATGGCCATATTGGGGAGAAATTGTGGAAAAATCCAACAATTTTCAACAAAACTTTTAACATGAAAAGATTGTTTGGGCAATTTATTGAGCCCACCCTCTCATATCAAGCAACAGCTGATACAGCTCAAACTCGGCCTGACTGTGAAGATTGATCGTTACTGACCAAATCTGCTTTAAATCTCACAGTGTATGTCTGGCATGATAAAACACAGCAGTTCAGAGTGGGTGTGGGGGAGTTTAGATTGATTAATAGAGTGAGCCTGCCTACACACTCACTGTTGGCGATAGTGAGGCTCAGCTTGTTCTCCCTGCAGCCGGAGGGCTTGCTGTCATCATCCACCTCCTGCTTCATTGCCTTCTCTGCTTCATCCTCACAGGAGGTGAATGCAGCACCGCCTGGAGCAAGGCCTTCATCCAGGAACACATCAGGGTGACTATGGATCTCATCAACTGAAAGGAAGCAAAAAAGTGCACTGTAAGTCAATCTGTAAATTCTTTCCAAGAAACAGTTGTATGGTAGAAAAATGACAGTACACTGAACTGTTAGTGTTAAGTATTGAGTAATGACAATTAGCAATAACTGAAACTGCATTCATAGACAAACTCATGCTCAACCACATTTGTTTTGTATTCGTTATAACTCGTTGTTCTGAGTAATTGTTCTTTACTCTGATTCAGTTAATTAGTTTACTAACACTGTAATAAGCTACAATAACTGTTGGGATTCAGCTACACTCACCAACAAGTAATAATGATTTTTCTGTTGACTTAGGCTTGTTCCACAGCACTATCCCCTTTTGTATAATCATCTACAGTGGCAGTTATTGTTATTGTCAAAACAAACAGGATTTTTTTTTACCAGTACTGTAATCTAGATGTTCACCCTGTATTACTGTCTGAACTCTCTCCACATGAGCTAATTTCTTACATGTAGGCAGGTAACAGATGACTGGGTTAGTTTGTCCTTTATGGTTGCATTTACAGAAGAACATATTCATTAGTTGACTAAACATAACAGTGCCAAGGTATTTTTTAGAGTATTGACAAATAGAGTATTTGTCATTTATCAATGTATACCTCTTCCAGATCAATGTGCTTTAGACCTTGTTGGTTTGGAAATGTCTTCAATCAAACAGGCCCACTTTGAGAATCCTGACAATAGAGGCTTGTTCTTTATGTATCCTTGTTTTTACAGCATTACCTAAACCAAACTGCAGATCAGGACTAAACTTGAGGCTGCACATTCACAATTTCATATTCATGAATATTAATTATATACAGCAGATTGAAGGCTAATTTTGGTATACTGTGACTATATGCTTGTGTGTGCAGTGTGATACACTGAACAATAAGTGATTTTTACTTCATTGTGCTATGCCTTTTTTTATACAGTTGAAACAGATATTTCCCACATTAACAATGACAAAGGGAAAACACGTCCAGTTTGTTATGAAGTTGAAACATTCTCTTGTTCGTTGCAAATTCGGCAAGCTTGGATGGAGACAAATGTTTCCTTAGCAGTGTAATGCCAATATGTAATGAATAAAACGTTTCAATGGATTTATAATTAACAGCCAAGGTTACATACAATGCAGCAAAACCTACAGGCTAAAATGGGCAGGACTATGGCAGGCAAAGCAACAACCAAACACAAGGTCAACAGCAGTATGATAACAAGCTACACAGACACCAATATTTAAGTAGGAACTAATGATGGAAAAACACAGATCAGGTGAGTGACCAGAGAGATATGTGACAGGGTCATTCCAAGAATAATGTAGTCAAGTGATAATTTCAGCATAACCATGACACCAGTATGACAGCCTTTTTCAGGAATTCTGCTTATTTATTTCTTTTTTCATATAAAGTTAATTACTATAATAGTTCACGTTTTCTTTTTAATATTTTGTTTCAGAACTGTAGATACAGTTTAAAGATCACATGTTTATTCACACCACAGTAGTACATTTTAACAATAAGATGGCAGTGGGGCTAACTGTAGAGTGACTTCAGCAGTGTGTTGTTTTTGTTTTTTTAGATTAGTTGTGTTTTGAATCAAGACAGGGATGGCTAAATTAAAAGAAAAATAGCTGCATCCTTTGAGGAAATGTTCACATAATCAGAAATAAAACAATAAAAATAAGATCCTCTTACGACTCACTGAGCCAAATATAACTGCATCATCTTGTTGGATCTGTAAAACTCATATTTTCTAATTCAAGTATTTTTGATCATAGCTATAACTTCTATCTCTATATGCATGTCTTCTCCATATGGTGAAATTGAGCCAAAACATATATGGTCTCATTATATTAAGGCCCTTGATGTAATATAGCAGTAGGCAATGCTCAGTTATTGTGTCAGTCACAGTGATGAAAAATGGCAGAGGTTCACCTTTCTGGTCCTATGCCCTTTCAACAATTGGCTATTTTGCCATTTCTCATTTACCAGCCCAGTGCATTTGTGGACAGCAAGAGCCTGGATGCTTATAAGAAGAGCTGTATGGAGCAGGTGACAAAGGAGAGGGATGGAGGAATTTCCATTATGACAAACCTGAGAGCAGCAGTGGGGAGGTGAGGTTCATATAGCATGAAAGATGGAGGAGATAGACAGCAGATGGCTGCAGGTGGGAATTTTAAACAGGACTAGCTTTATCAGAGCAGTTTGACAAAGGTACCCAGTTCCAGCTCTGTTCCTATCTGTGAACAGCAGCAAGAAGCAGGCAGCACTGGTGAGCCAAACACCATGGCTAAAATCCATGGCTGAATTAAATCAGCAACATAATATATGCAAATAGGAAAAAGACAAGTAGCCCACACACATTTATCAAAATACACACCGTAAGTGGTTTATCTCTGCTTTGCTTAAAACCCTGTCTCTGACACAAGGAAAGAAACAAAGGGAGAGAAAACAGCAAGAAAGGATAAAGATAGTGATAAACACAGAAAGACACAACCGATATTCTTTTCTTAGAACTGGACATAAAATTAAATGAATAAAAAAAAAAACTCCTTCTGTGCCTGAAATAACTCCCACTTGTGGGAAACAATTAGAAAAACAGATGTGTCTGTCTACATGAGACAGATTTTTATGTAGATATGTAGACTTAATAAGGCACAAACAATACAACTATAGGCAATTTTGGAAAATAAGGAAAAACGTAAGTCTTTGATAGTTCCTATGAATAAAGAGGCACAAATAACTTCACACAAATAACCCCAGCCTTGCTGCAATTTTCCTTTAAATCAGCTTACAAATGAAGTCAATAAAACGAAAACCCAGAAAATTATAAACAAGGAAACAGATATTCCTGGATATTAAAGACAATAATCACATTTTAAGACCTGCAGTGTGGGGCTGTGATGAGTATGATAGGACTACTTTCCCATGGGGGCAGCTTCAGAGCTGCTTCATGTGGCTGTAAAACTAAACACCAGAACATATACAAATATTTTTTAAAAGCATTCCTTGTGGTAAACTGAGTGCTGCTTCAATCTCTTCGCTCAGTTTCCATTCTATTTCTCTGAGTCTGTACGTCATTTATCTGTCTTTGGATCATTACTGCTGTGATGCAAGATTACAGTTTTAATTATGCTCAAGTTCCACATGCAGGAGCTATATTAATATTAATGTCAGCTTTCTGACTGTGAGACCTACTGTATCATATAGAAATATTATACTATTATAATGCTACAGTCTGCTTTAACGTTTGGTACGCAATAAACCGATGCATATCACATTATTTTATTTCATCCTCAAGGTCTACAACATTTGTGCTAGATTTCATTGTCAGGCAGCCTAGTTTAAAAAGGGGGCCAATGCCAAAGTAACAGAAACATTAGTTAATAAATGTGTCCCAAAAACTGGACTATAATGTTCTCTTTTCACGGTAGCTTATAGAGAAAATGCAGCTCTGGGGATTGTGGCTAGATTGACAAAAAGAGAGAAAGTGCTAGGAGTACAAGTGCTTGGGTGCTCCTGAGGGAGAACAGAGGAGACAGGAAGACAAAAGCAGTGAACTGCAATTACATTTAAAATGCAGGTCTTGCAGAGATGCAGCTACTTTTTCTATAGCTGTGTAGACAGACAGCGTTTGCACATGTTCACTGTCATTCAGGTGTCTGGAAAGTGTCTATGTTGCATACTGTGTTTTGGCAGTGTCTGTTTTTAGAAGTGTGTTACACAGAAGTGAGATACATTCTGTGCATATGTTTGTAGAATGTGCCTTGTTTCGGGGTGAGCAAAAATGTCAAGATTTTATCTAAATAATATATGCTGTACATAAGACGTATATCATGTTAAAATAAATTCGTGTTTTACACAAGTAAGAACAAACCAAACTTATTTAACTAATCTGGTTAAATGATAATCTCATCCTCACCAATGAGGGTTGAGCGGCCATCACCTAGCGGGTAGCGCTGGTATTGTGGAACAGGGAATGGAGGCAACTGATGAAAGCAAGAATGCAGGAGGGGCTCCAGTCTGGAGGCCGATGGGTCGGAGAGGTAAAACAGGTTGAAGATCTGCGAGCAGGCAGGCTGCAGCTGAGCCACTGCCACAAAGAGGTATATAAAAGTAATAAAAAAAAGTAATAAAGTGAGTCACAGTATAGACACATAGCATGTTCTTAATTAACTTTGTTCTAAAGGTGAGAGGTGGAAACTGATTGGTTAGCCAATGTAATTGAAGGCTTGCCACTGTAACATATTGACAGATCTGCACTCTGCTGGAAGTTAAAATAATTAGCTTGTCTGTCAAGTGTAAGCTAACATAGCATGTAGAGGACAATGTGCAAAGGACAAACAGCTGGGGATTTTCATGCTAAAGTTGTATTTGCTTGTGTGTTCATGCGGTACTTTAGCATGAGACTGACCTTTGACTGAAGGAAGAACGGTGCGTCTCATGGCTAAGACTAGTCCAAGGGGACAGCCGAGCAGGAAACATTCAGACACCTCAAAGTCAAAACGGCCTGGATTCCACCTTGGATTGATTTCTCTTGCTCTTTGGTCTGTTACATCCTGGACCTGTCTACACACACACACACACACACACAAACAAATTCATATATATAGGTTGTATAATATTCCCAGTACAACTCCAGTCAAATGAGCTCCTAAAATGGCTGTGTTAATACAAAATAATTTCCAAGTATTTTCCATACTAGTGTGTATTTATTAAGTACATAATATGTCCTGCATTTAACCACTTAAAATAAACAGCTTGAATGTTGTCACATAAACCATTCCAAGCAGCAGAATGAAGGCAATTCAAATCAATAGCAGTTTTATGTTTTCAGTGATATGTGGTGAAATCTGAATCAGACTGTTTAAAACTGAAACCTGTGATCAAGCAGTTACTGAGAAACTCGGACACAAGCAGCTCACGCTCCACTTTATCAGCAGCTTAATAATTATACAGATAAATGAGCAGTTCTGCATGTATCAGCATTTTTGCTCTTGAATAAGAGTCATGGTTTCATGCTGTAATACAGGTACAATATTTAGAATTTCTCCTTGAATATATAAGGATAGAAAGCTGAGACCAAAACCTTGAGTCAAATTGAATGATTATTTATTTGACAAATATATATATGCTCTAGAATTGTATAAAATTGTATATTAGTTTTAATGAGTTTTAATGACTCTGATACACTAAAACATAACCAATTAACAACCAGTAACAAAAAACATCTGTAAAAAATACCTTTTGTCCCATGGCCCCCACCCAAGGCTATTTCAGATCTGGAGGAAACACTATTCAAATATGTACTACAATACTTTCAACTATGTATTGTATTCTAGTATATAATGCATGTCCTGTTCTTTTCTGTGCGACTGGCAATAAAATGCTGAATCCGGTAACCAGTGTCACACGTCCTACAGCTGAACTGCTCTCAAGGTTTGTGAAAAGATTAGCAGTGTTACTAGACTCAAGAGACTGAGAAGCAAGAGGAACACAGCAGCACTTCTAACAGAAAGGTATTTCCTAGAGAACAAACATTATTGTTTCTGCTATCAGCTTTACACACAACCCTACACACCAAGACTTCACACTCAAGACACCATGCACACATGGGCGGTGGGCACTTTGCCAAGTCCAAGGTTTCAAAGAAGGATGGATAACATGTGCCTTCACTATGCAGCTAATTTTGTCTGCTTAAGCTTATTTCTTGAGTTTCAGGCTGCTGAACATTGGTAGATGGTGCTGCGCTAAGAAGCCTTTCTGCTGTCTGGTGTCAAGCTTCTCAATAACTGGTGGTTTAGTAATAAGGTTGATATGAGCGTGAGCCTCACTGCTAGTCTCTGGTCCAACTTTCTAACACTGGACCAGGAATCCTCCTTGTTCTCCACATTTTGGTGTTTTTCCTGCTCCCAATAGTCCTAAACTAATTTATATTGAGTTAAATTGGGTATGTTAGAAGAAAAACAGGGAACACGATTTGGGCATGTGTTATAGACATTGTGAACTTTATTCAAATTTACAATTTAGTGTATTTCTAGATACTATAGAACCCTGGGACTGAATGTACCAGTTCATTACACCAACACTGGTAGCCAAACTATGTTTTATTTTCACCACGGCTGGCCCAACCTATGACTGAACCCAATCCTCATGACACTTGTATTTATGAAGATTAGCATTATTTTTTATGTATAAAAAGCGCACAGTTATTTAATTCCTGCTGAAATACATGGTTTGTGGATTGGATGAAAAGAAATTGCTTATGCCCTGCAGCAGAGCGTATCCATTCTAACTGAATATAATTTAAATGCTAATATAGTATTGTATTATTGTATGTAATATAATGTCTACAGATGGGAGGTAGTGTTCAGTCACCTCTCTATTGGGTTAAGCAGAGAGAAATGCCACTGTGGTAAAAATGGGCTGAGATACATTTTAATAGGTGCATTGTCAAATCCTACTGCAAAGCTTTTATGTGTTAATAATAGATTTGAGCAGAGTATTTGACCCAGACTGCCCTCCACTGAGGAAGATCATTTTTATGATTTTTATCTATGATACGCCACGCTATATTAAGGATATTCCCCTGTGAGACCTTTGGGGGAATTTCAAAACAACAAAGGAGGAAATTTCCTCTTTTGGCCTCTTATGTGTATATACTGGCAGAGGCTATTTAGAAAAGGCAACAGGAGGCAGATCAGTTGCATTGTATTATAAATGGCTTGGTGAAAAAGCCATTTTCAGCTGATAACCTTAACAGCCTAAACTGAAGTGAAATGCTAGAATGACAATCAAAGATTTGAATACATAAGCAAACATTTGAATAAATGTGAATACATATTCATATATATTCTAGTAGCTCAGTTTTAACAAGGGTGTACCTTTAGAATAAAAAATGTAGCATTATGTAATGTGTGTGTTCCATATTTATACAAAAAATACCTGCTGCGAAATGGATGCTGACTGTCAGAGGAGTCAGTGGCAAAAGAAATGTCATTGTTGCTCTTGCTTAGGCGCTTCTTAGAGCTCAGGCCACTGTTGTCCACTCCCAGAAGTCCAGGGTTATCCTTTTTTAAGGATGGTTAAAAAAGAAAAAGTTTAAAAGAGTCACTATGACAAAAAATGCTAAAAATTTCTGTATTATGTATATAATATGAAGTATTAGAGAGAACTGAAGCACAGTGACTAATAAGCCTGAAGGTGTCAACCAATCTGCATCAATAGCTAGATGAGAGGAAAGTGAGGGGAGTGATTTTAGCTTCAAGTGCTGACCCTTAGGCTCTCCAAACTGTTGTGTCTCCCTCTATGACTTGGGCTGTCATGTTGCGGACTGCTGCTGAAACACAGTGCATCAAAACATAGCACGCCACCCACACAGTCACCCAACAGACACACCTGGAAAACAGTGTACACAAACACACAGAGTCAGAACCTACTAACGGCACATTCATTTCATCCAGGACTCATTGTTCAGTATGACTCTCAATAATGTTCAATAATGTTACAAAACAACTGTCTATGTATGTCACATATCTTCTTAAACCATGAGGAAAGTAATGTTTACAACAGCAGTGATGAGAATCAGGCATTTGTTAGAGTCGGGAGTGCTCTATCTGTGCTTGAACGCAAATAATATATTTAAAAACTCACTCACATCCCTTAATTTAGCTTATATCAACAGACATATATTTTAGAGCCAAAATGCCAGGGACTATCATTCCTTGCCCAAATAAATCAATAAGTTTAAGCCTTATCAGAGATGTGCATAGTTTTTCAAAGATTAGGGGGATTATGTGTATTAATCATGCTGCCTCTCAATGTCCTGGTCCACACACAAGCTGACTCACAAACTGACAAGAGTGTATTATTGGATTTATCATGCCACATTAGGAAGCAGGAGGAGTAGAGAGACACTTCTACTATTGTTTGGAATGACTCATAAGGAATGATTCATGCCCCAGGTATAATACCCTTTATTTCTCTGGTATAAGTTGCTCTTCAAAAGGAAATTCCACCCATTGTTTTGATTGACAGTGCACTTTTTTGAGGAACAGTCAGTCAGTCAACCTGACACATTTAGACATTGGAACCAGGTTTCTCTAAACTTTAGCAGAAAGTGAGATACCTGCATGAGAGGTACAGTCCATGTATACCTCATAAGTAACAACAGGATAACGCAAACCTCAAAAACATCATATGTAACACTTCAATTAAGTGATTTTTTATGTAAAAACCCAATAAATCATGTAATCAACAGCTGGATTAACCTTCAGTGGCAACTTTCCATTGATGAAGGAAACAAAGTCAAATGACTCTTTTTCTGCTCATTCATAATATATGGACTATTCATGGATTCAATAAAAATTATTCAGTGCCAGTGTATTTTGTTTACATTTCAGCAACCTTTTAAATTAATATAGAGTGTGCATTTTCTTCTCCTGTTTTTTTTTTTATGCATAATGCAGAAAACATTAATGCAGTAAATATTAAGGGAACCTTAAAGTAAAGTGTTACCTAAAACTAATGTTCTTAAAATTAGAAATGTAAACCAACAATGTATTTGTGACTTCTGTGGTAGTTTGGATAGCAAACTATACAAAGATAATGTAGAGAAAAAGAATGATAAAACTCACAACCTCTGGTTCCTATAACAATCAGACTAAAGAATCCAAAAGTATGTAACTTATTTTTCATTAAACCACTCTGCATTACTTTTCAAGCTATATACTCCGCTGAAATATCTGTGAAATTCTACTTCAAAGCTCTTCCAATACCAATCTCTTAAAACTGAAACCAAGTTTCTACAAGAAAAAGGGGAGAGCAATCTCAGATAAGAAATTGAAGACTTATTTTAAAGCATCCCAGTTGCTATGCTTTTTGCCCGAAGCTATGAGGTAATAAAAGAACAACCTGTCCAGTGAAGCCTTGTCCATCAGGAGACTTTAAGAAGTCGCGGTAGACCTCATTGGCTCTGGAGATGACCCTTGCCACAGAGTCCTGATAGTGTGGTGATGCAACAGCGAGAAGAGGGAGTGCTGCTAGTGGAAGGTGGTCTACACTGCTCGACACCCAGCTCTTATCGTAGCTATAGGGGTTCAGACTGCAACCGAGACAGAGAAAATAAAGCCATGTTAAAAAAGAAATACTACAAAGCCAATTGGTCCAAATGCAACCCTGAGAAAGTGCTTGAACAGGATCAGCCTAAAAATGTTTAATCTCTTCTCCAGACCTAATCAGGCAAGGAAGTAAACAAAGCACTTCATCAGCAGCAACATCATCTGCAGCCTCTCACTCATCTCTCCTGGACAGACAACTGAAAATACTTTTTCCCCTTAAATCCCTTTTTCCACTCTTCTGATAATACGTAGCCATATTACATATTCATATTTTCTAAGAGGGCATTATGCTTACACAAAATTCTTACCCATTATATAGAAATATATAATATACTGTATATGAAATTGGAATATGCATAGGTTATGACATGTATTGGTCCTGGTCAGTATATATTTCCCCTCCCATATATCCTATATTCTTAAATATACCCCAATTCACCATGGGCTTGAGGTCTGGACTTTGACTTGACTTTTCCAGCACCTTGATTTTTTTTTCTTACTCAATTTTCGATAAGAGACATACTTGTTCACTCTTTTTCTGATTGTGCTACCCTGAACATAAACATGAAAAAGTGCTTCATAGGCCTGTAGGACTGAATTTGCTGGGATATCTTGAAGTCTTTCAATTTGTAAACAATGTTCCTTCTCTCTGCAAAATGGTGAATTTCAAATTGTTTGGAAATTGTTCAGACCAATCACCCTGCAAATATGTGTCTACATGCAAGAAATGAATGTATAAATTAACTGCAAGAATATTACAGGATTGCCTTGCCCCTTGTACATATCAGTCAAGAGATTAGGGTCATGATAATACATTTCAACATGGCAAATGAAATTATGCTCTTATGAAAATTATGCGCTTATGCTCTTATCTACATAAAGGAAGAGATACAAAGAATATGTATAAATGTTGTAAGGTTATAAGGTAACAAAGGGAGTGCTTTTTATGTTTTCATGATTGGCAAAAATATATCCCTATAATATATATATATATATATATATATATATATATATATATCCCAAAAATATATCCCTATAATTCCTGAAAAAATAAAAATTTCACAACAGAAACACTATTGCAGTTAACTGAGCCTGCCATAATTTCACTGTAGGTTTTAAAACTCATGTCTTAGATTTGTCAAAACCACTTATGTTAATGAAATCACCCTTATCTGTATACTTTACAGCCACTGATTTTCGATTTATTCCTTCTCAGGATGAACGTTCAACCATTACTCCTTAAAAAAGTCAGCAAACTCTGTATATACACTTTTCTTCTATTCTGGCCTATCCAGCAATGTCTAGACATTTGTATTGTCTGCTTCAAAACTCATTGCAGCTTTGAAGAAATGTACTTCACCACCATTTTTCTTTTCATTCATCCTTTGAATCTTTGTACATTTGCTCCTGATTCATCTAATCTAAAAAAAAATCACATTTATTATTGAAGTTTTCACAAAATTCGATCAGATAAAAAATGCCTCATCTTTTAAGAGTAAAAACATTAAACTTGCTGGTTCTGTAAATCAATATTTTTTTCTCTTTTGATGTATTACTTGTATTACTGTGTATGTGAGAGGTGTCTTGTCTAATCACTCCCTCATTGTCTCTATCCTTCAGGTTTATTCCCTTCTCTTCTAAACACAGATGGTGCTTTGAGTCCCTGTCTATGCTCCCAGCATGCAGCTCACCCCACAGAGAGCATGACCTGAGCTGTGTGACTCTGTGTCCAAGCTTGCTCCTGTCATGTTCACATAAGGTGTCCTGGCACGACCATGGTCATTACCACAACAAGGCCAGGAAACAGATGAATTATACTACTAATTATTATGGTATTTTACACAATCTACACAAGCAGCACATTGCATAGCACCTCCAAGTAGCTTAGTCGCCGTAGGATTCAATTTATTTGCAGAATTGCAGTATCAGTAATTAATGTATTATGCAATCTTGGTGGTGCTGCTACTCTCGCACCTTGGCACTGTATTACTCAACTGAAATAGATGAGATGTTAACAGGCAGGGGGTTAACATGCAGGGGAATTAGCAATGGACCTCACTTCAGCTTAATTCCATTAATATGAAAATTAAAAAGACAGCTGGAATGGCATCTATTCTTAAAAGCTGTTACCCTTTCACATAGCAGCACATTATGAACTCTCTTCATAATGAATTATGAAGGTTTCCGTACGAAAGACAAAGTACACAAGGCAATACCAGATATCTGGTGTAATAAAGAATGTCCTTCTGTCATTGTTTTTTTTTTCTGAAGGACATCACTATCCAATGGCCATAGCTTTTCAATCTAGAAAAGGTAGCATAACTGGAAAGGAATATCAGAACCATGACAGTAAGTACATGCCTTAATGAGGTAGCCATGCTATCGGGCTTCATTTACTTTCTCTGTCCGTCTCTCTCACTCCCATATACAGATTCTTATGACTCATACCTGGAAAGGTGGATGCGATGCATCTTTTGCTTTTAAAGACAAAAGCTTCAAAGCCCGTCTACAGAAATAAAGTCTGCCAGGTCTCAAAATACTCAAGTGATGAGATGTTCTATCAGTTACACCTTTTCATGATCAAAAACCCACTGAAGTGAACCCACTGTGAAGAGAGAGATGCTAGATAAAGAACATGTAGATCGAGGCCAAGCAGAGCCGAGCCGAGTCGAGCAACATACAAACAGTATAGTGTGGGTTATTTTTTCTTTTAGTTGTGACGAGTGAAATGCTGAAAAGTGATCAGTTAAAAATAAATAATAATAACTGAAACATCCACTCCACCCTCCAAAGTCTGCCTCTTGCATTCTCGCTTCCCTTCATTGTGTTGTATTTATTTTTTGCTGTTTATTGTTAATAAGCCCTGATCCCACTGGAAGGGCTGCCTGTAAATTGATAACAGGTAAACCTGATAATCTTCAAATTATATCCTACTCAGCCTAACAGCCGAACAAATTGCAGCCTTGAAAAATTGTCAATATCTTAGAGCCTCTGAGTCAGAGTGAAATAATGAATGCCAAGATTCTAATCCAAACTGTTCACTTTACACTGTTATTCAAAGTATGATATCAAAACAACGAATAACTGTAGATGTGATCTGTATTGTAAGATGTACAGCAGTAAAAATTATTTCAAAATAAATTTGAGTAAGCAATATACATAGTGAAACTTCCAACTTTTTCCTACACATTGGTTTAGGTTAAGTTCAGGCTCAGAGCTCACAGATTTTAGCACAGCAGTGTGGTAAATTTTGTCAATAAACATGTGAAGAAAAGGTCTGTTTTCACTGAAGGATGGACTTTGATTAACATGAAGGATGATGCCATATCTTGCTCTAAAAAGCTTGTGTTTTTTCACAGCTGAAAATCTGCATACAGAAATGTCTTTGTTTTCAAGACCTTGAAGCTTGTGGCCAGAGAGATATCACATGCTCTGTATGCCATTGATGAAGCATCTGAGTAGAGAGCAGTAATTACTCAAAACAAACAAATAAAGAGAAGAGAAAAAAAAGAAAAACTTTGTAAAGCTTTATCCGTGCTAAATATCTGAGGTTATATGCCCTATGAGTATTTTCGAAGTGGCCTACAAAGACATCCTTTAACATTACCCACATCATAAATCCATTGCCCTCCCACTACACACAGTCCTTCCATTTCAACAGAAATCACAGTCGCCAAACACTACAGTAACCAGAATACATCTTATAATGAAAAAATATGAGAAGGATACTCTAAGGAGAACATTTACTGCTAAAATGGATTCAATGTAAGTCCAAGTGAACATATTTGGGCAGGGTCCCAAACTATTTAAAGTATCGTATTGAACAATATGTTACTACACCAATGGTTTTCATTAGAACTCACTCTTACTATTAATCATGCATTATACAGTTGGGACACAGCTTTAAATTGTTTCTAGATATTTATTGACTTGGCACTTGCAACTAATCCTACAAAAGGTTTAAGAATAGCAATTTTTCAGTAAGACATTACATTCAGATACCTTTAATTATTCTATTTATTCGTGCATTCTAATGCTGTCTATTCTCTTCCCACAAGCATTCTCCAGCAGGCTGATAGATTTCAGAAGAATATTAAATCAGTCTCTCAGAATCCATCTGTCCCCACTGGAGTTGTTTTGGCTTATAATGGCATGCAGATTGACTGTGAGCAAACAGATCCACCTATTCATGCCTTGATTAGTATACAGCACAATGAATTTCATTAAAGTGTGCATGGAGGTGTTGTATAAATGAAGGATTTGACAACTCATTTTAAGAATGAATGTTATTTTGTTATTTTGTGAATATTTGACGCCTGGATGCTGGATGCCAGGCACGCAGAAATCCCATGAGCCCATGAACCTCATATCATTGCATATTTATCCCCCCCCCTCTGTTTAAAGAGCAACTGATGCCAATAAACCAGAAGTCAACCACAAACCCAGTGAGAGAAGAAAACATTTGACACTAGCCTCTGTACCACACAGGCTTTTCACTATTAGCCACTTAAGGTAATAAAAATAAAAAGTGTGCAGAAGTCAACTGCTTAGTTCCTGCACTGACAAATACAATTTCAAGGCTTTGGGAGAATATATTACTGGTGCAATTTCTCTTAATGCATATTATTATTACTTGCCTGCTTTGAGCTGTTTCCTCCTCTGTTTACTTATTATAGACCTTAGAAAACAACAGCAGTCAAGACGGATTATTACAGTTTCTATAATGAGCTCACTAAGCATGTCACAGCACATTTTCCCAGTGTCTCTTTTTACCACACACACACACACAAAAAAAAACAGTGGGTAAAATATTACTCAGAAATTCTCCACCTATTGCAGAATTGTCTTTGCTGTGTTAAAATGAGCTAATAGAAAGAAAAAGACATCGCTGTTAATGTTTAAATTTACATTCTACCGGCGACACAGGATAAAAAGATTGCAGTGCTTTACTTTAACATACTCTTTATTATGCTATTATGCAATAATATACATATCTCTCCAGATAGAGTGCGCAGTAACATAGACTTAAAATAAGGATTTAAAGAGCCTAGAAAATTACCTTTCTTAATCCTGCTGCAAAGCTGCACATAAATCCCTTCTTGGTCCTCAAATGCAGTTCTCTCAAATCACTCAATAATCTTCATTTGCATGTAATAAACCTGCTCTTCTAGCAACAAATTTCTTAGGAAAGAATTGAATATATATGTAAGTTGAAGCAACTGAACTGGGGAAGTGGTGACTCAGTGGTTAGTGCTCCAGAGTGCTATTCAGAAGGTTGTGAGTTTGAATCATGGTAACACCAAGCTGCCACTGCTGGGGCTTTGAGCAAGGCCATTAAACTTCAACTGCACAGCTCCATTGCACAGTCACTTTGGATAAAAGTATCTGCCAAGTGAATAAATGTAAATTTATCTACATGGTTTTATGACACTAAATAATGAATCAGCAAATTGCAACTGAAACAGCACCAGGAGAAAAATGACTGATTTCAAAGACGTTTGCTTAGTTTATTATACTGAGTGCCTGCTTTATTAATGATTAGTGAGGAGTTATTTATATATATATATATATATATATATATATATATATATATATCTATATATGTCATTTAAAACTGTGTTTCACATACACTTTTTCAAATGCTTTAAGATTATAAGATAGAGCACCTTTTCAGTTAGAATAAGGGATTTTATAACAATAAACAGGTGACAGCAAAATGGCAGAATATAAAAGAAAGTTACATGCCATCATGTATCAAATGTTTGTATTTTTATTTATTGATATATAAAATATAATGGCAATTTGTGTCTAAGACTAAAGTGTCATAGCCAAAATCTCTATAAGGAGCCTAACTAAGACCTGTCCATATACAGTAAAGAGAGTTGTCAATGTACCTACTTATTTGAGCTTAACATATTATGCTATAATTCTCTAATGTGAAAGCTTACTTTATGACTCCACATCAATCTCAGTGACTCACTTGGAAACCAGGGAAAAGGCCTCTGTACATACAGCAGGACAGGGCACCAGCTTGATAAGTATCTGGTGTGTGGCAGCTTCAAAGTGCGCCTGTGCCACTTTCTCCAGCACTGAGGAAAGAGTGGCCACATCTGTAGCCTTTGCCTGCAGGTCACCACTGGCCGGGTCCAGAATGTTCCCCCCATGCACCACCAATATTAGCACCTGAGTCTGGAAGAAAAAACAGGCAAGCTTAAATTAAGGTGTTAAAGACCAAGCTTCAGAGGTGTAAACTGTCAGATTGAACTGAATGATCTTACCCTACTGTCCTCTCGGCCTGCTATGCCACTCTGTGGGATACACCAAGGCTTACCATTATGGTACAGGCTCTCTGAATGACAAGCCAAACAGAAAAACAGACAGAAAACAAGAGTCCACAACAAGAGAAATTAGAAAGGACTCTCCATACAGACTATACAGGCAATAAATAAATACATAAAAGCTACAGTTATTATCCACCCATTCACTACTTATCCCACTGGGTCACAGGGAACATGGAACCTATCCCAGGAGCCTCAGGCACAGGGCAGGTTAAACCCTGGACAGGAGTCCGGAGAAAACTCCAAAGGCTTATGGAGAGCATGCAAACTTTACACACATGGTGGGAATCAAACCCTGAGCACTAGAAGTGTGAAGCAATCATTATAACCATCAAGCCATATTATTAATATTAGTAGTAGTAGTAGTATGTAGCACCATTCTCAAAGACACTTTACAAAGTAAAGAAACAGTAAGCAATAATACATAACAGATAAATATTCATCACATACAAACATCTTAAGCAACAACAAAATGAAAATGAGAGCAGTCACATAAAGGTCCACAGCAAAGTCAGAAATCAGAAAGAGCTACTGGATAAAAGAAGAGAAACTTCATAGTTACTGATGAGAGACTTCTAACACTGAGAACAGAGCTGGGTTTTGAGAGAGGAGACTTCAAGGAGGCTTGAAGGAGGAAGTGAATTCCAGCTTCAGTCAACCATGAAAGTCTAAATCTGGGGATCACAGGTGCAGTGGAACTAGAGGATGTTAGAACCAGAATTTAGTATTGAATATGATAGGGGATGGGTAACCTAAAGAGTGTAACCTACAGAGACTAAGCAAGCATTTTGGATATATAAAAGTCTGGCATGCAGTATGGTAAGAATAGGATAGGTTGTAGTGTGGAGGTAAAAGAATGCAGTCTTGGTGAGAGAACTGATAGGGAATTCAAAGATAAGTAATGTATCAAATGGTTCCAAGCAGACAGTCTAACAATATCCTATCAATGTCAGTTAATACACAGATATAAATGTTACGATATTAAAGGTTTGGCACTAATTAGAAGAATTTAAGGTAATAGTTTGTTGAGATGTATGCAGGCTGATAAAACAGTGGTAATAAGAATGTGTTAGACGTAGTGATGTTACAGGCTGTGTGTCATCCTCATAACAGAGAAAACGAAGGTGACTGTGAATAATGTGGCCATAAAGTACAGAGCCCTGAGCGACACCTCAAGTAACAGAAACTGGTGAGGATTTATGTTTGTTGATGGTAATAAAATGGCAAAATGTGGTACACCAGAAGAGGGCTAAACCTTTGATGCCAGCAGCTGAGAGATGTGCTGGCATGTGTTAAATACAACATTCAAATCAGAAGGCAGAAGAATATTAAGGGTCATTGAATCCTCAGGCAGGAGAAGGTCAATAACAACTCCAATGAAGGCAGTGTCTGTGCTATCAGAATTCAGATTGGAATGGCTCATACAAATTGTGAGAGACTAGATGAGCTTGGTGTATTGTTTAGCATTTCAGGATTGGGGTGACAGGAGCTATTTTTAGATCTGCTGCCACAATAGCAGAGGCTAGGGTACTATTAATAAGGTGAGAAATAGGGGCAGTAATATTTCTCACCTTATTAATAGTACCCTAGCCTCTGCACCTTTTCTGAGGAGTGGTGTAAGGTGTAACTGATAAGATTTAATGTTTATTGCTTATTTTCTACTTAATTCTCATCATAAAATCCCCAACCAAGTGGTGCTGCACTGTTAAATAATTATATTGCATTATGCTATTTTGTTTTATTTTGTTTTATCATTTCAAAAAAGACAACACAAAGGACATATTATTATTATTACTGTCGTCTACCAAACTCTCAGTTCTCCCATCAGTAGTAAAATCTCAGCATTGCAGAAACCCAGTAAAAAAATGAGAGAGTGAGAGTACAAGCTGTTTTTTCCATTTATTCTGCTTTCAAGATGCTGCCAGTGAAAGACAGTACACATGACCCCCTCCTTCTGTGTCTGTAGTTTCACTCATTCTAACACTGCTTGATTCCTCACGTTCCCACTTTTTCAAGCGGATGTACATTTAAGGTGTTACTACAGCTCTGCCAACAAGTCTTCCTTCACTTCCTGACTGCTAGAGATATTCCTTTACAACACCAAACCTGGACACCATTCTCAAACCAAAAGGTACATACTGAAATGGAAGTGAGAGAGACGTGAAAAGAATGTTTAAGGTTGCTTAGCAAGATACGTCACAGCGAGCAGCCCATATGCAGAGTTTCAAATAAAAACTTAAAAAATAACCTTCATTCATGGCTGTGAAAGTCAGGCAAAAAGTGCTGTACAGACAAAACACAGAGCTGCTCCTGCAGACTAGCAATCAGAGCAGGCCGCTGTGTTGGAATGTTTAAAATTCTGCTACGTGCATATTCATGTGAATGAGCATTCATTATGAGTCATTCTGCAATTCATACACCTGCAGCACTGCTTCGAATTGTAATTACATACCATACCTTATTTAGAAACAGCACAAAATCTCTTGGGCAAACAAACAGAAAATAGACATTAATCCATCTCTGCCATCAGTTAAACAAAACAGTGCAACACTAGGCTGCAAGTGTTATACTGTGGATGTCATGACAACCCAAGGCTGACTGATAATATGAAAGCCAGACGGAGATTGTGGGTGCCCTTTAAATAGGACAAGCTTTTCTTTCCAAATCGACGGCTCTCTGAGGAGTGATTGTGCTGAATGAAAGCCTCAAGCTCAAATAAGCAGCCTTGCCTGCTGTGGAGGGTCTCGGTTGCAGGCGGCCCAGCTGCACTCTACCATTCATGACCCTAGGAGTGGAGCTGTTTAGTTCTTAGCACTCCATACAATAAGCAAATGTCAGTCAGCCCAATATAGAAGCACTTAAGACTGTCAAATGCCAGATGTCAAGCTGCTATTCCATTCTTAACATACTGCATCTGTATGTGTGTGTGTATACAACCTAAGTCTGGGTGATTTCAAATGATATCTAAATCCTGTGTTCTGATCACCTGCTGAATGCTTACTATCCATTGTACAAGTATTGGCATATCATCCCACAAGAACCACTAAAATATGACTTCTACATGTAACAAGCTACCAGACAGTGTCTCAAATCCTACTTTTCACTTCCAGCACCCACAAATGAGAGATCAAGAGAAATAAGGGAAAGAGGTACAGGTATACTTACAGTAAAGGGGCTTGCACTGAATAAGGCAATTAACATAGCTATGTGAAAATTCTCTAGGGTTCAAAGTGGACTCACGAAAATAAGGCTAATAATGGCACTCGTTCATAATTAGCAGTGAGGTGAGGAAAAGCTGTGATGTGTCTTGTGCCATGTGGATTTTACCAGCTATTTATTTCCTTCAGAACAGATACAGTATGTAAGATTCTCTCAGAGAGAACTGGAACTCATGTTTATGTCAATTAAACTGAATTAACAATGAAAAAATACAAACATTTATACGTCATTCAGAAGCATTAATTAGTTCAGGTCAATATCACCTCAAGTGTGAAAGATAAGCACCATCATCCAGCAAAAATGCCTAGCATGTCCATGCTGACTTCCTTATTACACTCAACTGAAAAATCTCCATACTATTACATCCTTTATTAATGTGAAATATGGAGTCAATAGTGCACTCGGGCCACAAGTACATACAGTAACACAGCTGCATGGTTTGGCTTGTTATGATGTCTCAGTAATTAACAATTTCACAAATAGTATATCTGTACAATCTGATGGCTATTGCACCAGTATGTCCTTTAAAATACACAATAAAATGCATCATTCATGCATTCTTTTTGTTTTGGTAAATTCCTTATAACAGTTACCTCAAAATGTGTTAGAGAACATCCTGAAAATGTGACAGAAAATGTTTTGAAATGAGTTTTACAAAGTCTGCATAAAGAAAGCATCATCATATACACCAACCAGGAATCACATTATGACCATCTGACAAATATTGTGTTGGTCCCCCTTTTGCTACTAAAACAGCCCTGACCCAGCACACACTGTGTATTCTGACAGCTTTCTATCAGAACCAGCATTAACTTCTGCAGTATTTTGAGCAACAGTAGGTCATCTGTTGGATCGGACCACATGGGCCAGCCTTCGCTACCTATGGGCATCAGGGAGCCTTGGCTGCCTATGACCCTGTCACCAGTTCACCACTGTTCCACTTTTGACAGATACTGACCACTGCAGACCGGGAACACCCCTGAAGTGCTGCAGTTTTGGAGATGCTCTGCTCTAGTCGTCAAGCCATCACAATTTGGCCCTTGTCAAACTCTCTCAAATCCTTACGCTTGCCCATTTTTCCTGCTTCTAACACATCAACTTTGTGGTTAAAATGTTGACTTGCTGCCTAATATATCCCACCCACCAACAGGTGCCATGATGAAGAGATAATCAGTGTTATTCACTTCACCTCTCAGTGCTTATAATGTTATGCCTGATCAATGTATATCGTGTCCAATATCAGTTAACCAATATTAATTCTCGTTTATAGAACAAGATAATGGCAATATTATTGTATAACAGCAAAATCACACTCACAATTGTGCGGTTATACTGAATATAAGCGCAGCTGTGATGTTTCCTACACTGAATCACGGCTGTGGTGATAATCAGTATAAACACACTGTTGCTCATGCATTAATTAAAAGCTTAATTTTTTAACCATGTGCTTGTACTTTATTTAAACATATTGTTTGTTCAAATGTAACACATCTATGCACTAAGGTGGAATTTTAGGAATATCTTTTCTTTTTCTGAAGCAACTCTAATACAACCATGTTGCACAACCACAGAAACACAGGATTAGAAAAACAAAAATGAAAAGAAGCAGCTACAGATACAGATACAGGTACAGGTACAGGTACAGGTACAGACAGATCCCCAAAAATGCCAGAGGCATGAGAAATATTTGTGTATACTACAGAGAGAAAGAGTGAGAGTGGGAAAGGTAGAGCCAGAGAGAAAAGAGGGGGATGAGTGATTGATGCAGATCTTTGGGTGTGTGTGCTATGAGCAGACATGCCTTAACAGTCTGGCTGCAGGGTTGATGACTTCAGGTCTGGGATCATCTGGTTGCCAGCACTGCGTCACCGACACAGCTTTTGTTTGTGTTAACAACACCTTCACACTCTCATTATCTATAAACGCGGCTGCTTACACTGTTCCACACAACAGAAAACTGTGCAAATACACTTGTTTCTACTTACTCTATCCACATCCCCAAACAAGGCTTATCATGTTTCCTTCATTCAAACACATAAAAGATTTTGTTTAGGTTCTGTTTATCTAAGTCCATTTGCTTTCCATTACATCACAATGCACTCAGGAGTGGAAAAATGTCCTAATACTGCTTAAAAGCTTCTTTCTGCACAAATATATAAATAACCAAATACAATAAGATACAGAGTTGTAAAAAAAAAAAAAAAAAAAAAAAAGCTTCTCCCACTTGTCTGTCTGAGTCGCTCTATTTTTGTCTCCTTTCCATTGGAGGCATTATGCATTAAAATGGTGAAAGAGGCAAAAGAAATTAGAAAAATGCAATTAAATGAGAATTAGTATGTCAAGGAGATCACGTCTGCTGCTTATGAAAAAAGAGACTTGATGGGAGATGGTGTCGGTGAGAATACAAATGAGCTGTGTGTGTGTGTATGTGTGTGTGTGTGTGTGTTAAACCAACAGGGCCAAAAGCCAGTCAGTTACAGCCCTCAGATTATGGCCAGAGCAGATAAAATCTGTGATAATGTCTGGAAACAGAGGGAGGGCCAACCGCATTCTAAAAAGCCTTCTAGACTAATTAGTTTTCTAATGTAGAGCATTACTTCCCAACCTGTGTCTAATCAAGCTCTGGATCGCTCTACATCTTTTTCTCTATGTGATACTAACTAGGCAGTTAACATTTGGAAAAGTTAAAAATGATGGTAATAAGAAAATGTCAGCTAAATTTAATCCAGGTTGCACACCATCTTAAACAGAAGAATGCACTAAAACAACAATTTGCATTTCTAAGCACAATTCTTCATTCCCTCTGGTCACAAAACTAAAAAAAATTATTGAAGGAAAACCTAAATAGCTTTAACACTTTAATAGGGATTACTGAGAAGCGAGAAAATGGCTGTGCCCTTGTTAGCGTTTTTTTACACCTCAGTTCTTTACACTGTCAAAGTACTAACAGAAATCAGCAAACACACATTCATGCGGAATGTGGGAATCTGATCAGTGCAGTTTCCAGTTTCCAGTTTAGCTTGAATGGAAGCTCTAATTTTGCTCCCATAAGCAATCCTGAAATTCACACATACATCATTGCTCATGCTAAACATAATCTACCTGTTCAATCTAAATGATTAGCTAACAGTATGAACTGAAAAACTGTCAGTAAAACAACCATGTAGTCATGTATTTCTATGTGTTTTAATGCACTTGATTCTCTTCTCTTTGTGTTATTTGTTTCAAGGAAAATATCCTTTAAATTTTACTCTTGGTGTAAACAGTATTTCAGACTTGCATCATCAACCAGTCTTTCCAGGCTTGTATTTACACGTTTCATGCCCTAACTAAATGAAATGGGACTTGAAGAAACTGATTTGTGTTAAGAATCTCTAGTGTCTAAGACTGAGCAGAATCTGAAGCAGTAGCTTAGTTATTGCTCTGTCACATGTGATTAAGCCTGATCACCAAAACCACACACCCAGCCCAACAGATTCTGCTGTGCATGGAATGCAGTGTCGTTATTTCACAATAACTCTTGTTTTCTGCTGAAATGAATTACAGTATTGAACCATGTAATTCAAAACTATTCCACTATTTATTATATAGAATTAAGTAAGTAAGATATAATAACAAGTATACCGTATGTATATAATTGGAGAATTGGATCAACAAGGGGATCTGGTGTAAAACCTAAACATTAATCAAATATGCAGATCAGATGATCTGCTGTGACGACCCCGAACAGGAAGCAGCTGAAGGACAACAACAACAACAACAACACCAAGCATAATATATGTGTACATATGCGTTTTCCTGCACATTTTCTATCACAGTCAGTGTTTATTGTGAAGAATTAATGGACATCTGGTCAATATTGCTGTTAAACCATTAACCAAAAATAAAACTAGCATTAATTTTATTTAAATCTAGCTAGTTTTTGAAATGTCGAACTAAATCAAATCTCTACTTTGCATCACATGACCCTCACTGATTATAACAGCATGACTCAATGTGTTTTATTCCTTGTAAATTGTATTACTGCTTGATTGGTTAGTGTACTCTCCATCAAACCCCCAATGTTTATTAAGACCTTTATTATTTTTACTACACTGAATATCATCTGACCTGAGAACTAACCTGTTTTGTATATGCAAAAACATCAAAGGTAATTACAAGTGGTTATAGGCATTTTGGAGTGGTAGCAGTAATATTTTCACATATTACACCATCACATAATTGAGTATTTCCACACAACATTTCGTTGTAGTTTCATTAGGTAAATAATGTTCACTAAATAATTTTTAGGTGATGTTTTCAAATAATAAAATGTCAGGGACTGTCACACACCCCAGGTCTGGAGCCATTTCGTCACTCTGTCTCATCCTCCATTTTGACCCCCTCTATGCTTTTGACAAGTAAACAGATGAGGATAAACAGAAGCACTAAAACTAGCACCCTTAAGAAGTTGCCATCCTTGTGTGCTAAAAGAAAAGAGCTTTTAAGAAGTAAACCGAATGCTGGAAAGTATTAAGCTGCCTGGCAAAGAATGGATCAATATAACATAGGGGAAGATTATAGGCCTGTGAAAAGATGATCAAAGAAGGGAGAGAGAGAGAGAGAGAGAGAGAGAGAGAGAGAGAGAGAGAGAGATATCTGTGGTGTGACATGTACCTAAAGGAAAGAAAAATGAGGGAAAAAGAATAAATAAACCCTATAAACCATTCAACAGAGGGAAGCCAGAGCTAGAGCTTTTTTATTATCACACAAAAGGATAAAAGCAAGGCTTTCTATAATAGGCAAAAAAAAGGAAGGGAGATGGGTTTTCTCTTTTTAATGTGCACTATGAGGCAGGATGCCAAAGCCTACTAATGCCCATGAACAGAATACAATGCAAAGGATATCATCAGCATGCAGTTAGCTAAAAGCCTCACTTGTGCAATTATAGATGACACTGTCTAGAAGCCATGATCAACCTCTTATACATCATGACAACATTCTTATAATAGTTAAGAATTTGTTTGCATTTCGAAGGGGCCGAATTCCACCAACAAAATTCTGAAAATAGATAAATACAGGACTGTCATCTCTGGAAGAGGAACACAGTAGCAGATATGTCAGAAATTGACTGTATATAAAAAAAAACTAAAAAAAAAAAAAACATGACTTATGATGCCAAACAATGATCCCATTTAGACTGGAAAATTACAATAATCTGCTAAATGTGACATTTTTCCCTATGCAGTGTTTCTGGCTGTAATTTTGGATTTTAATAAATGATACAATTGCAAACAGCCATGAATTTATGAATAACTAGTGCTTAAGAACAAGCAGCAACATTTCTAATGTAGAACTGTGAAATAAACAGACAAAAAAAACAATAAGATACATCAGGACAGACACAAAAAAACAACTTAAGGATTGCTTAAAGCTATAGCTACAACTTAAGGATTGCTTAAAGCTATAATATAGTATAATATAGTTTAGTGTTCGGGAGTAAGCAGGTAGTGACTAAATGCTTTTAAAAGTAAGATTATTTTCAGTGCAGTAAAATGATAAAAGTCTCAATAAACTTTGGGTAGTACACTGACCAAACAAGCGGTAATGTAACATGTAATGAATAAAACACAACAGAACATGCTGTTATAAAAACTAATCAACAACAGGTGGATCTGATGCAAAGCAGAGTTAGTCTCACCACCCAAAGGTGGATCCTTTTCTTACGAGAGTACACCCGAAGTGTTTTATTCCGCTTACACCATAATAATTTGCCAACACGCAAATACGTTTATCATTTTATTCATCTTTAGTTATGTGTAATGTTGTGGAACATCACAGTTCCTGTTATCATTTAAATTATAGCAGTTACAAGCAACCATACCTTCACCAGCTCTTGTTATTTTCTCTCCCTTGTTACTCATGTTACTCATCATGTAAGTCATGTTACTCGTCATGCCGTTACAGCTTTATCTCTGGTCATTACAATGCGCTGACACATGTCCTCACAGAAAGCTTCAACATATCAACACCACATCAAGACTGTGTCTCATATTCCGTGCTGACCAACCTGCTCCCCGGGCCCCGGGGTCACATTTGTGGAAAAAAAATGTTTTGATTTATCTTATTATTCTTATGATAAGCGTTCAAGCAAACACAATGTTGCTGTTCACACTCTGAACACATGCAGAGACTGTGATTAGACTGTCTGCTTCTTCATAGCATCTGCTATGTGCAAGGGGATGGACTGTCATCTGCCTAACACAACCTTACACTTGGTGATCCAAACCAACACCCACATAATGATGAACTGCCCTATTTCCCACACTAAAGCCAGGACACTGACATTAATGAACGGGGAAGACATTCAACGGTGCCCTTTAATCCTACAGAAATCACAAAATACCTTTCAGAGTAAATTTGATTATACTAATTTATGATGGTTTATAGTGGTATAAAAGACCTAATGTTCAGTCAGGCTCTGAGCCACAGTAGCTGCCACTTAATCAATAGGAAAAATCATGCTTATAAATTTGAATGCTGCTATATAGCATAATATCGTGTTAATGAATTAGTAATGACAGCAGAACAAATGCCTGCAGTAAGAGTGTAAATGGCGGAAGCAATCTGCCTGTAGGAGCAAGTCATAATGGATCTAAATCATGTGCCTGAGCTGATAATTAATTGCAAACAAGGTTAGGCAAACTCCATCAAAAGTTCTTTCATTACTCATGTAGGGTGTGCGTCGATAAAATAAATCGACCATAAACATTTGTCAAGATGTCAGTAAAGGCTTTGGAACAGTAATGTTTTTGTAATAAACAGGCAGAGAATCAGTATCAGTAGTGTAAGTTGCAATGCTCCAGGAATTTGTGTAACTCCTGTTCATATCTTTATTATTCCTGGAAAAAAAGACAGTGTGTAACTTCCTCACTAATTATTACTATATTAGCACATTGACCTCACATTTAACTCCATGCAGCATTACTGAGTCAATGGGTAACATGTAGTTATACACACACACACACACACACACATAACTGAATGGAATAGTGAGGGCAGTCAGAATTGGTTACACAACAGATAATATTTTAAGATAATTAAGATTATAATACAGTACCATGCATAAATGTTCACTCCTCTTGAATTTGTTCATTTTTTATAGTTTTGTCAAAGCATACTTGCTCAAGAAAATTTGTAAAAAATATCAGAATAGAGGTACGTCCAAGAAGACCTGCAGCTGTAATTGCAGTGTTTCTACCAAAGTATTGACCCAGACAGGTGAACACAAATATCTGCTTTTTTGTTCAACATTTGTGTCACAAAGTTAAAGATGTTATGTTATTATGTCTATTTCAATTAGAAATTGTAACAGCTTGAAATGTGAAAATGTTCGTAAATATTTTTTCTCTAATTCTTAAGATCGTTCCCTTGCATTAAGTGATCTGTGCAACTTGGAGATGTCCCTAGCAACCTCAATAAAGGCTGTAAGCACTTGCCACATGGCTATTGAAGAATCAATCTTTTTTTTGCAATAGACCACATGGAAGGCATTTGACACTTGCACTAAGCTATACAAATGTCATTACATATACACGGTATATTACATGATACCACAGTGGTGCAGCACCGCTACAAATCTACAAGGGCCCCAGTTCTGAGTATGTTTTACTACCTGTCTGAGTTTGCATGGCCTTCCAATATTCATGTGACTTTCCTCCCATCTCCTACAAACATGCCTGTGGGTGGACTGGTGACTTGATAGGTAAATTGCCTTTAGTTGTGAATGAGTATATGAATTTGTGTATACATTTTCCCCTTAGACTGGCATCCCTTTCAAGGTGTTCTCTGGACCAGAGACTTTGACCAGAAACAGCTACTGAAGATGAATGACTTGAATGTCTATTATAGCAACAAAAAAAAACAGCCACCTTTATTTCATAAATATTTCCTACCAATAGCTATCATATCCTCCAAACTGGAGATGTAATCAGGACAGGAATACACAATATTATGTATCTCCCAAAACATAATATTGTCAATCTCCCTGTTCTGTTAAGACATACATTCATCTCGGTTATCAATACAACCCTAAAACACAGACACTGACTCAGATTAGACAGCGGTGCAACACAACAAGAGCAAAGTGTAACCATCTTTCAAATAGTCCCATCATTGAAACAGAGCCAGCAAACTGACTATGTGTCAGAACAGAAAAGAATGCACACAGAGAAAGACAGGCTTAATTCTGGACACCAGTGGAATAAAAGTGACACTAACCTCGGGCATCAAAAAACTCATCATCTGAGCTGTCCATGGACTCTTGGGCGATATGGTCAGTCTGAAAGGTAGAAGCTATGTACTTAGTTGAAGTTTCTGCAGAGAGAGATGTCAAAGAAACAGTCAGTAAAATGAATAATTCCTCTGTGTTTACCAAATCAGATATGGCATAATAACAATAATGTAGATTAAAGTTGCTTTTAGATACATGCTATTTTTACTATATGGTCCTCAGGAACTCACACAGCTACAGTATTGTGGTTAAAAATAGCATCTCTCTGACTATTAGGCTATATACATACACCAAACATCCCTGATAATCTAGCAAACTAGCAATCTTTATAATTAAAAAAGTAAAATTCGCAATCCTGATAAATACAAATGTTAAACAAAAGCCAAAACACAATTTCCCATTTTCTGGCCATTTCATACACAATGTATATAGCTGTATTTCCAATTCCTGCAAAGACCACAAACATGTTTTGAGTGGTAGAAGCATAGTAAAAACTTGTGGACCTTGTATGATATAATTATAATTTAATTTGTGTATAAAGCAAATTTAACAGCTTCCCATACAAATTATATTATTCTCCAAATTAATAAGTCACAGATGTGTGTGTCCAATATGCTATACATGGATATAATTATTCATTTCATAAGTAACCTTATAAACCACAGTTTATAAGGAATTTATAAGAAAATCAGACAAATATTTCTCAAAGTATTCATAAGAGTTAGATTTTCAATCGATTATATACTGTAAAATGTCATGAAACATTTTTTAACACAACAGAAATTCTTGATTGAATAAAGAAACAATCACATTAAATTCCTACAAATTGATCTGTAAAAGTCTGTCTCCTGGGAGTTTTACAGCATTACAGTAAAATATAGAAAGATAGAATATAAGATAGAAATGTAACGAAAAAAGATTGTTTGTTTCGTTGTGCATCAAATGTATGCAGATTTAATTACACAGTGCCTCATTTGCATAAATACATGTAATTTTTGGTGAGTGGTGGAGGGAGGGGAGTTGTGTATCTTGCCTTAAGTGGTTCACAATCAGTTTAGTACTGGATGCCACGACGATTCTCTGGAACGCATTGGTGATTAGTGTTCTACACTGAAGATCTCTAATAATCTCCAGTCAAAGACAGATGCTTCAAACAAAAAGTACAGCTACAGTAGTTTTTAAAAATATGAGCCTTATGTTTTTTCCCAGCATTGTGTTTGAATGTTACACACAGCAGTAGGATCAGGAGCAGTTTTTAAAAATCTGAGCCTTATGTTTTTTCCCAGCCTTGTGTTTGAACGTTACACACAGCAGTAGGATCAGTGAGAACTCAGTGAACTGAGAGAACAGTCCACATAAAAATCATAGGTCAGTTTCAGTTAGAAAACATCTTTTCTGACCCATACTGATGTGCACTCACCCACATGTCCACATCCTTTTATGCAAGGCTGATACCTTACTGCATTTGTACAAAAGCATGACTGACAGAGAAGCAGCCCTGATTCAGAGATTCATAGAATCATATGATTAACCATGTAAATGAAAAGCAGGAACCTTGCCCCATCCTCCTTTATTCCTGTCTGCTACATTTTAAAAGATACCATGGTGCAATGTTAAATGCCACATTTGCTACACGTTTGTTATATTACCCGTGTACTACATTAGTTTGAGGAAAGGCACAAGAGGAAATAAGGAAAGCACTGATAACAAAATGGAATGGCTACTTGCGGTTTATACATTTATAGATAAAGCATTGTACAAATTCAGCATATCAGTTAAGAGTAACTATGTGCATTAGTAGCCACGACAGAACTCATGAGCTGTTCTTAAAAATCATTACATCACACTTAATACTAAATTCAATAACAGAAACACGTCCTATCAGTTTATTTTGCCTGTCAACTTTCATACCCTGTTAATTCAACACCTCAGTCATGCATGGTCATAGCTATAAATTGGCCTCCCTACACATTAATAGTAATAGTAGCAGCAGTAGTAGTAGTTAACAGTGTCATATTGTGTGATTTGATATGCTGGTTTGAATAACACAACTCCTACTACAACATCGAGAGGTAATTTTAATCTCTGGGAAATGTCCAACAGTGAGGACTGTCAGTGCTGTGCAGTAACAAGCAAATTTAGAGAAGCACAGAAGCAAACTATTCTCTGCTCCTGACCACAACGAACATGCAGGTGAGCAAACATTTCAAACAATATTCATTATTTGGAGGAATAATATTGGATTTCTTCAGTTTGTTTATAGCTAATGATACTGAATTGTACGTACTCAGACCATGCACAGACAAAGCTAGCCACATTATGTCATTTTATACAGCTGTCAATTAGTATTTTGAACCACAATAGATTGCCAACCCAATAATGTTTTTGGGTCTGCCATGGGCATCTCACTGTAAAAGGTCTGGCTTCACACCTTCAGTCATTAAATACGTGAAGTCACTATGAATAAAAATTTCTGTGGTGTTCTGTTTTGACTACAGTGTGCCAAGCATCCTTCATGGCAGTGTAATGCAACACATGCAATTCCCACTCTGAACAGCCAAACAGGAGCAGTTCCAAATTCAGAATATTGCCAGATGACATGGCAAGTGTGTATCTCGCCATCTATCCGGCCCGTGCGCGCATAAATGTGTAGCAGTGGACAGCTGGCATTTGTTGCTGCAGTTCTGGAAGATAACCGATCACAAGATAACCGGTACAAGTAAGATTTGCGCCGTCATAAATAGAAAGAGACGGTTAAACAAAAGAAGAATAGTGTATGGAAAAACACACAGCCCTGGAAAGCTTTGGCTGCATGACTTTAATTTGTGCTCTTAAACACCTCACCTAAGATTAAGATCTTTTCTTTTTTCTTTTTTCTTTTTTTTCAAAAGTTCATTTATTTGGCATGGGGTAAAAGTACTAACAGGTCCGTATATGCATGCTAGTCGTTGTGCGTTTTGTGCAAACTAATTAATACCTTAAGACAAAGGACTTAAATAAATAAATGTGAACATGTTTTTCTTTTGCCTTGACCGCGCGCGCATTCCGCCAGTAACACATTCACTCACAGTCGCTCTTTCTGTCAACCTTTAGAAATGACAACACTGAGCCTTTCTTCTAGAAAACAGACTGTCACTCACCTTTGCCTTTCGAGTGATTAGCCATTCCGCGAGGGTGTGTGTGTGTGTGTGTGTTTTCCCCTGTCAGTTAGTTTGGACGCGCGCACCTCTCAGTGCAGCGGGGACGCAGCTTCAAGATGTCCAGCGTGTTGCTGTCTGTAGGGAGCAAGAGTCATGAAGGGTTAACCCGTGGTTTCTGTTGAATCGCACACACACACACTGACACAAACAGGTTATAGCAGGCCTACGTGTTCAGACTTCACACAGACCCTCCCAGTGTGTGTACAGCGCCTGATGTTTGCTTCAGCAAGTGTTTCGTCCTGCTAATTTCCGTTCAGTGTAACGCCTCTATAATTAACACTGTGCCATATCAAAACGTAGTCCTCTCACTGTGACATCACTTTGATATAATTCACCCACATGGGTGAAATCTGGGGACTAGTGATGGAAAAGTTAAGTTCGACTTATTTCAGTGTATGAAACCCACATGATTCCAGCTGCAGAAATGTTTCAGATTTCACTATTCATGTAAAAACAAACAAAAACGTTCATACGAAATGAGGACATCAAATGTCCAAAATATTTTAGCTTACTTTTCAGTGTGAGCCCTTGAAAGCTTTACAAACCTGCGTTCACACGGTGTGATTAAACTGGTTACACTGGTAGGATTAAATAGGCTTAGATTCCTGTTTGCCACACTGCCAGATAGAAATTGCAATGAACTGTATTACTAACAGGTATGACTGACTGAAACCATTATAAACATACAATATGAAGTCTACTGGAACTTTCCCTGTGGGTGAAACATGAGTTAACATTAATTCTATAGGAATAGAGGGGTAGGGCATAGATAGAAATTCATCTAAGGAAGTCATAGCTTTAACTAATACAAAGCAGTCATTGGACCGGAGTGTGAGTTAGACATGTTCTAAGATGGTTCAGGTTTTCATGTGCAGACCAAGCTTAGGTTATTTAAAAAAGTTAAAAAGATTTTCACCTCAACATCCACTGACAGAAAAGCAGTCAGATTCACCTATCGTGACTTGTATGACAGACAGTCCATATAATCAAAACCTAATAATAAACAGATGAAAACTTGTTGATGTTTAAAGTTTATATAGAAGGAGTCACCAGTGTCAGCACTTTGTAACAGACACAAGTAAAACTGTTCCTTTAAGATTTCTGCCACAGGAAGGTCTTCAGGACAGAGGACTTCATGTTTTATAGTGGGCTCAGTGAAATAATAAGTTGCAGTGTAATTTGTTTTAATAGTAGTATGTTTTGTGCCAACGGCTTAAGGGCACCCAGATTCAATGTTTTTTGATAGGTGTTTTATTTTTTTCAGCTAATTGCTGCATTGCCATATTTAGTCTTGACTCTCTCTAGTCAAATGAATAAAAGTCATAATGGGTGCTTATAGTAGTTTCTTAAGACTGCAGGCTCTTTACTTATTTAGACTTATTCAAATCAGTCTAGTATGTTCATCATGAATAACTGCAATACTGAAAAGTTCTCAGCTGATTGTGGTCCAATCTATCAATGAAATATAGGCAGAGAACTATTATATTGGGTTCATTATGGACAATTATTAGGCCAAGCTGAACTGATTTGAATGCAATTGCATGTAATGTTTGCAGCAACATCTACCAAAAAATCGTATAATTCTACACTATCATTAAATCATATTACAACATGACAGCTCTCGAGCAATCAATGTATCAAATAACAAATCTAATTTAATGAAATATTTATACTGTGTATTAAATAAAACCATGAATATAAAATCAGTGCTGTTGTGCAGAAGTTACTTTCCCCATTAATTTCAATTTGTGGCTCCAGTGCTTATAATGAATATTACATAACCATTTTTTATAGACAGTCCCAGACAATACATAAGCAAATTTGCACTTATGACTGTCCATAAGACATCTAAAAAAAGTGATAATGCCCATGCCTAAAATTTGTTCAACATTGGGCAAAACAATTAGATACTTAATTGTATGACATTGTGATATATTTGTAATCATTCAGCAACATCATACATGCTTTATTATTTGAACACCAAAAAGAACCTGTGCTCATATACAAAGCCTCATGGTGCATCAGCAATCAGATTCATTCCGTACACAAGTACCTCTAAATGAATACTGCTAGAAGCAAAGATATGAGGGTCAGCTTTCCTCTTGCAATCTGAGTAAACAGGCCACACTACATTAGCACACTTCTTCAGAGACTGAGATGGTTAGGATCAAAAAAGAAAGTCCAAAAAAAAAAAAAACCCAATTCTTGATGCGATCACTGTAGTTTCTTATAAAATAGCTACCAAGAAAGATATCCTATTCGATTATACTGCCATGTTGCAGTGTAAGGATACTTTTTTATTTCTTTCTTTCTTGTTTTCATCTGATTGTTTGTTTAATTCATTTAAAAAGGAGTATGGTGTGTGGGACTTGAATTTGAAATGTTTAATCAATTGTCCTGCAATAAAAATAAACTTTATAATAGACAAGACTTCATAACACAAACAAAAGGCGATTCCATTTCACTCTGGTAAAAATGGTTTATTTCATTTATAAATGAGGCATTATTTTGTGTGTAAATAAATATAATGTATTTAAACCTTGAAAGAAGTCATTTGGAATAACTTTGTTGCCCGAATAGCACAAGCAAGGAAGACTCTGTATGAAACATTCTTTTATAAAGAACATTATATATTTACACACATATTCAATACAATAATGGCTAATTTTTTACATTACTTTTCACCCATGACAAGCCTGTTGCCCATCAGCCACCCTGTCTAAAACACATGTAATAATTTAACATACTACTATTATTTAATACGTAATTACAGTGTTAAGTAATAGTAAAATTAAATTAAATAAAATTACATGACAGTAAAACATCTAGGGTCAGTGGGAACAGGCACAGAGGACAAAAACAGGAATCTCTCAAGTATAGTGTATAAACATCTAAAAATCAGAAAATAATAATACATTTAAAAAAATATAATAAAAACACAGGCCCAGTGTCCTGGAGCCTGGCCACCAACCCATATGTATAATAAAATGCAAAGATCTCATCTAAGTTATATATGGAAGAGGCAATTTATGATAATGATTTAATAAAAAAAAAAATAAGAAATGGGGCAGGCTACTGGGAGGGGCAAACAAGATTCACATTTATTACCTCCATGCTAAAACCCTGTGTGTGTTCCTGAGATCAACTGCCTAAAGCACTAAAAAAAGCACCCATAAATAAAAGGTTTACTGGTTCTATTGGTCTCATTGCTGTGACACAGATGGAGAAGGAGTCTGAACTGGTTGGAGAAATTCAGAGGTGAAGATGGCTTCTGCATACTCTTCACAAACATCCTGGAACTCTTCTGCCACGTCAGCCAAGGCCTCCATCATCAGCTCCTCAGCCAAACTGAGAGAGAACAGACAGAACAAAATAAACACTACTGTAGGTCTCTCCTATGTTTACGTTAGACTTCAGTTTGTTCAGGTATTTTATTCCAAGTCAGGACTTTTTGTTCACCAGTCAATATTATCATTTAATCCAAACGCTGAAACCTGCTGTGTTCCTTTCAGCTGACAGTCTTGAGACTTGAAATCTTTTTCTTTTCTTTTTCTTTTTTGTAACTTCGAGACAAACCCATACACAAACTAGAGATTCTCACGTCACTGCATTCCATGTGTGCAGTGCATAGAAGCAGAACAGAACTGTCATAAGACATTCAGTGTGCATGCAAGTCTCTTTAATCCCAGAGTGCATTGGGAGCCTGAGAAATCCTGTGCCCTGATGCAATAGTACTTTTTTTTCACATGAATAAATAAACAACTAAGAATCATTTTAAATCTTAGAAAAACCTTACATTTTGACTCCATGTGGATACCTTTTTTGACATTGTTTTTAATAAAAACTGATTTTTTTCTCTCCTTCTTTAAATGAATTTCCAGTACTGTGAATGGTGAATCATCCTCCCTTGAGAGGTTTAAGACTAGATGACTACTACATTCATTATTCTTTGCTGCAGGGAGCTGGATACTAGTCAGAGTAGTGGAAAAAACTATGAGATAGATGGCTAAATTTACTTTCTTAATTTAAGACTAGATTAAGCTTAATCTACAGTAAACTGCACAATGTCAAAGACAGTGCAAAGTAAAGTCATTCTGATTTAATGGAAATCATCACTCTTGTGGATATGTGTAATGCCACAGTGCAGACGGGCCGGTGTGGGATTAAGAAAACAGCAGGTCTGTGTTGCAATGTCCGCCTGCATTGTGGCACAGTGAATTCCATCATAACTAATGTTGTGTGATAGGGTGCATTCTGTGCTGCGGCTTGTATGTCTCTATCCAATCCTACTTAGCTATATTCAGAGGCTGATCCATACTAGCTTTCAGATGCCACTAAGGCGAGTAGGAAAAACTTCCCAGATGTTGCTGCAGACACGGCAGCCTTTAATGAAAGAAGGCTACTCTTTGAGATGCTGTATAATGGCTCCGCTGATCAGTTTCTGTACTGCACACTCCCAGAATTAACATTAATATTTTAGATAAGCTGCCAGGACATCCACAAAAGAGCATTTTAAATGCTTGAAAAAAAGCTTAAATAGCAGAATATGTATTATGACATGAATATTACTTTGTGTAGACTACTTTTTCTATTTACTAGTAAATAATAATATCTTCAACTACAGTGCAGTGTACTCTAAGCAATACTCTAAGCACATCTGTGTTCATGTTATTCATGCACTGACTCACTCATGGAGTGAGTGTTAAATTGAGAGTGTTACAATCAAGGGCTCTCTGCTGATCTTACGCATTGCACCAACTTTAAAAATTCTGTTTACAATGCTAATGATGTAGTGGGTGTGCTCGATCATAAACCGCAAGAGCCTGAATACAGTGGGGTTAGCATTAATAAATAAAATGCCACAATGTTTCAGGCTCTTTTTTGGCCTCCAGGCTGTAAATATAGTTTTATTGGTTGTGGGACTGGGAAAACAACAGCACAAGCAAAGTGTAATCTGTGGTTCCGCTTCGGCCACCAACATATATATATATGTGTGTGTGTGTGTGTGTGTATATATATATATATATACACTATATTGCCAAAAGTATTCGCTCACCTGCCTTGACTCGCATATGAACTTATGTGACATCCCATTCCTAATCCATAGGGTTCAATATGACGTCGGTCCACCCTTTGCAGCTATAACAGCTTCAACTCTTCTGGGAAGGCTGTCCACAAGGTTTAGGAGTGTGTTTATGGGAATTTTTGACCATTCTTCCAGAAGCGCATTTGTGAGGTCACACACTGATGTTGGACGAGAAGGCCTGGCTCTCAGTCTCCGCTCCAATTCATCCCAAAGGTCTTCTATTGGGTTGAGGTCAGGACTCTGTGCAGGCCAGTTAAGTTCATCCACACCAGACTCTGTCATCCATGTCTTTATGGACCTTGCTTTGTGCACTGGTGCACAGTCATGTTGGAAGAGGAAGGGGCCAGCTCCAAACTGTTCCCACAAAGTTGGGAGCATGGAATTGTCCAAAATGTCTTGGTATGCTGAAGCATTCAGAGTTCCTTTCACTGGAACTAAGGGGCCAAGCCCAGCTCCTGAAAAACAACCCCACACCATAATCCCCCCTCCACCAAACTTTACACTTGGCACAATGCAGTCAGACAAGTACCGTTCTCCTGGCAACCGCCAAACCCAGACTCGTCCATCAGATTGCCAGATGGAGAAGCGCGATTCGTCACTCCAGAGAACGCGTCTCCACTGCTCTAGAGTCCAGTGGCGGCGTGCTTTACACCACTGCATCCGACGCTTTGCATTGCACTTGGTGATGTATGGCTTTGATGCAGCTGCTCGGCCATGGAAACCCATTCCATGAAGCTCTCTGCACACTGTTCTTGAGCTAATCTGAAGGCCACATGAAGTTTGGAGGTCTGTAGCGATTGACTCTGCAGAAAGTTGGCGACCTCTTCGCACTATGCGCCTCAGCATCCGCTGACCCCGCTCCGTCAGTTTACGTGGCCTACCACTTCGTGGCTGAGTTGCTGTCGTTCCCAAACACTTCCACGTTCTTATAATACAGCTGACAGTTGACTGTGGAATATTTAGGAGCGAGGAAATTCCACGACTGGATTTGTTGCACAGGTGGCATCCTATCACAGTTCCACGCTGGAATTCACTGAGCTCCTGAGAGCGACCCATTCTTTCACAAATGTTTGTAAAAACAGTCTGCATGCCTAGGTGCTTGATTTTATACACCTGTGGCCATGGAAGTGATTGGAACACCTGATTCTGATTATTTGGATGGGTGAGCGAATACTTTTGGCAATATATATATATATATATATATGAACTCAATACACTGCTCTCTCTCTCTTTTATAGAGAGAGAGAGAGATGGTTTTTATTTATGGTTTTTATGTATCAAGGTCTTACCTTTCTGCTACAGCCCAGGGGTTAAAACTTCCCACTGCTGCATGGGACACCAGGCGCAGGTAGGAATCATACTCCTTCCTGTATTGCTGGATGTTCTTCTGAATGCTGCAGGGGACATTCAGCCGAACCCCTCCTATCTTTTGTGCTTGCTCTGTGGGTGGACAGCTGGGAACAGTATCAGGTGGTACCTCATCCAGCATGGAGCTTTCTGACCCTACACTGGAGAGATGCGCACACAAGATACTGGTTACGCTACACATTTCATAGTTTTGAATAAACCTGATCATGGTTTGTTGTTAATCAAACATTAAACGGAACCAAGACACATGCATAAATGATATTAAGACAAATTTCATACGATCATGTTCATATGACAGTTGCTATAAGTTTAAGCAGAGAGAACTGTTGAAAGTCTTTATCATTACGGTCACATGAAGTGAGATACATGTTAGGGCACTTCCAGGCAAGGCTGGGTTATAGATCCCACTGTGCCCAAATCAGTCATATTGAAGCTGGAGCACTTTAACTTAGAACCTTCACTGGTGATTTAAGTTTTAATAGCCAGCACTAATAGTTACCTGAAGCTATTTCAGCTTGCACTGTGGGAAAAAGGCACATAAGCAAGCAACTGAAAATTTCACACAAATGACAAAATTAAATCCCCTCCGTTAATAGTTTTATTTGAGCAGAAGCTGAAAAAGATATTGAATGGGAATATGATTCATTTGGCAGTCTTAAGCAGGCTTAGCATTGCTATATCAGACAGAGGTGAGTTCTTGCAAGAAAAATGGTATGGATGTGACTTTGGCAGTGCAGTCGATGACCAGATAGTGCTCTGAACTGAATTTAATGTAGCCAACAGAAGGAGCAGAGGGCAATGAATATATGATCTGAGATCAGGAAAATAGTCTGAACACACAAAATATAGGGCACAACAGAAACCATTTCAGATTTTACTAGCCACTGGGTTTAAAGATGATGATGTAGTGAGAGTATGCATTTAAAAAAAATAAAATAATGAAGTGACTGAAATATTCTTCTTTAGTTATGGCCAGGAGCACGTGTATAACCTAATGTCACTGAGTGCACAATGCTTGGGACACTGACCTTAGAACTGGAGAATTATACTTGAAATAGGGCAAAGAAGAGAACAGTGCCTGAAAATCTCACACAAAGATAATGCAGTGCTGCAGGCTCTTCATTGTTCTGCTCAGGTGAGTTTCTGCCACTTTGTATATACAGATAATTAAATAATTCAGTCAATTTGTTTCTCTCTTGAGTCAATCCACTCCACTTCTCAACATGCACCATGATGACGCTCATTCAGAGAGCACTCTAAATATGTACAGTTTGCTTCAAGAGGATAACAAGTCTTTCATCACCTACTAAAAAAATTCATACATGGAAAAAAAGCTATATATGAGCTGAGTAGGATTCAGGTGTCCCTGCTGGATTTGGTTGCCTCTCTGTGCCAAGATACTATGCAAGCTAAGCCTGGACAAACAGGTAGGGCTAAAAATATTTTAGTCACTTTATTGGTCTAATGTATTCATCACAGAATCGATCTGATTATTACGTCTGGCTGGAATTGCTCCTCCACAGGCACAAAATCTTTGAAGTAGGAGTCTAGTGTAATGTCTGCCAAAGTTTTACAGTCTTAAACAGACTGCATACCAAACTCCCTATAATGGCAATTTATTGTGCTACAAAACAGTGGGCACAAAGTTGGAAGCAAAGAATTGTATGAAATGTCTATGCATGCTGGAGAATTACTGTAATTACCCTTTACTGGAACTTAGAGGTCCAACACTGTTCCAGCATGACAATGCCCCTGTGCACAAACTTTAGTCAATGATGGCATGGTTTCAATATGGCTGGAGTGGAAAAACTCCAGTGGCTTGCACAGATCTCAACCCCACTGAATATCTTTGGAAAGCTGACTGTGGCCCAGGACGTCTCGCTCAATATCAGCGCCTGACCTCACTGATGTTTTGTGGCTGAATAGGCAAATCCCCACAGCCACACTCCAAAATCAAGCTGAAAGCCTTCCTGAATTATAACAGCAAAGGGAACTACACATGGGCATGATTTAGAAGGATATGGAAGAATTACATGCATACATTATATGGGCATGATGGTCAGGTATCTACATAATGTTGCCCATATAATGTATGCATGTAATTGTTCCACATCCTTCTAAATGGTTTCTGTTCACATAAACAGCAGCTAGAGCCATTATCTACACCTACATATTTACTTTGTATAGCAATCCTGCATATACCAAAAGCATGATCATCATGGAAGATATCATTCCTACTGTAAAGGAAATGTTTCCTAATGCAATAAATGTAATCAGTCAAAATACCTTTATATTGATTAGGAGTGAAAGAAACAAAGCACCATATCCCACATATAAGCAGAGCCAATGGTTTTCTTTTATGCCACCTGTCTACTGTTTGCTGTTCTACTTATAATATAGCAGAGAACAAATAACATGCATATAAATCCAGATTTCTGTATTTCTGCTGGGTGAATGATTGCTAGGAGAGTACTTATGCCTCAAAGTGCACAATTACAGTAGTGCTTTGTTCTGCAGGTATTCTAATCAATTTCACTAGGGCTGCCATTGCTTTTTTTTCCTGGCCTAGCAACAGTGCAAAGGAATAAAGGATCCTTGCTTAGTGGGAAGACAAGTGAAAATCAATATTTGTGTTATGGCCATCAGGAAAGATTTTGAGATCAGGCTAAAATTTATTTGACAGTCTGAATGTTATCTATTTCAATGAGTATAAATTTTAAATACACTACATAGACAGTATATCTTGTTTAAAATTCCTTCCATACAAACAAATAAGGAACTAGAAAAAATGGTCTAAACAGTTGGTTTAGCTCCACAGTGTGTGAAAGGAAATCACTGCAAAGGGTGGTGAAAACCGCCCAACAAATCATCGGCACCCAACTACCTGCCATTGAGTCTCTTTACCACAGAAGATGTTGGTGCAGAGCACACAACATCATCAAGGACTCCTCCCACCCTAGTCACAAACTGTTCAACCTCCTTGCATCCAGGAAGAGATACAGGAACATCCGCACCAGAACCAGGAGGTTCAGAGATATTTTTTTTCCCCACAACCATAAATCTACTGAACTCTACACCACACGGCTAGGATATTCATGTCTCTCTAACAGTTCACCACCTGTGACCATATTGCAGTTCTGCTCCACATTTTGCTACATCTCTTCCGCCCAATAATATAATTATAAATGCACATAATTGTTAATTTATAGATTACCCTAGTTATCCATCCATTTGTGTTTATATCTGTATATATACAGTATATGTATACTATCTGTATATACACTGTATAATATCTCTGTTACTATCTATCTATCTATCTATCTATCTATCTATCTATCTATCTATCTATCTATCTATCTATCTAGTTGCCTGTCACACTGTCATTGTTGTAGATGTTTTCTGAAATACACTGACTGGATTATTGATGCCTATTGGGACCAGGGCCAGGATCTACATACAGAAAAGCACAAGAGAAGCTATCACATCCACCAGGATGTCTAGATGAGTAAGAGGGCTCTTACATCTATTTTACTACAGCAGTGCATGGCAGTAGAAAACTGGGTTTAAAAGTTCTCCTGGAATCTGGAACCTCTGTTTTTATTGTGAAGATGCTGCATTAAGCAGAAAACACTTAAGCTTAAAAAAAATTAGACACTATTGAGAACTATATAAACTGCTGACCATTGAGAGCTACATAAACTGCTGACTCTGTGAGGCACAAAGTTGGCGCTAAAGTTTTTAGTATGCTTTGACTGCTTTAGGGAAAGGAGCATTTTCCATCTTATACATACTGTTTCATCTTCACTAAATCTTGCTAAAATGTCCATCTAACATAGTGTCCTTTATTTTCCCTTATTCTGTGTTGTTTTAAGGTCCAAATTATCTGACGCATCACCAGGTGCAACCAGAACCCTGGCAGAGGCACAAGTCAGTATCAAGCTTCTTTCATTTTGGCTGAAATACAGAAAGCTGACTGGGCACATGCATTGGTTAAACTTTATAGTGCATAAACAGAACCTGCTGACACACTATTTCTTTGCCTTACTGATTACTGCAAATTACTCAAGGGATTTTGCTTGTTAGCTTTCTAATACATTAGGCTGGTCTAATACATTATGTGTATGAAGGGTTTAATGGCGCATTATGTCATTAACTCGAGGACACCATAATCATTTAATCATTGATTTCTCCTTTGAATAAATTATCCTTCATTCAAACCTTCTACAGACAGATGGGCATGGAAAAAAACCCCTCAATGTTAAAACACCTATAACAGCTACAACTAATTAATCAAATGGAAAGAAAGAGAGCATGTTTGCCAACGTGAGCCATCAGAGTCCTTATGGTATGTCAGGATTCACAGATGCTCACAGTTACTTACCCTGTCTCCACTGGTTTCTGTAAGACAATGTCTCCTGTAGCAGAGTGTCTCTGAGCAGGTTTAGTCAGTCTTATGGGTTGTGGAGATGCAGGCCTGGAGCGATTATGTTTTCTCTGGGTTCCTATAAGAGCAACAGTTGCGTCAACATTGGTGCCACCTGCTGGACAATACTATCAAATCAAATTGAAAATAGAAAGCCTCCCTGTAAAACTGCAAGCATATACAGTTTATAACAGGGGTCCTCAACCACCGGGCCACAGACCAGTACCAGGCCGTGGATCATTTGGTACTGGGCCACAAAGAAACAATAAACTTTATATATATATATATAAAATTATATGTATTTTATTTCAAAATATTGCCACTTCCAACCGCACCACACTCCCGCATTTGACTCAGTCGTGGGTTTTCTATACATCAGTAAGCCCACAAGCTACAAATGTCACCCTCACAACCTCCCACCCCCCCGGGCCGTGTTAAAATGGTCCGGTATCAAGCCGGTCCATTATACAAAACAAAGGTTGGGGACCTCTGATCTACAGTACTTTGGTGGCCATGTACACATCTACATACAAAGAATTTATTTTTCTCTATATCTGGTGCTTGCATAACGAGGATGTAATATGTTATAAAAATAGTATCAAATGTTTAAAATGTGTAATACTCAGATCTCACAAATATGTTATATCCATGTATTCTGGCTAGGATATTTTGCAGAAAGTGCAAGGAATCCTTGTGGATTCAGTATAATGGAGCCTGTATTTCACATGATACTACAGGAAATATGCATAATGTTTGTCAAATATGGAGAGAGATGCAAGATATGCAAATGTCAAGTCAAGTAACATGAGGTGTGCAAAAAAAAAACCTTATTGTTCAAGAGCTAATAAGTGTCAAAGAAAGTATAACATGGACATCCTGCTGTAGGAAAAGACATTGTGAGAAACCTTCTAAGGAATAAAACTGAAATGAATTAGACAAGACTCCTTTTTGTACCTGTAGATCTGTGATTTTCTGGCTGGAGAAGCTCTAAAACACCTAACACTCATTCTAATCATTCATCTTTCATTTTTACCTGTGTCCATGTCCCAGAGAAGAGGGTCAGAGTAAGAAATCATAGCAAAACGCCGCCGTACTTCCTCCTCGTCTTTCTAAACAAGGATGCAAATGGCAGCACAACATATACATTCAGACAGGTATGTCAGCACTTTGATCAATACAGAGCGCCTAGCTTTGGGTTACTCTTATGATAAGATCAACTAGTTATCAAATAGTTCAGTTAAAGCATCAATGTTGCTTATACCACACATTTAATTAGTTTCATTTGTGATGTATGAAAAAAATGTATTGATAAAATGGCACTCCATCTGAACAGTACAATAAATACATTCAAATATTAAGGTATAAATAAAAATATGTTAGAGAGGAGCAAGTTCAGAGGGCTGACCTCTATCTCCTCCATGCGCAGAAGCATATTGTCCAGCAAAGGGTCCAGCAGTAGTGTGTCATTCTCCCCACCCACCTTTTGCCCAGCACCAACTATGTCCTCCACATCTGTACCTACTGCAGTCTGAGTACACACATACACATACTATGACATCAGTGCAAAGATTTTCACTCACAGAGCAAAATAAGAAAAAAATAATGGTTCATGTCTGTCCATTTCCTCCTCCTGATATTTACTAATCAACTAATTAAATACAAAATGTGTAATTATATCAAATCTACATACAAGTCATTCGTATTTAATGTCACTGTTAGTTGCGACACAAATGGAACTTCAGAGACCCCTACTGGTTTAGTCTCATGTACTTTTTAGGCCCTCATTTAGGCTTGCCTGTTGATTAAACTGGCTCTGTCATAGAGTCTTCTAAATCTAAACCTCACTGTTAAATAAATCTCTGAATGCCTTTGTCTTTATGTCAGTCCTCACAATGTTCTAGCCTAAACCCAGACGGGGGTTTTATTTAAAAACTGACGTCTGACTTAAACTGACGTCTAAAGCATTATAAACACTGTCTTTAATTAAAGTGTTAGCAAACGGTTTGATGCTGAAATTCATTTGATAAACAACTGCTTTTGGTTCATTTTCATACAACCTTACAGGATTTCTTCATGTTAAAGGCAGTGGAGGTCTGATTTATTATTACAGTAGTCCATGCTTCAGATAACAACTTGGAAATTTTTCTACGTCACACAGCATGGTGATTTCTGTTTGCCATTATAACCATGTGTTTATTTATCAAAGTAAGTGATTTAACTTTATGTGTAGATGACGTATTACATTCAGAGACAAATAGGACAAAAGAAAAATTATGTAAACTTATGAATGTAAATGGAAACATTAAAGATAATGAGGTATTGAATAGCAATTTTAAGGACAATGTTTGTAGTGTAGAGGGAGAGCGTGAGAGAGAAGTTCTACACCTTATCAGCAGCCTGCTCCGAAATCTGCTGTGTACGGAATGAACTGATTTTGTCCCAACTCCCACCAAGCTGCTAGAGAGAATATCAAATCATACATCACAACAAGAAACCACATACATCGTAGATTGATTAGGATTCTAATAAATAAAAATCCTAACAAACTTAAAGCCTGAATCATAATGATGTAAGCATCCTTTATTTTGGGTTTGGCCATATACCTGTCCCATTTTACATAAACAGGACAGTCTGACACTGTACACAAGCAGTCCAGCAGCGAGTCTGTTATGTTAGTAACAGTTATGTCTGTTAGTGATTTAATTTGTGCCACAAGAGTCCAAAATGCTGATAATAGTACTTCACAATGATTTTTTCAATAGCTACCTGCACAGAGTCCAGCAGAGGCTGATGTCTTTTTCTAGTTTCTTGCTTTGCTCTCTCAGTCCACAGTGTAGGAGTGCCCGCTTCTTCCCTAATACACAAACACACTAAAGTAGGTAAAGCACAAGCTCTCCTTCACACACAGACAAACACTCCCACATGCCCTAGACAAGTGGCCACTGTAATGCCCCTGTACCTGAGGGAGTGAAAATCCCCCATTTCCTCTTGACTGAGTGGATTCAGTTCTCTCTGTCTATTTTCTGTTACTGTAGCCAGCCAGGCTTGCCTGCAGTAAACATAGACACAAATACAATCACACATTATTTATTTATGATCACAAAACATGAAATACAACACAACTACTCTCCAATACAAATGTAACTTGTGACTTTACCAAATATTATCTACATAAGCTGCCATTATCTAACTGCTTATGGACTAAAATAATATCAGGCAATGATCATTTAGATTAGGAAAAGCTGTTAAAGGAAAATTAATTGCAGCAGACATCTACAAGTAATTTATGATAATGACTCGTTTGTAATTAGATGCAAATTCTTAGCCCGTGGCTTCCAACTACACTATGAAATACATTAAGAATTTAAATTACTTAAACAAATATAATCTATGCTTCCCACAGGAATAGTCAAGGTCAATTATTTTTCTTATCCTCTGCACAGTGAAAACCGCAACTGTTCAATTAATAACAGAATTAAAAGAACAGATCATTTTTACAGTGGAAAACAGATAGGTGGTGTTAGCTTCGTTAAAACCAAATGCGCAACAACAGCTCGCAAAATCATAGCGCAACTTTTTGTAATAATGGTAAACAGAGGTGTCAAATGGTTAAAAGAGGTCACAGAGACCTCATAATGCTCAGAAATTTAAAGAATGTGCCTAATATAACAGTTAAAAGTGTAAAAAGAAAAGAGCAATAGAATGCATAGGAAACCACTTACTCACTATAGTCTACACACTTGTAGCTGAAGTTTCTGTACAAGTTCCTGCAAATATAAAGCTATGATGCATGTAGACTGAAACAATATCTGACCTGAGGGCCTGGTTTTGAGCATCTCTGATGTTTTCTGTGCTGGTCTTTCCCTGGTTTTGGCTTTTCGCTTGCACTTCTGTGGGATGTGTGGAGTTCTTTACTGGGGAGAAGAGACATCTTGGCTCTGGTCTGCTGGACACAGCTCTGCTAAAACAAATACAGATTTTCTTGATGCTTTCTGAAAAGAAAATCTGAATAAAAATCAAAAATAGCAAATAACTAACAAAAGTAATATTTGTACTACTATATATACTAAATGCTGGACTGTTCTGTCTTCTAAAATTTTCTGATGAGAGCAGAGGGACAAGCAGGCACAAAATGTAAAACATCGAAGATTTATTGGATATTCATAATCTTCAGAGGTCAGTGATGTTTCGTAACGAGTTAATCCTGTAATTATGTCTGTAGTACAATAAATACAAATAAAATAATTGACACGTACTACACCTAAATCTATTTGAAGTGAATAAAATATATAAACCTAAAATGGAGATAATTAACTTGAAAATGAATGAATGACTTCTATTCAATGTAAAAAACAAAAACAAAAAAAAACACTGTGTGTGTGAGTAATGAGATTTTTCTAAGTTGCACTTCACTTTAAGATTGGACCATGATAGGCGCTTATTATTTATGATGCAATAACATATTTAATCCTAACACAGATTTCCCTGTTTCTCAAATGAATCTGGTAAAATTTTTAATTCAACAGGTTTTCTCATGTGAAATACAAGGTTTTAGGTGACAATAAATGTAAATTCATTTGAGAAGTTCAACCCTGAAAAGTTCAAATTATTCTACAGAGACGGTGAAGTGGAGAAAGGACATGAAGTTCATGAGTGAAGTGTGTGTGTGTAAGTGTTAAGGTTGTGTTCGTGACTGACCGCTGTTTCACAGGAGAATGTGGAGATGTAGGGATCCAGGGCACTGACACCTCCCTCTGTGGTAGCTGGCTTTCTCTAAGCTTAGATGAAACAGTGGGTTGCTGGAAACCAGCATCACGAACATGAACAGGCTGTAGGAATTAAGAGATTAGTCTTTGTCTAAAGCACTTCAAGCTAAATCAAATGTTCTCAATCCAGTACATTTTCTTTTAATACAAATACAATGATCTCATGAATATCCCAAATATGACCATGAACTGTTTCATTATAACCTATAGCATGTTAAGTTATTCTATTTATCTATTCTATATTATTAATTTTCTTTGTGACCAGAGTGTTAAAGATGTGAAAGATCAAGTGTTAAAGATGTGAAAATTCACTGGACCGTGTTTTGTGATGACGAGCTCCAGTCTCACCTTGCACTTATCTCGATGGGCGGAACCACTAGATGATTTAGGGACATCCATTTCTGGCCTGCTCTGCCTCTCTCCCTCTCTCAGTTCCTGCATATGCACCAGGTTCTGGATGCCAGCCTTCAGAACCTCCTTGCGCTCTTGATCCAAGATCTGTCCTACTTTCAAAGGCCGGCCTGCTGCTCTACTGTCTGAAAAATCAGAACCAATACAACAACAGTCCATTACAATTTCTATAGTGTTCACTGTTTTTTTTTACTGTACAGTATTTGTTACTTAATAGAGTGTTAACAGAGTGTCGCATGATAAAATAGTGGTTGTTATCAAAATTTAAAAATCATCACATGCCCAGTTGAAAGTCTGAAAGCAATTTAAGACACAGCTCAAAAGAGGAGCCATGATTTATTAAAGATCTGCATGTACAAAAAAACATGACAGCTATATGACAGTTATATACAAATACTGTAAACAATGTTAATGAGAAAGCTTACTGAAATTATGCATTAGAAACAGATTTCCCTGATACCCTGTTAGTTTACATTTACATTGTATTTTGAACAGCTCCTGGGCATGCCTGATGCCCTTTATCACCATTATACTCACTTTATAAAGACTTATTTTCAACCTTGAGGAAGTTACTAAGATTTACTTTTCTTGAGTAATATGATTTATTATTGTCGTTGTTGTTGTTGTTGTTTAAAGAGATGACACCTTACTCTTTTTTGGAGCTGATGATTTCTTTGGTCGTCGAGTGGCTTTGGCAGTCTGGGCCTGAGGAAAACGATTAAGGGACTTGCTGCGTCCACTGACCCTGGATGTCCTCTCTCTTATAGGAGAGATACTCCTCATGCGTGACTCCTGCTCCTGATGACTATCCTGCTTACTCAGTGCCAAATCCAGCATCTTAGTGGAAATTGCAAGAAATGCGTTTCACACTGCTCCCTTCAATGCAATCAGATCTAAAATATCAATCAGACATCCCAAAGGTGAATTTAGGGGAAAGAAATCACGATACATAAAGTCTGTCATTACTTCTAACTTCTGCAGGATGTCCAGTGTCGTCTCTGGGACAGCTGAGCCCTGGCCAACCTCCACCTTGGCAGAGCAGAGTGAGAGCTGGCGTATGAGCTGACCCAGCTCTTTACACTGGACAGGTACTCTGCTCTCAGCAGGGTCTGACAGCTGCTGAATGAACGCCTGCATTGCTCGGACTGCCCCTCGATGAGCCGCTGCCAGTCTGTTCACTGCAATGCACTAAAAACCATAACAATAAAGCAAGTCAGTCCCAGAAGAGGCCATTCTTACAACATAAAACATCTTCAATGCCACAGACCTCTTACCTTATTGGAAGTCCTTACACTCTGAGAACGCAGCTTGTCTAAATCTTCCTGAATTTCCTTCACCTAGATATATATAAAAATCATTAATATTATTGTATACTAGTCTATAGAGCCAGTCCAAAATTTTGAGAGCCCAAAAGCTTATTCTGTTTACAGTTTAATCACTAATAGTGCTTAGAGAAAAACAAAATTGCCATTTAAGGACTTAACTGACTAAATTAGTACATTATTAAGTCCATGTGCACACAAACTAATAATAAAAGTGTTAAATGTGTTGTAATGTCGGCTTAAACAGAAATAATTGCAGTAAAAGTATAAATCAAAATACAAAAAAAGTATAAATCAAGATAATATATAATCTATAGTACACTGTGGCTAGTAAATAAATTATTTTTTAAATTGTAATTAAATTACAATTATTATTTACTAGAATGTTCGGAGTGATGAAACTAAATAAAATTTATTCAAAAAAGATTTAGTTGAAAAATCGGTTTTAATCCTAGTAGGAGTGAAAATGTGCCTACTGCACCTGTATAAACTCACCTACAGCAAATCTCTCTCAGAAACATTACCGTATTGTAACAATGCAAAACCAGAAGAGGAAAACATATGAAATCTGCTGCACTGAGGATATACTGACCTGCTGCTGTAATACGTAGATAATCCGTGCAGAGCGAGCAGCCTGCTCCTGCTGGCGGATCTCAATCCTGCGCTTCTCATCTGGCTCTAAACTCTCCACTATTCGTCCTGCAGAGCACAGCACGCTCACATTGTCTGCATTTATCCATACAGACACTGCGTAATACATAACAGTATTATTATAAACTTTACCCTTATTCACAAGCTGCTCTATTCTTTGGACGTAAGTCTCCAATTCCTTCTGTAGTTTGCGAATCTCTCTGCTAAGTTGTGGCTCACTGCTGATGGCTTTTAATCCAGGGTCTCTAGTTGGTGGAGACTGTCCTTGTTCAGCCTTTGAGTTTGGAAAAAGCTTCTGAGGAGTGTATACAAGCACCTGTGGGCTTGATTTTGTCTTTAGACTTCCTGTCCTCTGTCTACCTTCAGGGGAAAGCCCATTCTAGATTTGGATAAGAGTCACCAAGCATGGATTAATGTACTGGATTATATGACTGTGATATGTTGACATCAAAAATGAATTCACATTTAACATAAAGGTTACTGGTACCTGCTGACGGTCAGTTTTATTCTTATCTGGACTTGGAGACCTTGGTATTGTCTTGTGTGACAGACTATTTATGGATTCCTGTCGTTTTCGCCGCAAGTCTTTTTTAGCTAGTCTCACTGCAGCCTGTAGTTGATCCTCAGAGAGGACAGAAAGGCGTAAAGAGCTACTACAGCTCGCACCAGTGTCCTGATGCTCCCGCTGAGCCATAAGTTTCTCAATCACAATAGGACCTGGAGGACTTACTCGAGTTGCTCGGTTCAGGGCATTGGTTGGCAAGGCAAGATTAAACAAAAGCTGTGAGAAAGAGGACAGAAAGTGGAAGAGATATTCTTATTATGCAGCAATCCTTTTTAAAGTGAAGGAATGAGATTCACTTGATTATTTAGAGTCATCTCAAAGTGTATACACAGTTTAACTTTATTGTGTAGAAATCTGTTGCTATGCATAGTTTGTCCTCCTTGCTCTCCTCCACCACCACTCTTGAGCAGATTTTCTATTTGGATGGTGGAGTATTTTCGTATGGTATTATTGTATGGTGATAGCTTTGTTTCCTCATGGATGGGCTGAGGACAATCCACCAATCAAAAATATCTAGACAATAGCAGTCCTCAGGGAGTAAAATGACACCTATTAAGAGGACAAACACAAACTGTTTATCAGCTGTGTGTATAATTAGGTGAAGTGATGTGAAGTCAAGTGAGTCTACTTCAAGTGTACATTCAAATAAAATGTCATTTCTTCACACCCATTGTACAACACCGAACCACAGCAGCACGGTACACATAAGCTGCAAACTCACAACAGTGTGAGACTGACAAGTGCAAAATATACAGTGTAAACCTAGGACAATAAATACACAAGACAGTGGAGGCTAATTAGATACAGCGTTCATTCATTTTCAGCAACCACTTTATTCAGGGTCTCAGTGGATTCTCAGTCAATCTGAGATAATGAAAACCATTATCAATTTCCTTCCACTTCTGAATTATGTGCCTCTTCGTGTTGGTATATCACATAAAATCCCAATAAAACACGTTTACGTTTGTGATTGTAAGGTGACAAAACATGGAAAAGTTCAAGGGGTATGAATACTTTTGCAAGGCACTGCACATGCATACTTCTGGGTTGAGTGAGGAGATCAGAGACTACTGACGAAATCCAAGCAGACACTGAGAAAAGATGTGATGAATGTAGCACTCATAAAGTAACCCACACTCATGATCAAACTGGGAACTCTGGAGCTGTGAGATGGCTACACTATTTATTTAAACCAGTGCAAACAAATGTTTGTAATCCTTAGACACTATCCTACAACACAGCTGGGTAGAAAAACAGAGTAGTATATGATCAGTAGTTTAAAAAAAGTGAGTCACAGTAGCACAATAGTGTATACATTAACCATGTCAGTGTCACTACCCAAATAATGTGTGATGGAGAGCTGTGGGTATAATACACCAATCAGGCATAACATTATGACCACCTCCCAGCCCTGAACCGTCAAGGCATGGACTCCACTAGATCCCTGAAGGTGTGCTGTGGTATCTGGCACCAATATGTTAGCAGCAGATCCTTTAAGTCCTGCAACTTACAGGACTTAAAGGATACTTTTGATAGATACTGACCACTGCAGACCGGGAACACCCCACAAGAGCTGCAGTTTTGGAGATGATCCAGTCGTCTAGCCATCACGATTTTTCCTTTTGTCAAACTTGCTCAAATCCTTACGCTTGCCCATTTTTCCTGCTTCTAACACATCAACTTTGAAGACCAAATGTTCAGATGCTGCCTAATATATCCCACCCACTAACAGGTGCCATGATGAGGAGATAATCAGCTGTCAGTGCTCATAATGTTATGCTTGATCGGTGTATATGTGTGTCCTGTTTCACAGATAACTTACTTCATACTCTGTATTTAAACAGCATTATGAGCTCACTTCCGCTTTACCTGGGTTTGAGGTCCAGGGATCCGATCTAAACTGTCCTTTTTAACCCATGTTCCATTCTCCATGTAGTTATTTATGCCCCCAGCTGCTCTCACTGGGGATCTCCTCTGATACTCTGTGCTCATCGAGCCGGAAGTCAGAAACTTTCAGTTGTCAAAAACACGCCTAACTAGCCAGCTAACAACAGAAGACTAGCCAGCAAACTACACCATTAAATCGAGAATTCCTGACAATTATAAAATCTAATAATAATAAATATGATATGACCTTATTCTCCTAATTGACTGATCTCTGTGAGCAGTAATTAATTAGCTGGATAACACAAATAAATGTAGACAAAGCTTTAGTTTAAAACGCCGCCATGACAACAACATTCTTCTTCATGGATTGTGTATCAGGTTACTGTTAAAGTGCGATACTGCCACCTAGCGCTTATGGCCTGAGGTATTTAATACAGTGCCTTTCAAGAACTTAATGCAAGTACTGGAGTCAGCAGTTTATAAATATCTACATCCCTGACATAGGGATTAATTATAAACCAAACATTATTATATCCATTATAGCTTAGTCTCTAGCATGCTTGCCTCACCCCTCCACAGTATTTTCAAGACCCAGTTTTCCTAGTCTACCCATTGAGTACACTGGTTTTCTCCCACAGTTCAAAGATATGCATTGTAAACTGAATTGTGTGTGTGTGTGTGTGTATGTGGTTGTGCACAATGATGGACCCCACCCAGGGTGTTCCCTGCCTTGTGCCACAGGTCCCCTGGAACAGAATCCAAGTTTCCTGCAACCCTGTGTATGATCTAATGTCACTTTTACAATCCACTTCATAGATCATTATGGTCTTGTTTCCACTTATTTGATGTTGTCCTTTTATCGTATTTATTTTCAGTCTGTTTTAATGAGGTGTGTGTGGGTGTGTTTTATCAAAATTGGGTATCAGCATAGATTCAATCCACTTCAGCTAGAACTGATTTTAAAGCTAACTTAACACTGAACTTGTAGCCAGAACTCCACAAATTTAGTCTTATTTTTTCTAGACTCTAGCTCAGTGTTTAATCAAAGGGTCTGAAGCCTGTTTCCACTTGAACAGAATCAATCACATTGCCAGCAGAGAAGTAAAAGCTACGCAGTTTATACCACTTTTTGAAAGTGAGCTCTTTCCACTGACAATATCAAAGATAGCTGCTAGAGGGTTTGGACTTACATTTTACTAAAGATCTTAGAGTCTAAATCTCTAAGACTCAAAAGTCAGCGACCAGAAAACACACAGTCTTGGGATGAACTTGTTAGAGATGCTTGATAAGGAATTTATTCACAGTGAAGTTTTTACAAGTGTCCAAGAAATTAAACCACCCAAATAGTCTATTAAACAGGTTAACTATTCTCTGAACAATTTTATGGTATGAAGAATTTCACCAGTGCTACAGATCTGTCAAGTGAAATAAAGACAGGTTTCATATTTGTAATTTACTATGATCCTTGTGTTATTCACTACTGAGATTCAATTTTACTGCGTAATAATCCAAGTAATCTCAATTTATTTAGCATGTAGTAGGGCCTCTAGATGTTCAGAAACTATCCAGTATGCAGCCATCACTATTGCTATGAAAAATAGACATGAGAGTTTCATGGATTTTATACAATTATTTTTATTGCTGTATCCTAACAGTGGATTTTCACACAAAAAAGCTGGTCTGAGTTTTTTTTTTCCCAGCTGGAGTATTCTCCTCCACACCTACCCAGCTATGTGTCTTTCTGAAAAGTGTCCCACAGACAAGGAAGGAAGAAACATGGACAATGTGCACATGAAGAAATATGTCCTGGCATCTTGCAGAGCAGTTGAATTATTGACTGAGTGAATAGGCACAGTGTGTGTACAGAGATTTTCCTGCTGTCTCCTGGGCCAAGCGGTCCACCGCCACCTTAAAACCCAAAGCGACAGATGCACTGAAAATAAGAGGCTGTGTGACAAAAGAGGACAAAGCTGTCAGTGAGTATCTGGTAAAGGCAGAGGTGACCTCCTCAAAGTGTCAGTTAAACATAAGAGCAACAGTACACCTGTGGTATGCAATTCTCTAACACAGTGCAGAAGTGGAAGCTTTTCTGAGGCTCTTTCCAAATGATGAATACACACTTTCACTGAGCAACAACAGCAAACATTTTTATTCAATGCATATAGAGCTGGAAAATCTATGCATACCATCAAGTTTATGTTAAAGTCTATATATATATATATATATATATATATATATATATATATATATATATATATATATATATATATATATATACATTGACCACATCAATTGTTTTAACATCAACTTAAAGTATACCATTTTAATTATGTTCACATAATCAGTCAAATTGCTTATGTTAAACCTCTGTGTCAACCTATATATCTAATATATAAACTAATGCACATGCACATACATTACATTGGATAATAGATGTAAAAATTGATATATTAGTCAGCAGGATAAATATAGTTTCTTGCAGAAAACCTTTAAGACTGCATTAAGGCATCAGCTGCAATAAACATTTCCAGCACTTTACATCATTTGTATTCCAAAGTAATTCTACTGTTAAATGCTGAAAATGTCCTTCACCACACCAACATTTTCATGATGTGTTTATAAAAGCATCTTAAACCATTTCCTGAAATATGACTGATTATAAGCAGTTAATGGAGAGAGGATTTCACTCATATTATTAATTTAATCAATGTTTAGAGATCCACTCCAGAGTGACTAGAATAATCTTTAAAGTCAGCCATGGTATTTATATATTTATCCATCCATCTTCTGTACTGTTTATTCTACACGGTGTCACAGGAAGCCTGGAGTCTATCCGAGGAAACTTCAGGCACAAGACTGGGGACACCCTGGACGGGGTTCCAACCCTCTACAGGGCACCAGTGCAAACATACTAAGAAGAAATTAGAGATCAGCCTATAACACATGCATTTGAAGTGAGGAAGAAAACCAGAGAAAACCCCAGAAGCACAGGGAAATCATGCAAACACCACACACATAGAATAGAGGAAAGAATTAAACCCAACACAACAGATGTGCGAGGAAAATGTGCTAACTACAAAGCCACATATATATATATATGTGGCTTTGTAGTTAGCACATTTTCCTCGCACGTATATATATACACTATATTGCCAAAAGTATTCGCTCACCTGCCTTGACTCGCATAGGAACTTAAGTGACATCCCATTCCTAATCCATAGGGTTCAATATGACGTCGGTCCACCCTTTGCAGCTATAACAGTTTCAACTCTTCTGGGAAGGCTGTCCACAAGGTTTAGGAGTGTGTTTATGGGAATTTTTGACCATTCTTCCAGAAGCACATTTGTGAGGTCACACACTGATGTTGGACTGGCCTGGCTCTCAGTCTCCGCTCTAATTCATCCCAAAGGTGTTCTATCGGGTTGAGGTCAGGACTCTGTGCAGGCCAGTCAAGTTCATCCACACCAGACTCTGTCATCCATGTCTTTATGGACCTTGCTTTGTGCACTGGTGCACAGTCATGTTGGAAGAGGAAGGGGCCAGCTCCAAACTGTTCCCACAAAGTTGGGAGCATGGAATTGTCCAAAATGTCTTGGTATGCTGAAGCATTCAGAGTTCCTTTCACTGGAACTAAGGGGCCAAGCCCAGCTCCTGAAAAACAACCCCACACCATAATCCCCCCTCCACCAAACTTTACACTTGGCACAATGCAGTCAGACAAGTACCGTTCTCCTGGCAACCGCCAAACCCAGACTCGTCCATCAGATTGCCAGATGGAGAAGTGCGATTCGTCACTCCAGAGAATGCGTCTCCACTGCTCTAGAGTCCAGTGGCGGTGTGCTTTACACCACTGCATCCGACGCTTTGCATTGCACTTGGTGATGTATGGCTTGGATGCAGCTGCTCGGCCATGGAAACCCATTCCATGAAAATCTCTGCGCACTGTTCTTGACCTAATCTGAAGGCCACATGAAGTTTGGAGGTCTGTAGCGATTGACTCTGCAGAAAGTTGGCGACCTCTTCGCACTATGTGCCTCAGCATCCGCTGACCCCGCTCCGTCAGTTTACGTGGCCTACCACTTCGTGGCTGAGTTGCTGTCGTTCCCAAACACTTCCACGTTCTTATAATACAGCTGACAGTTGACTGTGGAACATTTAGGAGCGAGGAAATTTCACGACTGGATTTGTTGCACAGGTGGCATCCTATCACAGTTCCACGCTGGAATTCACTGAGCTCCTGAGAGCAACCCATTCTTTCACAAATGTTTGTAAAAACAGTCTGCATGCCTAGGTGCTTGATTTTATACACCTGTGGTCATGGAAGTGATTGGAACACCTGATCTGATTATTTGGATGGGTGAGCGAATACTTTTGGCAATATAGTGTATATATATATATATATTCTACAGTATAAAGCTAGAATGAACTCAGGCAATACAGGAAGTGTGAAAAAAAGTTTTTCTTTAATTTCTTTGTCAAGATCATATATGTGAAGTAGTGACCAAATACCATGTGACCAATAAAACATGAATAAACATGAATAAGTAATGACATCATGAGAGGGCAAGTATCAGAGCATAGAAAAATGCATATAAGAATACTCTTACACTAATTATTACACTAATCTTACACATTTTCTATTTCCATTTTGTCCCATATTACCAAGCACACAGCAGAAATATATATTGGAGGTGATGTAGGCTATGAACGTGTTGAACTGTGGTATACTTACTTATGGGAATTAAATGTAGTAAATATTGTATATGCACCTGGTGCAAGGGGTAACACTGCTGCCTCACAGCTCCAGTGTCCTTGGCTCGAACCTGAGTTTGGGTGTGAAAGCATGTGTGCATGTGTGTGAAGGCTCCAGATCCACTGTGATCCTGAGCAGGATCAAGATGCTACTGATGAGTAATGTATGAATAAAATAATTAAAATGTAAACTAGTTGATAAAACGATTATTTTATTCATTACAGGCTTGAGTGGCAGCAGTGCGTAAGACAGCCAGAGGGAAGACAAAAAGGGCATGGTATGGAAAAAGAACAGTGAGACACCAGGTGTAGGAGTGAAAATAGAAGTAAATTAAATAAGAAGAGAAATGTCACAACCTCAGAATGAATGTACACACTCAAAATGACACTCCTGTAGCCAAAACAGTTCAAATATTTTTTCCAGGAACAAAAAATAATTCCCTGTTTGTCAGCATTTATGCGCACATCATTACTTGTTACATGCTCAAAACCATATCATTATGGATCATTATCAGTGTCGTGATTATTTATACATTGAGCTTATTACAATTATATTGGCTAAGTGTTGTTTTTATGATAAACATCACAAAGTCCACTGCAATGATTACTTACAATACATGAATTTGTAATTCTTACTAGAGCTGTGCAAGGATGCAGACTCAAGACAAACGAACCAGTAAATAAATAAGTGCATAGATTGTATCATATATATTGGTTACATAAACTTATTGCCAAGTTGTACAATAAGAACAACAGATCTTGCAAATATAATCACGCAGAAAAGTTTGCAGTGATTTTCAGTGAAAGTTCAAACGTCCGAGAGACTGAATGCCAGAAAATGGCAGTCTCATGAATGCAGTGAAAGAAGTTTCATGCGTGATCACTTCTTCTTCCTCGCCGTTGTTATTAACCAGCAGGTGTTTGGTTTCCTCCATAGTCCAGTCTGTTATTAAGCTTTCCCGCGTCAGTGGAGTTGGACGCCTCCGGAGTCCAGAAGAAAACGTAATAAATCGCCAAAAAGAAGGCAGCGATTGAAACGCAGAGAAAGTAAGCGATGCCCATTGCAACCTTAACCCAAACCCTGGTGCTTGTCTTGGCCTGATTTATCCAGGGATCAGCCGGATAACTCGGTCTCCTGGATGCGTTCCCGCTTAGCCTTCCTCCTGCGCCTTTTTTGCCTCCCCTCATTGTGGGATAAAAGATAAAATCCTTTTCCAGAAATGAAATGAGATCTAAGAAGAGTTCAGCCGGGACAACCTGCTCATAAGTCTCCGTACTCGGTATGGGACAGCTCAGCTCAGCTCAGCTCCAGCTCTCTCTACAGCATCACTCAAGTGCGCGTCCTCGCAGCACAAAACACGCGCACTGCCTCCCGTTTGTGGGCGGGGTTTGGGGTGGGGTTTGTGGTTCCTACTCCGGCTGTAGGATTCAGAAAGGATTTATGGTTTTAAAGAGAAACTCAAACTTTCAACACATTAAATAGTGTCATGATGAAATGTTTGTGTTTGCTGGAGCAATTCTGGGGCTCATTTGTTAGTTGATGATGTGTATTTGTTATTGCTCTGAGAAGTTAGGAGCCACAAGCTGACAATGTTTCCTCACAAAGAAAAATGTCAATCACAATCATAAGCTATAGATCTCTGTTTCTACATTTAAAAACAATAAAAAGGGTAACTGGGAATTTATATTTATGACTTTTGATCTCACATTTTTGAGTTTACATCTCATAATTCCAACTTTTTTCCCCAGAAATGCGAGCTTAAATCTTTTCCTCATTGTTACAAGTTTACATCTCGCAATTTGGACATTTGCGAGTTGTCACACAATTTTGACTTGATTTCTCACAATGACGAATTTACATCTCGCAATTTTGACATTTGATCTTACATTTGCGAGTTATCACACAATTTTGACTTGATTCCTTGCAATGACGAATTTACATCCCACAAGTTTGACTTTATTCTAAAATTGAAACATCCACTTGACACAGTACCCGAGATGTGACTTCAGGTAACAAGCATCAGTTTTGTCTTGTCTTGAATAGCTGGTGATTGTTGTTCTTCTAGAGAATGATCGACACTTTGTCTGTGCAGTCTTTGTACCTTACAGGCTGAAAATAATCCTCTGTAATGTTTTCCATGAGCATACATGTCTACCATCTGAACTAAGAAATTCAGAGACCATTAACGTACAGCAGGACATTTAAGGCAAAGATATACATTTATTTAAAAAGAAAATTCAATGTAAATAACACAATGCATTATTTACATGAAAAATAAAAAGGCATAAGCATTAATTCATAATCTTCCTTAAAATAACTGATTGAAATATAATAGTGTTTCACTGTGGGAAGTATCCTACAAACACCATCATATTACCAACGTGTGCACTGCTGAAACACCAACAGAGGCAAATCTAGATCTAATTATAAAGTAAACATGAGCAGACTGATGCAATACAATCACAATTTTCATGAATTTTCCAGCCCCATGTGCATGTGTGTGTTTAAAGATGAGGGTTCTCAATGCAAACAGTGAAAGATGATGCACAAAGCACTGGAATGTACACTTTTTTTAAAAAAACTAACTACAATCCATATACTTCCACTAAATTTACTAAATGGTAGAAACCTGTGCTACTAAAACAACCTCACTGAGCCAAACTGCCTGCTTTCACATCATGAAAAACTCCTAGCCCCAAAAAAAGGAGAGCATAAAAGCAAAAATAATAATAGATAAAACCAAAAAAAGAAAAATCCAACCAAGATTAGTTTTAATGAGGTACACATTCTTCGTTGCCTCAAATCATTTCATTATTTATCCCACAGACTCAAATCCATCTACAAAACACCTTCTAAGAAGTATCTTTGGTCAGAATACATACATGTGGGTATAAATTATAAATGACAGTTTATGTAGCACCTTATTTTCCAGGCAAATAACAAAAACAAAAAAAAAAAAAAAAAATCCAGCCTTTTATAAATCACTTTGATAGTCCTAATGCCCGTTTCCATTTTGTTTGCATAGGTATCATACACAAACTAAAGCATGCATTTGATTGACTAACCCTTGAGGACCTACAGCAGCATGAAGCGAAAGTAGAATTGCCTGAAAACTATTTCTGAGAGCAAATGTCTCTTGTGACTAGGATAAGATGTTACCAAATGTCATATAAAACAAACGGTTAAAGTTCTTACGGTACGTTTATTTTTTTGCCTTGCATATAATGCTTTTCATTTACTTTACAGTGTCATACAAATGGTTTGCAGAGCCCCGTAGATTTCCGTCCTAGATTCTGAAACACACAAAGCAGTAGAATAGTCTGCGTGCTGAGAGAACACAAAACCACACAATGAGTTGTTATGGAGGTGGGGAGAAGTCATCCTCCATATTTTCAGGCAGTGGATATCCATTACACCCGATGTCTTCTTCGCACCTCTTCTTACCTTTTTTTCCCCCTCTCTTGCAAGATCACTAGTGATGCACTTACTGCAGTTACTCTTTAGCCTGGAGACAGAAAACAAGAGCACAGCACTGGCATCATCATAGTGCTTTAACAAGCTCAAAAACCCCCACTTCACAGCTAAATAGGTATTTTTATTATAACAATAAATCAAATGGCTACTTATATATATATATATATATATATATATATATATATATATATATATATATATATATATATATATATATATAAAGATCTGATGTACTACATTATTAAATTTTGGGGAAAGGGTGCTCAGAAACCCTTAAATGTTATATACAGGACCCTTTAACAGGCTCCAAACCCTCAATTATCCCAATGCAGCCTTATAGCACCTTTTAAGATGCATGTTTAATGAGTTTTTAGGAACACGTTCTATTTTACAGCAGAGTTTTATGTTTTAAACATTTAACAATTCATTCTCCATACAAACCTCTAGAGGCATATCTGCTCGAAGTACAATAAATTATTTAACACATTTATTCCTTCACCTCAAGTGACTTGATAGCCAGTAATTCGAAGGATAAAGAACACTGCAACACTATGACTCCATAATTAGTGCATTAAGTGGCTCCATCATATAAAATGCATCAAAGACAATCAATGAGTTATTCCGTCTTTTCAAGGTTTCCATTACCACCCATCATCCTGAGAATCCAACATCTCAGTTTCCACAGAAAGGCTTTTTAGCAATAATTAGAGGTTTACTGCAATTTCCTGCCCTCTTAAACAGGCTTAATGTGTGTCAGTAATTGGATCTTGGGGAAATATAAGAATGTATTACACTGATCATTATGTTGATACAATGCCAATAGCCTTCTTGCCTATTGTTAGATGACAAGGAGAAACAGAACTGATTCAGTTCTTTTTGTCTTTTGCAGATGAAACTGTGTCAGTGAACACAAAGCCTTGAGTATAAAAAAAAAAAAAGAATGATCATGATATCCTTACCTTAATGCCATCCTGAACAGAAACAAATTAAATGGCAGTGTATTCAGCATTGTGTTATTCAGGTCGTTTCAGGACACGTTAGAAACTGCCATGACGTACATTTACTTATATAGACTTTTATAGATCAAGGATTTTGTATTTGGTTAATCTATCAAGAGTCTTGTGAGAACTTGGGTTAATCAAAGTTTGGGGGCGAATCAATCTTACCTAAAATCATTCTATAGGAGAAAATCAATTAAAAGGAAAACAGAAACTGTTACAGGTATAATGAGTAGCATAACATTTATTCTGTTTTTTTTCTAGCTCTACAAATTCAAAACTGCTAGACGTATAAATATCCTTCGAAATGTAGTCTAAACCTGCCTTAATAAAAATAAGCAAATAAAAAAAAACCACCCCATCTTATAGATTTATTTCATGTGCTAGTGCCTTGATAGCATTTTATATGTAGGCACAAATGCTGCTTTTGTTGCATATACATTTAAAAATGTACAAATTTTCTAACATTTTGTCTGTAACGTTTGTGTGCTAAAAGGGCATCTGGACTTTAATCCACTGATGTAAACAAAGATTAAACAACTGGAAAACAGATTTAGCTCCATCCATTCAACATACAACTACTGGTGGATGTCTGCAATGAAATGTAATTGTCTAACTACATGCTGCCTGACAACTAAGTGGCTCTGGTGCAGCAACCAATTCAGCCATCGTTTATTCTATCAAATGTTAATGACACCATACAATCAAATGAGATGCAGCAGGATGGGAGTTACAAGATCAGCTGTAATTGGCATCTTTCAAATGACCAGACATCACAGATCATTCGTTTAAGCAGATGAAGAAACGTAATTTGAAAAAGGAAAAAAAAGAAAAAAGAAAAAAAAAAGCAAGCAGATGTGCTCAAGCAGACGTGCATGACGTATCCATATGCAATAAAACAGAAAACAAAAAGCAGTGCAATGGACAAAATGAGGTCCAGGAAGCAGTGAATAGAGATGTTAGTGCTGCTCTTGAGGAGACTGACAGCCAGTGTGAAGCAAGAACACGGAGTCCCACAGTAGAAGAGGACTGTCACAGCCAGAGGAGCAGAAGGGAGACATTCACATTTGTCATTAGAGAGACAAATATAGCAGCAGATGCCATCTCACAGGACAGATGGACAGAGGGATAGACAGAGAGGTGAGTGAAGGGACAGGTTGTGACAGAACGGGCCAAAAAGCGAGTGAGACAGGGCAGGGTGTTGGCGCATGCTCAGATGTCAGCTTAAGTAAGGGAGTTCTTGCAGAAAACCACTGTTTCAAAGTCTGTAATAAGAACGGCACCTGAGCATGGCTGATCCGTGGACTCAGCTGGAGCTGCGCTTTCACTTCTAGATTCATTCAAATCCAGCCCCAAAGTCTCTTCAGTCTCTTCACTCTCGTCTGATGGAATAAGTTACACTGGCTTAGTAAAAAATAAATCATACGACTTTCTGGTGCTCACTGAGATCAATTTAAAAATCTGTTTTTGTATTTACCCTTCTGTGTAGTTGTATCTTCTGCAGGCTCTGTGGGATTATTGCTGCTAGACGTGGAATCAGCCTGTTGTGATGATGCTGAATCTTCAAGGTGTACAGGAGCAGCTGAATCTGCTTCTGAAAGCAAAATGATTTGAATGTAATATATACACATGATTTTCATTTTTAACTACCCCATGACAGTGTTGTGGGGATTCACATTAAAAGGTTAATAGGATTAAGCTTTAAAGAATATTAAGTAGAAACAAAACAAAAAATGAAATTAAAAAAAAATGACAACCCTAAATATGTACATAGTTCTCCTCCTAACATCTCCTAACCATGTCTTGAAGAATAGTTGCCTTTTCACTTGTCAGTTTCACAAAAACAAATATCATTAGACACGAGAAAAGGCACATCAGCCTGCCTAAACTTTTAGCCTATGAAGATTCTTAGGAATATGCAATGTACCAGAATCATGATTGGTCCATAAAAGTCTGTGAGGCAGTAGCACTGGCCTGTTATGTATCTGTACTAACTCAAACGTTTTAATGAGATTTTTCGTTAAGAATGTGACAATTACTCCACTGATGACTGGAGTTCAGTAAAGTCAAGAACATGTACAGTACAGGGACTGTGATTATGACTATTCTGTTCTGCTAAAACACAAACTGCAGTAGCCTGTTCCTACCAGGCGGGGTGTCATGCTGTTTGTCAGACTGCAGGGGTTGATTCGTGGCAGCATCGCTGTGATTCTCCTCCTCTCGGCTCTTGTTCTGAGCAGGACTGCTTTCATTACTGCTGGGCCTCAAGGGACTCTCACCCAAGCTGCTTTTAGGGGAGAGCATCTCCATCTCCTCTCCCCAGTCCGTTACAGGCTGGTGGCCTTCCAGAGGGGAAAAGGGGCTGACAGGCTTTGTGCCCTCTGGAGTAGCGAGAGACTCTTGTGGGGACGAAGGGATGTGCACTTTGGGTCTGGGTGTTCTCTGAGGCTTAGGACTGGGAGTAGATGCAGCAGGGGAACTAGGGCTCTTCTCTATAGGTTTAGACTCTTTGGAAGAAACTTCTTTATCCTTTAACACTTCCACCTCCTCATCTTCAACTTCATCTCCATCACTGGCATCCTCCCACTCATCATCTTCATCTTCAGCAACTGATTTCTCTACAGCAACAGCAGTCTGCTTGTACAGAAAAATGCACAGTCATTAATTTAACTCTCCATCATCACTTACATCTTGCAGGAACGGAGTAAGGAAACAAAACTCACTTTTTCTATTGGAGCTTTGGGCTTATCCTCTTCCTTTGTCTTCTCCTTTTCCTGTTCCTCCTTTTTCCCCTTTTCTTCCTCTTTTTCTGCTTCCCACCGGTTATCATGCATACTTGAAAATAAATTGAAAATGAGAAAAGAAACAGGAATTTTACAAATACATTTAGTCCAATAGCCAAAAGAATGCTTTAAAATATAGATTAGGGAATGGAAAATGTCCAATAAAAGCACACAGAAAGTGATTTATAAACACAATCAGCAGATTAATATCTCAAGTTGTATTTGATTAATAGTCTTTTATTTGATTAAAAGGTCACATTTCAGTCTTTTTGGCCATTATCTGTATTTGGTTGAATTCCAAAAAGAATTTAAACATGTGGTACACTACCATTATTTCAGTGCCTATGTGTTGCACTTGTATAGTTAGGGGGAAGTTGTATACTGCATACTCAGGTATTCAGATTTAGCCAGCTCTAGACACTATGATACCTGCTCATAAAATAGCAAGACAAAGACAGAAAGAAACTTTAAAAATCACTTGCAATACTTCTGAAGCTTCCTGTGCTGTACTGTCCAGTAAAAAGTTGATCCTAGCAAGTTAGTGCTGTTTTTCCCCCCAAAATGGCAGTGGTCAGACTCTTAGTTCTTATGTACAGTGTGCAACAGAAATAATGTAGTGTCAGTATTTACTACTTGCACTGGACCACCTGCTGGAAACCCATTATAAATGTCACAGTAGTGGTTGGGAATGTCTCCTATTTGGCTGCAAATTATATCTGAAGCCACACTGGCCTGTTGTGGATAAAGCCAGACTCTTGGTATACTGTATGTACCACTGATGTAATGCCTTTGTCATGGGACACTTACATTCTTTCCCCAACCAAAGAAGGAATTACAATTAAGAGTGATTGACTGCTCTCATCAGTGAAGAGAGAAATGCTTCTACCTGTAACTCTTTCCTTGAGCTCGTCCCTTCCCTCTTCCTCTGCCTCCACGGCCTGCTTCTCTGGGTTTGCCCTGCCCTAAGAAATCTCCAAAAGTGGGTGCCTTGGGAGGTTTTCTGTTATCGTCTGCAAAAAAAATTGAAAGTTAAATAAATATCTGATGGAAGAGATAATGTAGTCAGATCTTGAAAGCAAACACACAGCAAAGAAGCAGAGAAGAGCACAGACTAGCTCACAGTAACAGATGGTCCCTCCAGTCATCATGATAATTTTTCCCCCACATTGATCAATCTTCAATGTCAGTGAAGATTAATAAGGAGGAAAAAAAACATGCAAAAGTGGCCTTGACTTGACATGGGGCTAATAAGTGACATGATATAGCAGGGTAATTAGCAAAACAGTGCATATGGCAAAGGATGCAAGCTGCCTTATGGATTAACAGTCATTTAAAAAGCTTAGCTATTGCCAAAAATCTTATATGATAATAAACAGGGGAAATTATTGTGAGTGGGGTAAAAGAGACACACGCCATACACAGACATGTCCCATGCCACAAGCTGACCTGTAGCCCCACTGCGTTGTTGTGTACGGGCATTACGCCCCCTATCTGCTGAGAGAACACATCACAGTACATCACCAAACAGCTACAAGGATGAGGGGAAGAGGATTGTCCAAGTGATTCAAAATACGGAACATCTTCAAGTGGCTTCCTTTTTCTTTGCACTTGAAATGTTCGCAGAGTGGGTGTCAGTGTGTGTGTGTGTGTGCGCATATGAAAGAAAGTGTGAGACTTGCCTCTCCTGCTGCCCGGTTCTGGCATGCCCTCTCCAGCCACAGCTGGGTCCTCTATGAACCTGTGAAGGCAATGCAGGGTCACTCATTTTGCCAATCTCTCCTTGTCAACATGCAAGCAATGTACTTCATGTTCAATCAACACTCCCTTATATAAAAAGCTCTCTCTATTACTCTTATTCCCAAATGCCTAATTAATAATCATGTGTGTTCAAGGAATTGTAAAAATGAATGAAATGAAATAACCCTATAATTAAAACAACTGCCATGAACAGCTGGATATGTTAGACTCTTACATTGTGTCTGTTTTCTGGGCATCCCACTCTCGTCTCCACTGACCAGTGGCGTTACGATGACGAGCCAACCTCTCTTCATCTATCTGAGCACGCTCCTTTTTCCAGCGCAGATACTCAGCCCGTTCTCTGCCTGTCATCGACAAAGTCATATCCACTGAGCCTTTTCCTCCAGGCCTCCGATTCTGTCAGAAAGATACAGAGAATGTGAGAAAGATACAAGGCAAAAAATAGAGACAGTTATTAATTTAATGTTACAAGGAATCTCAGATTACAACATCTATCAATCTGCGATGAAAATACAACAGCCATCCTAACCGTCCATTCTTTCTCTGAATCAGCTCCAGTCTTAACATTTTCAAAATCCAGTCCACCCCAGTTGCGGACATGTCTGCGGCTTCCCTCTTTGCGATCCACCTCAGGTATTGGTCCACTGCGCCGTGGATCATCCAGAAAGTTCCTGATGGGGTTCTTTTCACCATCAGCCTTAATGAACAGGTGCAAATGTTGAATAACAATGCATGTCAATTTTTCATCAACAAGCAGAGTAAGAGATATAAAGGCTTTGAGCTACGCACCCTTTGACCTCTCTCATACTCTGCAATCTTCTCCATCTCCTCATTCATCTTCTCAATGTTCTGCCTTCTTTTCTCTTCCCACTCCTGAGCAAAAGCAAGTTTTATAGCTGACATTTTATGATAACAGTGATTTTATATGATAGCTGATTTTATGATAACAGTGTATTGTTTTATTAATGGTTTAAAATAGGCCACACAGTGTTTGAAAAACAGTTAGTTTGCATGTTTATTGATTTTTAATTTCACGGTGAGCAGGAATAAAAAATACTACATATACAAATTACAAAACTATGTTATGTGAAGATAAATAAGGTATCTAAATTAGTTATTAAAGCTTAATTCTGTTAAACATCTCTAAATAAAACCGTTGTCTGATATTCAAAGTCACTGCAGCTCAGTAAGATATATTTCATAGTCAAAGGTATTTGACAGGGAAGACATAATACCTATCAATGACAATGAGTACCTAATGCCCATTCACCTATCCATAGAAACCTATGTGCAAACGATCCAGTCGGCACCTTGTGAACACAACTTGGTTGTGTCGAGACAAGTAGTTAGAAGAGTTTGTAATAAAATATTCACCTTTGATTTTCTATCTGACCCTGAGCCACTCTGCTGCATGATTCCTCCTCTTCCTCCTCCTCCTCCTCCTCCTCCTCCTCCTCCTCTTCCTCCCCGTCGTCCTCCTCGGGAGCGTTCAATGTGTGAAGGGCCCTCTCCTCCTCCTCCTTCCCCTTCACGCGGTTCTCTCCTCTCAGGGCGGTGACCACCTCCACGCTGCCCACCTCTGCTCAGCCGCCCAGATCCCGTCCTATGTTGGGGCCGGCTCGAGAACCCGTCTTCTGTTTCACGATCAGCATGTTGTGATGCTAACTGCCTATCATTCACCATTCGACTTTCCTGGAAATGTCAGGAAAGATCAGAATCAGATTTTCATCTTATAATTCATTTATAAATACATGCCATATGCAAGCTCATCTGCTCTTATGCGCAAATTTACTCTGTTCCACTCTTGCCTCG